>NW_020884884.1:3094099-3243361 GCF_003945725.1 Corapipo altera
TCCTTCCGCTGCTGCTTTTCCCTCCGAACACTTTTTGAGGAGCCACAGTTCTTGGCTGGCACTTCTTAGGTAACCTGGCGGAGTGACTCCGGCGGAAAGCGCGGCGCCCCGAACAGAACGGGGGTCTGAGGAGCGGCTCCTGAACTTGATTTGAGCCCCGCAGCCGGGATTAAATATTAGGGTATCACGGGAGCTGTCACCGGTTCATTTTTCTTTATGTCGAGCCAGTTACGTAGCTGTGTGCCGGTGTTACGCCGAGAGGGACAGTAGCGCCGCGGAGAAGCCCCGGCTGGCCGCCAGCATCGCCCCGGACGCAGCGACGGAGAGGCTGCTCGGGAGGTGACAGTGTACTATAGGTAGATGCCCACTAGCTGTCCTTACTGCCTGCACAGTGCAGGGCTGTTGATAATTAAGCCAGGCATGAAAAGTGAATCGCGGTGATTGCACGTTAGTGAAATAATACGGGAAGTAGCAAACAGCCTGGCTCGCAGGAGTACAATTTGGGAAGGGGACGCAGGGAAAACCCACTGTAATGTTCCGGGGTAAATAAAAGAAAATAAACAGAGGAGGGTGCCCTTTCAGATATGGTTTGTAGATCAGTGCACTGTGTATAGTGTAAGATAGCTTCATAAATATAAGAATGCAGTTTCTACAGCTTTTATCACAGTGACACGTTTTTTATAAAATATATAAAGAGACGATAAGTTGGGTGTTAGTTGGGCTTTTTTGTGATTTTTTTTTTTTTTTGGATGTTTTGTCCCCCCCGAGCCCCCCCAAAGGAGCTTTCTTGAATTTACCTTCTTACAGCTAATTTGAATGATTAGTTTAGATAAGCCTCTTAGAGTAGATGCATTTAAATGAAATCGGGGCACATGTCTTTTTGGCTCTGGTGCAAGATTCGAACTAATTTTTTTCTTCCTCTTTGGCTCAATTCAAAGTCATCTTAAAACACTCTCAATATATTGTGTGACTGTAGGGCTTGAGGCGTGTGGGATTCAATGGACACAGGGAAAGAACTAACATTCAGAAACATATCTGCTTCTCAGTCTCAATTAATAAACTCCAGAGTTTTACACATTAATGATATCCATAGTAATCGTGATTTGACTATATGTTGTAACATGCATATGCACATATGAGCATAAGGACATACGAAATAGGTATTGTAGTTTCTGCAGTTCTTCTGTTATGGGTGAGGGTAGAGAGGATTCGAGCTAAAAATTGTCCGAACATTTTGAGAGTGCAGAGACATCTGTCTGACCATGACTAGGTATGCTTTGATTTTAAGGCAGAGCATGTTAAAGAATGCAATAACTTAAAGCCAGCTGCAGTCTTGAATTTTTGCTCTTTCAGCAATAACAATAGCACTAATAATTACTAATAGGTAATGACCTAGCAGATGCAATAAATATATCTGCTCATTTTGACATATGTGTCAGTTTAATAATTTTAAATGAATCGGTGCGTTCATAACAGGAAATCTCCCTCAACCTCTGATTAAAATGTAACGTTGACTAAAGGATTATAGAGCGGACTTAATTTTACTGACTGTTTTAACAGTTGTCACAGCTGTTGGAAGAAGGAAAGGCAATTGAAACACTCCAAAAAAGGGGGGAGAGAGGAAAGAACGGGAGTAGTTTAGTAAATTTGAACGTGGTCTCTGAATGCCAAACATAAAAAATTGAGCAGATTTGTAGCTCCAGAAATCTGCTGTGCATTATGTATGTTTACCTTTTGTGGCTCACTGTGTTTCATTCATTTGAACATTTAGCAGTTTCCCTACTTTCTCCATTTAAAAATGTGCAACTGCGTTTAAATGTGGAGCAAATTCAGCTGTTCATGTGCATAGAGTTTCGTCTTAGAATGCAAGCGATAGAATACACAGCTGACAAGAAATAAAGGTTGTGTCGAAAGGCTGTAACGTTTAAAAAGTGGTCATAGGTGTCACATCATGTGAATACTTCAGTGCAGTGATGGTTGGTGTACATATTTTATGTTTTTCTAACCGTTCTCGTGTTGCGATGTGGGAATGATGTGTGGAGTTACCCTGCGAGTCTGTCTGGGTTATGTTTGTGTACGGATGAATATGAGTGTGTGTGTGTAGATTCACATGCGTGTATGTTTGCGTGTGTGCAGGGTGATTATATGCTAAACTTAAAAGAGTTTGTGTCAGTTTCACTCTTTAAAATATTTTGACGTAGCTTCTGACTGTTGAAGAATTTTTTAGAAGTGTCTTTCATATGTAAAGGGGGGAAAGGGGTGGACTGAAGAACACTTCTCTTTGTGAAGTGGGAAGCAGACGCGATTCCACTCCATGGTTTCTCCAAGCTTTGAAGGTCTTTAACCTCATGCATTTGTCTTATTAGATAGCTATTTACAGTTGTTACTAAGAAATAAAGCCCAAGCTAATATTTCACTCATAAGCTCTAGGCCTCTGTACGTGTACCCGGTGTGTAAGGTGGCACAAGGCTCTGGATGGTGCAGCCAGCCCCCAAGCATGGGTGAGCATCCAGACCCTGCCTGAGCTCTCCCAGGGCTCTCCCCTTGGGCAGCAGGCAGGCCCTGGTCCCTTCTTCCTTGCCTGTTTTTGGTCGTAGGGCTTTGCTCTTTTAGTTCTGATAGACTGCTGGCAAGTTTTTAAATTCTGCAGAAAGTATAAAGGATTTGTTCTGAAATGCCCATCTGGCAGCTTTTCCTTTACTGGGGCTTGCCCCTTTTTTAGTGATGGGTGCTCATTTTAATGTGTTTATGGTTGTGCTCTTTTATTTACTGAGCCTGGTGCATTTCAGCAGTAATTAACCCGTGTTATTAGCAAAGCCCTTGTGGATATCCGTTAATTCTTTGGAATGGCTGATCATTTTTTTCCGTACTTTTCCCCCCTGTTTTTTCCTAAAGCGCGCTGTCCTTTTCTAATAGTCCTTAAGCTTTAACATTTTCCACAAATTTCTTTTTAGACTGAGTCAGGTAGAAGGGCATCATCCCCATAGTTCCATAATAAAGAATAATTATTGTCTTAACAAACTGTTTTCAAAGATGCTAATGGGAAGCAAAACAACTGGCAGAATCTATAGGGAACAATTTATTTAATTATTATTTTTCAAAACAAATGCTTAATGATAAGAAAAGAGATAAGAATTTCCTTAGCTTTTTTTTTTTGTGTGTGTGTGTGTAAGTGCATTAGCTGTTGTGAATATTTTGAAGTTCATATTTTAATCAGATTTCAACTTAGTTAATAGCACTTTGGGCATTTAAAAAATATTGAGCCAGCAGAAAAATACTTGTGCTTGCACTGCTGAGAAAAGATAAGGGCCACCTCATTAGCCAACCCTACTTTTGCAATTAATTTCAAATACATGGTGCTATTCATCAAATAGAGAAGGTAACTTGTCTATGATAATATTTAACAATACTTGAAGCCTACTTTGCTTTGAGTAGCTAAAAAGTATATGTCTATTCTCACAGATATGTCAGTCCAAATGTTATGCTGCTATTTCTGTATGTTACAGAGCAAAGTTAAGATAGAAAAATTATGGTATAAAAATATAAATTATTCATGAATAAGTGATGTGATTATTCATTTTACAGAATAGTTTTTAAAGGACTGACCCTTGACCTACAGGGAGGTTGCTTGCACCTCTGTGAAAGTGTAAGTAGGAATGAAAAAAAAGCTTATTTGAACCTTTCGAGGAAGTATATCAAATAATTATTTTTTTGCTTAGAATAAATGAAAAGCATAGGATAAGTAGGCAAAACAATATGGAAGGAATTCTTGCTCCTATTGAAGCCCAGAGTAGCCTGTCTGTAAGATAAGCTTTGCTATGAATTCTTTTTCACAGGAAATTCATGGAGGGAAGAAACAATAAAATGTTGATCCGTTACAAGTGCATATGAGCCTCACGCTACCGAGCTCTCTAGAGGAAATCTGTGATTATACCGGGCCAGTTTGTTCAGTTTTTATCTCTTTTACATCCACTGGCCTTGTATTAAATTGTCATTGTCCTAAAGCACATGAGAGAGAAATGAATTGCATTTCTCAACATGCACTGACAGTGAAATATTTAGCCTCTCTGTCTCCAGTCATACTTATATGTATGTTTCATGGTGCAGGGATGACACCAACAGTCGCTGCAGCTTGACATTCCACTTATTACGTGTTCTTTTACATTTTGTGTATCGTCTTTTAGGCTTGAGTTAGGCAGTCATACGTGCACAGTCATATCTGTAGCAGCACGTATGTATGTGGTTTTGTTGTATATATTTGCATTACATGTGAAATCCTCTGTCTATTTTCAACGCAAGTTTTGTGTTGAAATTCGTTTATATCTATGCCTGTGTGTGTGTTACAGGTATATAGTGTATTCCTTATGCAGTTTTGGCAGTGTACGTCTATTGTTGTGTGCACGCACACAGACATGTATACAGTAAGTATATATAAGCAGAGCTGTATAACTTCTCTCTATGCAGTTGCTTGTCAAAATCCAGCTGCTTTTATGTGGTTTTACCTGTTTGTTTTTTTTTTTATACATGGGAAGAGAGCTGGTCAGCAATGTAAAGTGTTTGCACCTGATTTTATACCAGATTCTCCATCTACTCTAGCAATTTTTGTGTTGTACTCACAGTTTTGCTTTTAAAAGATGCTGTATTTTTTTTTTTTTAAGATTTTCTTATTCTAAGTAAATGAATATAATAATATTTATTCCTGAAAGTTTTGGCTGTCAAGTGGAGAAATATTTTTTCAGCTACATGTGTTCTTGGCTGTATTTACACCTAAAGAATATTTTAGGGGGGGATGACTCCTACATATGGTTGTTAATATACATCACGATGTCCTCAAGCAAAAATATAAAGTACACATTCAATTGTAATGGTCCTTAGTCCTCTCCAAAAGTCCTATAGTTGTGGGGATTTTGGTTTTTTGATTTTGTTATGTTTTTTTTTGTCGAGAAGTAAAAATACTGTGAAACATTAAAGAAAAATATGAAACTGAATTGTATCCTGCTTTTTTAGATAGCATTCCATAATTATATTTTAAATGACTTGGTATTGCCTTTTCAGTAGCACTTTGGAGTGTAACTTTTCTAGAATGGTAGATCGCTGCCTTTTGACACGTATGTCTTCTGAAACAATTTATGTATTTGCTTTGTTGCAGAAGATCTAAATCTTTTGGGTTTGTTTACATAACACTTGTAGTGTTTTTTCATCTAATTCTTATTTCCTTCAAACAAAGAGGGGCTTTTCTCTTTGCTATTCCTTAATATAGCAGGTTTACATTAAAGGGAATCTTATCTAATTTCCAATTATTTTCCTGTTTTAAGTAGCGTAGCTTTTTAATCAGAGCATCATTTCCCACTTCTTTTAAAATTGATATAAAATTAATTTTTTCACTTCAGCTTCCTATACTTGCTAGCAGAAACATCTATTAATAGCCTGATGAAAATTAGAGCAATATTGGTACTTTCACATGGTGTAAGATAAGCATTGGCTGTTTTTCTTTACCGCTGAATGTCTGATTTTTACCGTGGGTCACCATTCTGAATTTGTATGAAATCTTGATGAAATTTGCGGATTTAGATAAAAATAATTTATGAGGCAAAACAAAACAAAAAATTCTTACTTTTTATGACACTAACACAGAACTTGAAATGTGAAATTGGAGAAGGATCGCCATGTACTGTGGTAAGTTATTATATCAGAGTGTATGAAATAGAAGTTCCTTGTTCTCGGTCTAATCAAGCCATTTATAGTATCCTTGTACAGAATTGTGCACATTTATTTATATGATAACCTGCTGAAATACAATTAGCTACCCCTATGCATGTGAGAATAGTCCAAATATATCCTTTTATCAACCATTAAAAATTATATTCCCTTTCCCTGAGTAAAACTCTATGCAGCTTTGAGTGCTGTCTTTATATGGGAGGGCGTAAGATTCTCTTAAAGAGTTTTGTTCTGAAACCAAACTTTAAGATAAAGTGATTTGAGGTTTTTTAGGTTATTACTCTGTAGCTTAGAGTGGATGTCTCTTTACTCCTCTGTGTCTTTTCATGTTGCTGTAAGTGGGGAAAAAAACCTGCACATCTCCTTTTCATCATTTTGATTGGAACTACATACCATATGTAATGTGTTTTGGCAGCACTTACCTAGCCAAAGAAAACAAATTAATATTAGCCATGCTGAGGAGTGTCAGAAGTATCACAGATGTGTCGATTTAGCTTTGCTCCATCACACACTCTTTCCTTAAACAACTGGTCAAGCTGTCGCAAAATGTAGTGTTGGCTACAGTGAGATTCTAATAGGTGTGATCAGAGATTGATGGCTTTGGCAAGTTAGAATGAGAAGATGATGTGGAGTTGCTGTTTCTTGTTTTGAACGTCCTCAGAAATAAAACCCCAAATAAACAAACAAAAAACAAGGAAATAAAAATTTTTTAAAAAGTAAAAATAATTAAAAAATTATAAGCCAGTTGTGTGTGTGTGCGCTCCCCCCTCCTAGCCAGCTAGACATGAAACAATTTAAAGTCCTGTAGATGTAGAGATGAAAAAGTCATATCTAAAATGCAGTGCTAGCTTGTTCCTAAGCATTTCCAAAATTCTTTCCCATAAGGTGCCAGGACTGGTGAGGAGGAGGTGACTTGTTTTATTCAGACCATTCTTGTACGTGTTATTGCTGCTCTTTCACCCCTCTCCCCCTATTTCTGGGTTTGTTTCTAGAGCTGTTTTTGAAAGAAACACTTTTTTCCATCTCACATGTGAATATTTTTAAAGAAATACCAGACACGAAAATCTATTAAAAACAATACTTAACAAAATGGTGAAATCGTACTCCTTTATGTACTCTTAGTACGCTGCTACTGGCAGTTTGTATAGTTCTCCATGTATTGGAAATGTAACAAAGGATCAAGGAATTTTCTGTATATTCTTTATTTACTTTTAAATTTTTTTCTGTCATCAAATTGGCTGCAGGATTTGGTCCTATCTTTGTGGAGGATGAATGCCAATCTCCTTTTATGTTTAAGTTGATATTTTATTGCTTTGGGGGGACTGTGATATACTCAATTGACAAGTATTAACGCTAAAATAGTTTTCAGAGGAATTAATTTCAGAAAGTCTATGAGGTTTCTTCTGCACAATTATTTTTCACTTTTAAGGGAAAAAACCCCCCCAGAAAAGGATCTAGTTAAGAAAAAAAAGGCTAAAACTCATGGGCCGTCTAAAACAGATTCAGAGCGTGTTTCCAAAAGCAAGTGCACAAGCACTGCAAGTAAAATTATCTCTGGAGAACGGTAAAATTCTTACAGCAAAAAGTGGATATTTCCCCCCCACACACACTGTGGTAGTTTAATGCTCCGTGAATGCAAGATTTCCTCTACTGAATTATATGCACTTTTCCGTCAGCGGAAGAATTCCCTAGCAATGTTCTCATAGCAGCCATTAAGTGGTGGGACAGATGAGATGTTTTGAAGTGGCATGAAATGCCATGTCTTCAACCAACTGTTCCCCTGAGCGTTAAAGGGGTGAGAATCGGATTTCCAGTAGCTGAGTAACATCCAGGGACACCCCATTGCTCTTCTCCCAGGAACTGCTTGGGTCCAGTTGGTGCTGGGTGATATTTACAGAGCGGAGCAGCCACTGTCAGTGGCTGACATTCGTATGAATGACACCTGTCCCATCAATCACCAGGCCGTGGTGTCACAGATGGAGAAACAACAATTGGCTGAATTACCTGGTGCTGCACACTTGGCTTAATTCAGCTCATTGTTCTCCTACAAATCTAGAGGATGGCTAGTTCTGTGCCGGGAGCCCAGGCAGAAGCACAGGATGGGCTCAGGTGGTGGCACGTGCCTGGCCTTTGCTGCTCCATCAGAAGTACTCAGGGATAGGCTGTCAGTGGGAGGGGGTGGTGGGAAGGAGCCTCCACTCAGGGGCTGGAGCTTCAGCTACTGAAGAAGGCTGTAATTAATCAAAGAGCTGAAACTCAGGATTTCTCCTGGCATTCCAGAACTTTTCATTTAGCTAGCTGAAAGTACCCAGTGCACAGCCAGGTTAATGTTTAACGCTTGCAGTGCTACGCTTATTCTGAGAATATACTGTCATCCTGAGGAGAATGAAGGGAGATGCTGTACCTATTTCCTATGTCTGTGCAGTAAGCACAATCTTCAAAGCCGTGGCCCTTCTGAAGTAGTTGATCTTGTATTATTCCTCAGTAGTTAGCACTGAAAATTCTGTATCTGAGACACTGAATGAAAAGGACAGTTGCCGAGAGGCTTGTTTGGGGTAGAGTGTTTTTTTGGTTTGTTTTTGTGGGGATCTTTTAGTGCCAAACGAAAGTTGGATCATGAAAATCAGTCTCGTTACAGACAAAAACAGTAAAGGCATTTAAATGCTTTCAGACGCTGCAACCATTTTCCTTTCTTTCTTTCACTTTCTCACCCCTTGCGAATCAGAGACAGTTCCTAGAGGACAGGAGAATAAAATAAACAAAAAAAGAAATTATTTTTCTACTCTTAAGGCCTGTGTCAGGTCTGTTTCAAGTGCATTTGAATCCTACTGCTTCCATGCTCTTTTTCAAGTAGCACCAGATAAATACCTATGAAATACTGAGATGAAAGTGATCATTCTTACTTCACAAAATGTTTCTCTTTTTCTTTTTTCCTCTCCGTGTCGCTTTTGTGTTAGGTCCTATGGAGTGACTGTATTTTTGTTCTAAGCTAATTCACTGCTGCTGTTTTGGTTACAACTAATGTCAAGCAGAAAACCTGTAACATGCCAGAAACAGACTACAGTGTGTTGAAGACACAGCTTATGTTTGATTGTGTGTAAATACAGTTAGTTAGTTGGGTTTATCTGATAGCCTGGCAGAAAGAGAGAGGAGCAGTACAAACTGTTTTCAGTAACTGTGCTGTTCATACACCTGATAAGATTGAGAGTGCTTTCGAACTACTGATATGCTTTGAATAAGAAAAGAATAATCACATCCATTGGCACTGGCTTATCAGGAATGAAGTAAAATGCCAGCACTTTTACATTAGCAAAAGTAAATGTTTTAGACACTTTGGGCCGTTTTTCCATTTAAATTAAATAGCAGGGTGCTTTTGAGTGTGCTGTAATGAATGGAAGGATTTATTACCTTGACAAAATTACAGGTGAATGTGTTTAGAGATGAGTCCTCAGCAACAATAACAGCTCTTTTGATAAGTGGCCACATCTATTCATGCTTTTGGTAGAGATTCAGTAATTCTATCCTTTCTTTCTCTGTGAAGTGCAGTGGCTAACTTACAATGTGCAGTTTTTCATAGTGTAACACACTTGTGCATTTTGTAATATACTGGCAACACGTTTGATATTCGGCATGTGACACGGCTGTTCATTAAATAATCCTTGATCATTTACTAGCGTGTCCTCTGCCTTCAGTCGCTGTGTATTTTCATGTTCGAAAAAGAATATATCTCAGTCTTTGCTGGGAAGGGAAGGTATGATTCACCATTAACTTACCCCAGCAGGCATGAAAAATGCTCAGATGCACTATTATCTGATTTTTATTTTTGTACCTTTTCAAAATTTATTTCTAGGTTCTTTCACATGCTTACAATTAATTTTGAGATATTCAAATTTGATGAATGATAGTGCAAGAACATATTTGATTGATTTTGGATTATTATTGATTACTGTCAATGAGATCACTGTGACACACTGAAATCAATGATATGTGATTAAACCAAGGCACCACTGTTCTATACATTAGGTTGCAGTCGGGAATTTAGGAACTAAATATTCACAAGCTATAAATTGAGAAAATGTTTAGATTTAAATAGCCCTTTGTTTGGCATTTATTCACCAAAATATGTTTCTTGGGAAAGTTAGTTTTCCAAAGTGCAGGCTTTCAGTAAAAGAAAGGTCATTGATTTAAGGTTTATTAAATTTTAGCTAAAAACAACAGGCTCCATTTGGGTGTAAAATAATTTAAGTACTTACTGCAGGCAACCTTCATGCTTTAGAGCTGTTGCTCAAAGGTTTCATTCTTCTATGAAGATGTCAACTGTAAATATAAAAATGCATCACTGAAAATGTAATGGTTTAAAGATTCTAACTGAAATAAAAATTCCTGCCTGGGGAAAGCACTATAATCAAAATAAAGTGGTCTTAACTTTTTTTTTCCCGTGGAGGCCGCACTTGAAAAGAGTGCTTCAAGGCAGCAGGTAGCAAGGTTGGTAGGGAATGCCAATTTTTATTTATTTATTTATCTGCTCTCCCCCACAGATGATGATAGTCTAGCTTTGAAATCAGCAATACACTTCAGCCACTAATACGAGGCAATATGTAAGCTGCTGCCACTTCGGAAATGCGGTATCCTGGCATTTAAGTCAACTTTATAATCTGGCAAAAACCCACTTGGCAATATTAAAATCTAGCTTCTGAAGCACTTTTATTTCTGAAAGCTTTTTATGTCTTTTTATATCTTTTTAGCATATATTACATTTCTTAGGAGCAGTGGCCAGGATGTACACTTGATGGATGACTGGGGTGGGGAGTCTCCCCCCACTCCCTTCTTTTTTTTTTTTCCTTCCCTCTAATTTTAAAAAGAGGTGTGATACTTGCACATTAGGTAATGCTGGAACACGAATACTGCAGATGCAGCTGTTTGACAAAATTAATGGGGGGGGTTGTACCATTGTTAGGTAAGTTAGCAGAGATTTGCCAAGCTAAGAAGGACAGTCTGCTGCCAAGCCCTTGCATCTGTCTTAAGAAATCTTTTGCTTCCACTGGTAGTGGACTGATTCAAAACTAAATGGAAAGAATGCCATTCACTTTAGCAGGTTTTGGATCAGTCTCTTTAATTGATTTTAAAAAAATGAATGATTTGGTAGTATTTTAAAATAAATCAATGAAGAAATGGAGCCTGTGTCCAAGGACTCACTGCCAGGATGTGACATTTGCACTAGTATAGAGTTGCCTAAGGGAGTGTGACCAGGAAATAGTAAGATTACCCCATAATATTTTCTCTGTGAGCTTAAAAGCAGTGTTGGCATTATGCCCACATCTTCAGCCTTGTGTTGCCTAAAGAGGAGGTAGAAATCCTTCTGATGGAGATGGTAAGACAAAGTGAGACTGAACCCTTTTTTTCTTGGTTTTACGTCTGAATTGCAAGAGAGGTTGAAATGCTGAATTTAGGTGAAGATTAATTGGTTTTGGTTTGTTCCTGGTGATGAATTTTGGATGTAAAGCTGTAACATGGAATACATATGTCTGCTTGATGTATTACCTTCCTATATATATATGCAGAAACACCTTGGTGTTCCTATGCAGAATTCAGAAGTCAAAAAGGGTGGTCACTCAGCGTGTCTTTGCTGATGAGATGCAAAATAAATTTTAATAGATGGAGAATTGCCTTGACTGGCCTCCAACCAACATTTTATTTATGAAAGGTTCATATACTGTTTAAGAGATATAGGAACTTGGCTCTTGGACAGAAAACATTTTTCTCTTTGTAGAAAGAAGTAGACCAAGATGGCATAACAGGATAAAGGAGACAGAGTTCACTCTCCAAATATTCTGATGCTAGGTTATGTTTATTCTAGTCATATAAAGAGTACCTTAAAGTAGGTGTGAAAGTACTTTGTCCTGCCCTCCATTTTAGAGACTTTTCCAGTGCAAACTTTGTTATATAGATAACAGTGCCTACATCTGAGTCTCTGAGTTGGTAAATATGCATGTGATTTCTGTCCCTGATCTCAATGCGCATTTTGCATCAATGTGTTCGCCAAACAAAAGGTTTCTATTTTCACTGGATTTCCTTTCCTTGAGTCTCTTATTCTCCCTGGCTGTGGGCACTATGTAATTTCAGACCTATTCCTTTAATCACAGATCACATTTTTGTCTCTGATAAAGTATTCAATCTTCTATACAAATGAAGCCATAGGTGTGTTTTACTACTAGGGTCAATGGAAGGAAGATCTGACTTAATGGCCTTTTTTTTTTCCTTTTTTTTTTTTTTTTTAGTCCTTAAGTGTGTAGAATAGTGTTGTGATTAAAAAACAAAAGCTGATTTCTACAACAGTAGCCTTTTGAATTTCATGTGGAAATATGCTGAAGGAAGTTTTTTTTTATATCTGCAAAAGCCTAAGTGTTCACAACAGGATGCATTATCAACATTTAGTACTTTTGTTAGAGCAAAGCCTATTATTTTATTAGGCACAAAGGAAAAGGTGAGTTGCACAGCTTATATTTATAAAGGTTGTGCCCATGATATTTGTCTCTAATATTTGCAATCTAGAGAAGACATAGAAAAGCTAAGCATGAGGACTAAATAAAAAATATGCCTTTAAAACCCAATTTTAAATTTTTACTAGTCAGGAGTAGTGGAGTAAGGAAAATGAAGCAGGAATGTCAGGTCTTCCCTTTTACAGTTTTTGTGCAGCAGTTGGGGTTTTGTTTCCACTTTAGTGATTAGTTTTTTGTTGGAGCTGGTGAGGATTGTCTCGGAGCAGCACAAACCACAACCCATCAGCAGGCTGCTAGTCAGCAGCAGGTGTGAACAACATAAAACAGGATTAACGCTGAACCAGAGTGTGCACTAAAAACAGAACCTCTGCCTTGGTTTTACAAGGGCAGTAAGATAGAAGCACTCTTGTCATGTTTACTAAACAGTGTTTAGTGGACTATGTAAATGGCTCTGCTCAGCTGCAAAGAAATAAGTGCAAGAATTACTACATATCTGAGATTTTTAAAGACACTTTTACCTCTTTTAAGAGTACTGAGTACTCTTCTGTTAATGTTAAATCGAAGGCAGAGAGGCAAATGTCAAGCTGTTCAAAGTTAGCGCTTCAAAACTGAAGCAGAGGGAAGGGAAAATGGAATGTCAGCATTCGGCATATTAACTTTTTTGGTCATTGACATAGTGGAGGAGGTAGATTTTATTGTCTTTTTAAATTACACCTTTACAACTTAGGGTTTAATGTCTGCTTATTTCTTCTGTACACATTTTCTTTAAAAAGGCAGCTTTTCCATTCTTGTATTTGTGTTTGGGAGATTTTAGAATGGTGTATTTATTATATCCGTTACACTCAACATCAAAATCTGCCTTCATTTATGCTCTGTATTAAAACTAAGGGGATACATTTGCAGTGAAAGCAGAATTTACTTGTTGTTATACATTAGGATTGTTTATAAGCTATGCATATTTCCCTGTTTCTATCGGTATATTACATGACCATAGAAATTTTCATGTTAGGTAAAGATGTATTTAAGGTCAGAGAATTTTTTATAAATGCTGTGTGTAATTCTACTAACATGTGAGTTGGTTTTGTTGCCCCCTTTTTTTTTTTCCTCTTTTCCATTATTCCTGGACCAGACTTTGAAAAGAGGTTAGTATCTATCAGGCTGCATTTACACTATATATGTAGTTTGATTTAAAAAAGAAACATAACAAACAAAAGAAAAGCGAGGTGGGAAAAAAGACAAACCCAAAAAACCCTCAGCAGAAAAACCTCGAACAAAATAAAAAAAACCAAACAGCCAGTTCCAAACCCCTCAGAAACCAAAACACCAACTCACGAAAAACACAAATCATTTCTCCTGAAGTGGTTATAAGTTTTAGGAGTTCTACAACCTTAGGAAAAATCATGACATCTGTTTGTAGAACTCTTAAGAAAAATTTGATCCTTTTGAAAATCAACCTCATGCTATTTAGTTTAGTCCAATTTCAGTATAATTATGTCTTCTTTCCTATGATGTTCTCATGAGATTGGGATTGACAGTTACTTTTCTCATAGAACAGGATGAACTTTTTTTTTATCATTCAGTCTCCTCTCATAAGACTAACTCCTTGCAAGTTACCAGGTTATAGATATGTATTTACCCATGCTTGCTTTTTTTTTTGTCTTCTGGAATGCCTTTATGAACAATAGTTGCTTTTGTAAAGTCCAGACTATGTCTTCACAGACACCTCTGCAACTCAACTCCTTCTGCTGTGAGAACATCCCTGTACACCTCCTTAGAGAGGTACAGGTCTGATTTTTGGGGGGATACCTTGGGCAGCACATGATGAGAGCTTTGCTTACACAAGTTGTCCACAAGGCAATGGCAAGTGTTACCCAAGCAGGAAGATTACATTCAAAGCTTAAATTTAAAGTTAAAGAGAACTGAATAGGTTCGTTTAAGAGCAAAAAGTAGTCAGGAATTAGTATATTTTCTAAAATACCTGGAGTACTCACATTACCTTACTAATTAGTGGATTTAAATCCGTTAGACGCAATTGCTTTAATAACTAAACTGTGAAAATATGCCCAAACCAGAAAGAACATAGTACTGGTCTTGTGACCTTGCAAATATAATTTCATTCTTTCTTACTCAATTTTTCCCTCCACATACAGTTAAGTACACAGCTTCAGTGCTAAGAATATACATGATAGTTTCAACAGTGAGTTTTGCTGATGAAAACAGAAGGCAATTAATTAATTTTTCAGTGTATTAACTTTATCAGTAGTGAGACAAGCTTACCAATTCAATACACTTTTTTGAATCCAAGTTTGGTTCTGTGATTGCTGCTCCAATAATGTGCGTGTTCCTGTTGTGACAACCTGGCAGTGGCTGAGAGGTTTATTTTTAAAGAGGGTGTTCCTGCATGTTCAGAGTTCTGTTCATCTATTGTTGTTGAGAAAACAGCTTATATCATCATAGCAAAATCATGACTTGTGTGATAATGTTTATAAAGTGCACTGCTTTTACTGGCTCTTTGTGATGTTGTAAACTGGTTACTATAACGTGCAATGCTTTTCTGTAGCTGGTAGTGCATAGTTCACCATTTCTGTTGCATAGTTTTGTTAGTTTGCATGTATGATCTCTGTATCCTTTGACCTCTTTCATTTTTCTTTTTTTTTCCTTCTCTCTCTCTCTCTTTTTTTTTTTTCCTGCTTCCTTTTCTGAGAGGTGGTAATATAAAACCTTGAAGTTCAGGATTTTCAGTTAGGATATGTAAGCATACAGAAGTTGTGCTGCTTATCCAAAGTTTATCCTAAGTGCTTAACCTCTTTGGCCTCAGAATCAGCCTGGGCATCCCATGAAAGCAGTCTGTCCCTTGAGGTTTTCTGTAATTCCTGGCTTCTGCCAGGTCAGGAATAAACAAGAATAGACTTTTTGATAATGCTGCTATGTCTTCTCCCTGGGCCAGATGAAACTAGATGCTGTATTATTATGTTTATTATTATTTGAGTCCCTAATGAGTGTATTTAAATCTCTGAAGAGATAAGTTCCTGTTTGTTTCATGCTTTAGTTGCCAGTTTGGACCAGTTCTCGTTTACCCATGCAGGTTTATTTACAGTCAGTTTCTCTTATTAGTTATACCAGTATGCTCAGGGGGAGCAGAATATTACACAGGACATGTCTCAACTTAGACTTTTTCTTTTGTACAATCATGTAATTGCTTATTCTAATTAAAAAATCCCAACCCCCCCCCGAATATTTTGACTCAGTAGTTGAATGTAATTGACAATCAATTCCATATAATGTACCCTGTTAGTATTTATATTATGGTCCTATGGAGGCCCCTGTCATGCTACTGTCTTTGCTGTACAATGTGTAAATACACAGGTAGTTCCTATTCAAGGGCTTTGCTGACTACAAATACAAGCAATTCCTGAAAGCTGCTTTTTTAATGTGGCAAGTACAACCATACTCTGTATGTGTGCATATATAGTTGCATAAAATTGGTGTGTGTGATTTTGTATTTTTAATTTCAAGTACACCAAGGAAGGCTAACAAGGAAGTGTGGGTTGTTTTATTGCAGATCAGCAGAAATCTATGTGGTGTTTGATGGCGAGGTGGGTGGTGTCACCTGTGTCAGCTCAGAGAAGGTGCAGTTAATGAGAAGGAGGTAAAGGGAAAAGATCTGTGAAAGGGAAACAGACCTGGGAGCAACACAGGCTGCTGTCGCTGACATAGCACAAGGGGTGTGGTTTTGATTTTGAAACAGTGATTTCACTTAATACACTGAATCAGTTGCCTGCTGACTTGAACAGGAAAATGAAGTTAATTACTTCTGCTTATTTGGACAGCAATACATTTTGTATAAAAAGGGCAACTTCTGTGATACAGTGATACTGGTGCCCCTCAAACTCTGCCAGATGTGTCATCAGATTTCTTTTTTTTTTTTTTTCTCTTTCATGTACTCTTTAACAAAGCACGTATTATAATTTTTTGGTTTTTTTTCTTACTATCATCTTCAGTGTGTTTTGCCCAGTGTTCCAGAGAGGAAAACATCATATTAAATTGTTAATTTTTGCAGTCAGACTTGCTGCCTCACCTTTTGTTTGCATTTTCCATAGTAGTATCAGATATTTTGTAATAAACTTACTATTTCTATATATCTCTTGAGATGGGAAGCAGAAGAAATTCAGTCAAAAAAATACTTACATAGATGGAAACTGAGGCTTTTCACTGTATGTAGTGAATATTATACTAGCTCTTAAGACTTCATCTAAAAACTGTGACTATGTACCAGAAGATACATAGATTTATATACAAAAAAATTAAAACAGTTGCCTGTGAAAGTACAGAGGTACTTGGGAATTGAAGATGAATCAAAATTTTTGTGAAGTCATGAGTTTAAGATCTTGGTGAGATTTCAGGTGTGTTTTGTTTTATGCACAGCACTCAGGAGGCTTACTGGAGAATAGAGATGGACTTTTCTCCTTTAAGGGAAGAGAGAAGGGAAATGCTTCTTACACACTCTTAAGTAGATTGCATTTCGGTTTAAAAAGCAAATAAGCATCTGGTCATTTATTTAACTAGTTCACATAGTATTGTATGTAAAGGGTTTTTTCCCTCTGCGTGCTGCTTTCTGCTACACTGATGATAATGTACCTGGAAGGAAAAGGCAGTCCAAGCTGAGGCAGCCAGCGTCAGACAGGGCGGTCTGCCATCTGTCCCACCTGCTGCATTCATGTGTCCATCTGGTTACTGCAATAGCTCATTGCGGGCTTCAACAGAAGAACATTGAGGCTGAAAAGAAGGCGGTGTGAATTATTTAGGTAGCTAGTGTAAATAAAGAGAGGGGGAGAGGAGCAAAGGAGGGGAGTTGAGAGAGGGAGAAAGCACTCTCTTACTCCTAGATGCTCTGGAATGTGTTAATGCATGAGAGCATTTGATTTGCATATAGATTTAGATGTATAGATCATTGTGAAGATTACAAGCCAATGAGTTTTATCTAGATTTAGATAGCTCTCAGCCTGGTTTGCACATAAAATATAGCCAGTTTCAGGAGGAGAATCTTTGGGGACTTTAAACCTAAGTGAAACTGATGAAATGTAATGCTTTTAGGTATTAATTTAGCAGAAATAAAATATTTCCTTTAAGAGCTTTCTGTGCCCTTTGTTAACCAAGAATTTATAACTGCTTTGCATAGTCAGTGCTTTATACACACTCTGTGGTTTTGATTTGGTTATAGTTACATTTGTAGTCATCTGTACTTTATTCTAAGAGGAAAAGCAGTTGACACATGCTTTTCCTTTTCCTTATTCTCTCATGTTTATCAGGTGAAGATTAAATCTAGTCATCAAACAAATAATTTTCCAGCTGTCAGTATATATATATTGTTACACAAACAAATATATATGCTTTTCTGGTGCATAAATGTACATAGAACACTTAAATATTTTTAGATATTTTTAATGGAGATGGGAAAACAGAATTTTATAGTTACAGTGGTCTTAAATAAATAGGTTTATTTTCAGGTTACTTGCTTAAATTTCAAAATGACCACCAGAAGGTTTAGACTATGGTGGATTATTTATTGCTAAAATTGAATTATTGTTAGAAAAGAAAAGCCATTAGTGCTAGATTTGAGCATAAAAATTCATTTGCATCACTCTGTTCTAGGCATTTTAATAATAGTGGTGCTGTGTCAGATTTTTTTTTCAATGTTTGAAACATTAGTCCAGTACTGTGTTTAAAAAAATAAAAGATTGGCTTCATACTTGGGTATATTTCCTGGTGTCAGATTCTTCTTCCTTTTGAATTTTAAATGTCAGATTTTCCTGGGCCAAAGAACAAAACCAGGATCATCTTAAGAGGAATCCTTGAAATTGTGGGAGGGTTTTGTGCCATTGTTTTGCCTGGGTTTAGATCTGCAGAAGAAAGGGACACAGCATCTTGAAATCCTAGCAGCCTGGCTACTTCTCTAAGATTTGCATGAAATTCAGCTGCAGCCTTCAAAGGGATTTGAGTGGATTGGATTCTTTAAGGTTAGTCCATGTCAAACCTATTAAGTTCAATTCACATGCAAAACCCTTTTTACGTTTTTTTTTAAGCCAATAAGGCTCTAACTACTATTAAGGCACATCGTGTACTTGCAGTAGAAGGTACATGGTAATGGATCACCCTACTGGCACGTGTAACTAACGAATAATCCACTTTGTCATCTTTCAAATTAAAAGATTCTGTGTCGTGTATCTTTCTCAGATTGAAGAAGTTTTGTTTGCAAAAGTTGAGATCCTGGAGAGTATTTTCAAGTATCTGAGTCGGTCTGAATATCCATCTTACATCTAAAATGTGATCCCCCCATTAAATGAAGATTAATTTAACCTTTGAAAGTAACTTAATCTCGATGATTCTTAACTTTCCAGGTCTGTGAGTTCTCATTCTTCCCGTAGGGTGACTCCACTGTTAAATAATTTTGGGAGTACACTATATGTACTGAGGTGAATCAGGAAACAATTGCAGGGGGAAAAAAATGATGAAAATACTTTATGGCATATAAAAGGATTAGCAGCTACTTCAGAACTGCAAGGACATGACTTTAAAAGGAACACTTAAATTTTAAATTTAAAAGCCAATTGAAGGAATTTTGTGCGTTTAGGCCAAAGCATCTAAATGCCTTGTGCACCAGCAGGCTGTGAAAGGACTGCCAAATGAACACACATTACCTCAATTAGATATTTTCCGAATAAATGAATGTTAGTAGGAATTTTGGTTGCTTCTCATCCTGGAGCTTTCTGCCCTATGTGAGGTCTGCAAGATTTGCCCTTCATTTTGTGAATGGCTCTGTGTTGTTATTGCTTTGGTTTGAACAATGGCATAAGTTTTTCTAAAATGCTGGCCAGATCCTGTAACCAGGTGAGCTGAATCTTGAAAACAACTGTGTCTTTACTGCATGGAACCAAATTCATTTGCATCTAAGGTGCCTGCACTGGCACCTGGGTTGTCAGTTATCTAGCAGGATACTGGAATCAAAATTCTGTCCTGATATCCCTGAAACTCGCTGATTTTAAAAGTGAGGGGAAAGTACTGTCTTCTCCCTGTGCTTTTTCTCGTTGCAGTTTGAACTTTACATTTTGTGCTCAAGGAAAGCTCTGCTTTCACCTATGTTTAGAGCAAAAATGGTTGATTTGTGTGTACTGATTGAGAACAGGGTGTCTTTTGTTGATTTAAGGTTCCAGATGCTCCAAGTCTTTTAAAAATATATTTTTATGAAACAAGTGGAAATGAGCATTTTTTCTTTTTCTGTATTTCAAAGAAAGAAGCAAGTATCCCTTGACATATATTTTATGTTTAGAATGCCCTTTTTTATTAGCAAAAGCTGAAAAACTGCTCCTGAAATGAAACACTAGTTTTTGGGACTAAATCCTTCAAAGCTTACATGTCCAAGTCACTTGATATAGTGAATTTCCTGGCAAAGTACTTGGAGGAAGGGGTTAAAGGATAATAAACCCTTTCCAGTTGTCCAGGTTCACTTGCATCTTGTACAATAAATATTTAGTTTTTTCCAGTATAGAAAAGGAGTATAATTATAATATATTATAATATAAATATATTAAGTACTATAATTAATTGTCCTGTGTTTGGCTTTTTTTTTTTTTTTTTTTTTTTCAGTTTTCATCTGTTTAAAGAACTGAAGTTGCCTTGTGGTCAGAATCAGAATTCTTTATTGTGTTCCATGACCTCTGAGAGTAATTTATAAAAAAAAGTACCTAAACCAGGAATATTTTGTGTGTAAAATCATAATTCTTCATCTAAACCTTTTTTATGGACAGCACATAAACCATTCAGAGTAGTACAGAGCTTGCAGCTTTAAATACTGATGCCTTGTAGTATTAATATGACTATTTACAGCATTATTAATTATATGGGCTAAGTAGCAAATACTAGCATTTATGTTGCTATCTGATAGTGTTCCATAAAGCCTGTTGTTTTCCTCCTTGTAGTTAGTGAGTCATGTTGTTATATACATTTTTGGTGTGTTAGTATTTGAAGAGATAAAGGTAGTAGTTTGCTGAGGGAGTGAAGGGGATGAAAATCCTGTGTGAGGTGTGAATTCTCTTTTCCTTGGTACCTAGAACTTTGGTGCTGAAAAGATAGTAAACATCTCATTGAAGAGTATAGTCATATTGTAAGGATTACGTATCTGAGTTGCCTGTTGGGGTGGTTCTTTTGGTAAAAGGGTGATTTGCTATCATATTTCTTCAGAGTGGTAAAATAAATACAAAACCCCTATATTGATACTACTAAGTCCAGTTTAAAAATAGCAAATCTGGCTAAATTTTTGTGGCTTTGACAACTTTAGGTTCTAATAATGTAAACAGAAGTAGTCCTTCTTGTTATTGTTTATGCTTATTGTTGGCAGTCCCTGAATGAAAGTAGGATGGGGAGAGCAGGGCAGAGGGAGAAAGGTTAAGTGGCAGAGAAGTTGAATTGCTTCAGTGACAGATTCTCTCCAGAAAGGCTTTGAATTGTTTTAAGGATTAGTTTGGGAAAACTTGAGTTGAATGCACTTCACTACTGTGCATATATTGCATTGATAATGTTGCCAGTCGCTTATTTTTCATAAAAACAAAATTTACTTTCCAAAATGAGAGTAGAGAGAGCACTGGGGAAATTTAAAAAAAAACAAGTAAAAAAAAAAATTTCATCAGCTGCAAAACTGATTAGAATTTTACCTGTGTTATTTTATTGTGAGATTCTTAAAACATTAGAGCAGATTATTAAAACAATATATATTTTACTCTTATGATAATAGTAACACCAGAGAAATAGTTGCAGAAATACTCATCAGTGATCTAAGGGGAAATGTAGTTCCTCAGTTAAAGCCCACACCAACTTCTAAATGAATCTGTTTGTTCCCAGTGGAGATCTGTCATTGATGCAGTGTAGTTCTTACATTAGGAATCTTGCATCCTATCAGGTAGTCTGAAACATCTTGTTTTAGAAAAGCCTCACCATATGAGCTGGGAGTCCAGGAGGCTGTGTGCTCAGTCCCTCTTCAGAAAAAATGTGCTCAATCTGTTTCAGACGAGTTCCCCGAAAGATGGGTTAAATCAACTGATTGAGCTGATTTTCTCTCTTGAGGTGATATTTTATTTATATGATAAAATGCTTGGAAAGTGATTAATTTGTCAGGGGAACATCTTGTTACTGTAAATTTGCCGAATGTGTAATAAAATTGCCATAACACAGATGGGAAAATGAAGATCTTTTAAACTGAAATAACTGAGCAGTCTGCCTGCATTTTCGGCGCTTAAAATTAACTTAGTTAAATTTCTTTGTCATTTTTACCCCGGAAGAATGCAGGCTGGGAAAGATATGTGGCAGATGTGTGGTGTGTGTTTGTATGTGTGGTGGGTGGAGGGGACAGAAGCAGACTCTGTAGTCCTTCTGCATCAGAAGGATCTGATAGATTTATTAAATTTCTACCAGGCTTCCTTGATTGAGTGAATTTTTAAAAATTAAAATATACAGATCAGATACTCCTTCCTAGTAGCAGAGAATTTAAGAATAGGAGACTTTTGTGGGCGTGAACCTCAAGTCACTAAGGTGTACATGAAATAGTGCTTTTGCGCCGCTTTCTGCAGGATTGCTTTTGAATGAGAGCTGAATAGTGTAATACACTTCTTAAGTCTTTTTATAGCAGTCTCATACTGTACAGAATATAATGTAGATTATCTGGGGGTATACTTGAAAAGTCAAAGGAAAGGATGCCTTCCCTATGCCTGCGTTGCAGTGTGTAACAAGTGAAAATAGCATTAGTAAAGGAACAGTGCCTTTTATTCATACCTTTTGCTACTGCCTGTCCATCTGTCCACTGAAATGAGCCACTTATCATGCTTCTGTGTTTTTCCCTTTCAACTTAAAGAATTATGAAAGGAAAATTCAATTTTTCGTGTCCTTTTATGACAGGTAGACTGGAGACTGTGGTCATTTGGATTAAAAACATATCCATCACCACAAGCTGACAGGTTATTATTATGTCTTCTTTGAATAAATGAATTTTATCCCTGCATGTTGGAAGTCGAAGAATGGGAACTTTTTATATAAATAATTATCCTGGTAGTGATGTACTGCATACTGTTGCCATATTTTTTCACTTTTACAGCATTCTTGGCCTTATCACCCATAACATAAATCTCGGCCTCTCATATTTAATACAACCTGTAGGATAACCATGCCTGTATAATGTACAGACAGCCAATCCCACATCATCATTGGGCTATCATTATTTGTTGTCCTATGACGGATGCTTCAGTTGATGTCCCTTTTTGGATTTTACAGAATGATGCAGCCATCCAGGGGTAGATGAGAGTGGCCTCTTTTAGGTGTTCATGCTGATCTCCACAAGCACCCTCAGTTTATTAAGCTTCCAACTATAGGCAGTTAAAGTCTTGAGTATATTGGTGTTATCTTAGTTGCTCATAATTTATTTTTCAGAACACCTGGCTATTCATTCCACGAAGCAATAGTAATATAAAGATTTACTGTCAGACCCTCAACTGTGTTAAGGACCAGGGAAGAAGTGGAGCAGATTTGGTGGATGTTCTAGGCAGATGCTTAGTGAAATGATTTTTATTCCACACCTCAGTCCTATCATGATAAAAAAAAGTGAATCCCAGTCTGGGAGAGTTATCATTTAATACCCTTCTATTAACTGATCAGGGCTGATCCTCAATTTCATGAGCATCCTGAGTTTGTGCTGAAACTGGTGAGGCACAGAACTTCTCAGGATCAGATGCACGTGTTATTTGAGTTCGTTAGTGGAATGACATGCTCCCTTCAGACCAGTCTTTCTTTCACTGCTCACCCAAGGACAGTCAACTTAAGCAGAACTTTTAGCTCTGAAAGAAATAAATAGTTGATCCAGAATTAATACCGGTGAAATAACTGAAACAAATCTATCGTTAAAATACAGCTGAAATTTACAGTATGCAATATGGAGTAATTAATGCTGATCTCTTCATATAAAGCTTTTCTTGGACAAGCCTCTCAGTGACGTTTTTTCCAGAAGAGATGGCCACAGGTGAAGCATGTAATGATTGCAGTATATGGATAGAATCACTTCATAATTGCAAGTAGAGACATCCCTGTTCTAAATGTTATAATTGGGCAGGTACATATTTGTTACTTTAAACAGTTTTTCTGGAATATGCTGAATTTCCTTTTTTTTCACTCCGTGACTCCCACCAAAATAGAAGGTAAAAGATAAGCAAGTAGAAACAATATCAGGACTTTGTGAGAAGCTTATCCTGCAAACTTGCTGGAGTCATGCAAACATTTTAAAAGTGAAAGCCATTGCTTCCTGACCTTTGCTGCTGATATCCAGAGGCAAATCTCTGATGTGTAAACCCAGTGGCATAAATAGGTTTGAATTACACATAGTAATATGTGAAGAACAAGGAACTGTGAAAAGCCAAAGGTTTATTTATTTGTTTGTAAAAATCTGTAATCACACATGAAAATCCAAGATAGACTAAAAAAGACTTAAACTGCATAGGTTTTGCTTCTATAAATTGTCTGATTTATCTCAACATGTGATGAATTCAGTCGTCGGTACTGTGCCCAAGTAACATACTGAACTATTTGTTTTGTCTATTTTTTATTTCTAGTGCTTCCAGAAGAAAGATAGATAAACAAAGAGTAGAATTCAATGACAGAGGGTTTTTTTTTCTTCTTACAGTTTTCATTTACAATTGTTACAGGTCTTCATAGTGTAGTAGAAATGTTGTGCATTAAAAGATAGGGCTCATATCACTCAAATGGTTTAGTTCAAACAAATAAATAAATAGACTGCTGTGCTTTCTGAGTCCTTGCATGTCAGTGTGGTTTTCTTTGGGTACAGTAGGTTATGGTAATCCACTTGCATCTTGCGTATCAAGAGTATCAGGACCTTAGACCCTCTGAAATCACAGGCTGGGTTAGGGAATAACACCATTAGCTAGTATAAATTTGTAGAGCTTCAGAGTTGCTGGGTCTATTCCCCTGTATCCAAGGTTTTGACCCACAATGAATGGCAGATGTGCTGTATTTTGAACAAATTTGATTTTGATTTTCTAGCTACTATTCCCATTAAAATAACAAACCTGACACTGTTCATAAAATTACCCAGATAATTTAAGCAATTTGAGAATCAAGCAGTGATACTGGAGGAGGAGGCTTCTTCAGGATTCATGTTTGTCTTTAGAACTGACATCTCTGTTCATGACTGTGTCACAGCAGTTAAAAATTTGTTTATGGAAGGAATAATTGGATTTTTTTTATGCATTACTCTTTCGTATAATGAAAACTAACACTCCGTTTTGCATTTTGTAGAATACTACTGTTCTATTCAAGTATTTATTTTCCTAGTGTTGTCTACCTCTTTCATTTCAAATCCTTAAAAAAAAAACCCCAAACATAAAAACCTTGGGCTATTCACAACTACACATTGCTCACACATTACCCTGTGTGTTGGTTAAAGCTGTTCTTTTGATAGGCTTTATATTTAGGAAGGCTACACACAAAGAAATTGGTATTATTAAACAGAAAAATAAACATTTTTATTTATGAATAAGAAAAAATTTAATTTATTCTTAAAATAAATTTCCCATTCAGGAAAAAACCTGTATATTTCAAAACAATGGAGGTTCCATTTCTGAAATTCAAGGCATATTTCTTTCTCAGAAATAAATATTAAAATTTCCAAGGTATGTTTCGATCAAAGCCATGGAAAGCAAACAAACAGGCAAAATGTACTGGATTGGAATTCCCCAGCACCATCATATGGTTCCTATGGTTCCATGCCATGTGCTGCTGAGCAGTGTTAGGCAACTCTTCACCTTTCTATGTCTTGCTTTGTGCATCTCTAAGACTGAGGTAGAGGTAATTCCCAGAAGTGTATTAAAATAGGTAAGTTAAAGATGAACATTATTAATAATTAGTAACGTCACATTGTTAGTAGTAATATTTGTCGAGGTCCTTTTTTTCCTTTATATCTTGATTTCAAGGGGAGCTGGTCAGGGATCTCTGTGTGGGAACCAGGAGGAAAGCTGAGTCACCCCTAGACCCAGTAGATGAGGGACTGCCTGTCTGAGAATGCTTAGCCATGGAAAGGCCTGGTCCTGTACTTTGTTTTCAAGTCCCACAGAAGTGATTGGGATTTTTATCATCATAACACAGCTAAAACTCAGACCATGGCACTCCAGAGACTGTTTTAAACCACTTTCAATTTTTGTCCCTACCTTTTTGGTTTCCTATAGATATTTGCATCTCATAATTTGAAAGGAGTATTCTCTCCCTCATAGAATCTTATATCTCCCTCCTTTTAGTTTCCTTAGCAAAAATACAGTTTCAAGCTTTCAATATGAGACCGTGACAAAGTGATTTTATAGCCAGTACTGAAAGTGACTAAACTTGACAACAATTGTATTTTATGTCAACCTCTGCTTTCAAGTCCACAGCCTGCTTTCCTATCATCAACTGTGAGATTTTTTTCCTTTTTTTTTCTCTCCCCTTTCCCCTGATGACTTTTTTCAAATGTGAGCAGTTCTGTATCTCTGCACTGACTGAAAACAAATCCTTTTACCAGGAGTGCATTTTAATGGGCGGCATGCTTCACTTAAGTCACCAGAACCTAAACAGCATAATATTCAATTTTTTAGCAACCCAGAACCAAAGCTTTTCCTTGAGAGAGATGTTCATAAGAGTAGTGGAAGAATTAGTATTACAGAACTAAACCAGATTAGGAGGGAATGTGAATTAGATTTGGTAACAGATGGTGCCGTGGAAATTAAAGGTGCTTTGCGAATGGAAGCGACAGCAGCTTGCCTCTTTTCCTCTCCTGTCTCTCTCTTTCATGCGCTTGATAGACGGGTATAAATCACAACAATCCCGTCTTGACAGCCAATTTCGAGAATTTGATCTGGTTAAAGACATGGCTTTCCTGCTCCACTCACTGAAACTGGCTGCTATTTTATTTTTATACAGCACCTTGTCATATTTAGGAAAGTGGAATCACCTGCCTCCCTTTAATGAAATTTTCTTTAATTACAGTTTTAGCTCTTTAGTGTTAATTACTTTTCCATTCAGCCTGAGTTCTCAGGCTGTCTCATAGGGATGTATTTCTCTCCCCCACCCCACCTCCCTGCACTATTCACGCATATGCTTTCATTTTTCTAAAGATGCTTTTCGTTGTTGGAAGTTGTTGTCAGATCCATTATAATTAGATCCTAATTATCAAAATCATCATTATTGTGTAGGAAGAGGAAGCATTGTAAACAACTGTTAAAGTTATAGGTTCTTGTTTGACAGAGGAGAAACCTTTCAGGATATACATGAATAATAAACAGGCAAACAAAAAGCCCTACTGAAAACTCTGGGAAACATAAAGATCTGGAGAGCAAACCCCCTCCTTGAAAGGAAAATCCACCCAGGTTATCTCTTCATACCTATTTGTTAGATTCTAATCCCGTATTTTTTTGGAAAAGATCAGAATAAAATTATCCTATTTCAGTTTGCTTATGTAAATGTTCATCTTGGCTCCTCTCATTGAGCTTTCCTGATATAAAAATCACTTTTCTGATGTGTGTCAGGATTGACTTATGGTTGTCTTAATACAATTACTTTTTGTGTTTAGGCCAGCAAGTGTAAGTGAAGAGACTGCTGTGATGTGTGGAGGTGTGGAGACGCTTCTGCCATACACATACACTAAAATTCCTCAGAGTGAAAGAGAAAAATAATGGCCTGTACCTAAAAAAACTATAAAAATAAAACCCTCTCAAAGTAAGAGAAGGTCCTTAGAGCTGGCAACTAACAGTTGGTAGAAATAAAGCTTCCTACTGGCAGTCAAATCAAATGTAGTAACAACTCAACGACTCCCTGCTGCTTGCTGACAGCATGGTGTAACACACTGGGACAAACATTCACTTAAACACTGATTGCAGGAAAACGTCATTTTCCAACTCACCAAGTAGCTTCTTGGTTGTGTGTGTGTGCACGCATGGACGTGCAGGGGGGATTTAAAACTGGTGGCGTGTGTCTGGGAGGACGGGCAGGACACACTGGAAGCCAGCTGAGTGAGGGGGTGGGAGAAGGATCACTTGCTTTATAAGTTTTAGTCCTGAGTCTTTTAAGACGCTCACTCTCTGATACTATTTCTGGTGTGTTCTCTCTAATCGCTTCTCCAATTTAACAGAGCTTGGCGTGCAAATTATAATTCTTCTGTTATAAATCAGCAGAAAATCGGTGAGGGAGCTGGGTGGGGAGACAGGTACATGGTGTGCACACACCTACACTCTGCCTTTCAGCCATGGAAGGAAATTGCTGCCAAAAATTGTGAAAAATCTGGTGATGCAAACTTTGACTCTCTCTTGAGACAGAAAGTATTTTTTGTCTTCCTTTTTCCTTTTGGAAAGTGATGAATGACAGCTGTGTCTCTCTGATCTGTAGTACTGGCTTTCTGACTGGTGCAAGTAACTGCTTTTGATGCAGTAATCATTTCAAAATAATCCCTCTTTAGAAAGCCTGTTATGTTCTTGAATGAATCTTTACTTATTTTTGTAGTTTTTTATTTTTCTCCCTTGAGGTAGCTGAATGTAGCATTTCATTTTCTTTTGCTATTTCAGCTGATTTCCCTTAATAAAAAGAATCCTCACAATTAATAGATGACTCCTTCACACTTTACCATGCCCTCTGGGGCCTAGAGACATCAGGTGGACTCCACCTGATACCGCCAGAATATAACCACAAGTAGAATAATATTCCATAACAGAAAAACACCTTCTTAACAAGAGTTTTTGCTATTTTACAACATGTGACATGAATTACTATTCTGCAGTTTGAAGCAGAGGAATAAAATCTTACTCTTCCTGATCAGTATACTGATTTACATGTGATGAGGTTTGGCCATCATTCTAGTAGCTTTTTAATTGAAACTGTTTGGGCATGGGAAGTCTCGTGGTGTGAGTTGGTGCAGCTCTCAACACTTCTCTTGCTTCAGAGCTGACTTTCTTCAGGGATGTTAAGTACTGTAGCAACAGAAAATATATTACATTACTCTAGAAGTCAGTAAATGAGAGAATGTAAGTCAAAGGTATTACAGTGGTATTATTGTAGCTTCAAACAATAGCCATGTTCTAAGTGTCGCTAAAGGTTAGAGGCAAAGGAGAAAAAGAGAAATGTAAAAACTAAGTAGGTATACGAAGTATTTCATGAGGTTTAAGTTGTGTCAGGACCATAATATATATACACAAACTACAAAATCATATATTTCTTCTATATATAACTTTCAGGCATTCCAGAATTATTTTGATTCTAGGTGCCATCTACTTTTTGTGTTGCTTTCTCTTCAGCATTTGCCTTTTTTTTTTTAATGTATTTGAAAACTAAATCATCAGACCATACTGAAAAGGTCTTTTCCTACTTGAAATACATGAATTCCGTACAAGTAGGCAAATCTTTTCTGCTGGAGACGTTCTGTGGTGATGGCCTGCCTAGTAGTAGTGCATAACAGCTAATAGGGTATTTTTTGCATAAAACACATGGAAAAATGAAGGTCAAGTTTGCAATTTTTATATCTGCTTTTATTTTTTACCTTTTAGTCGGAGTTTGAGTTTGTCAGTGTGTTGCAGTAATATGTATTGGGTACACTGGAAACCTCATGTCACTGAGGGCTGGCACCTTTTCAGATGTCTGGTGTTTTGGCTCAAAAGTGCAAGGTCTTTGAGTATTCTTCCTTGTTTACTTTTTGTTCCCAAAAGAGTACCTGATGTAAAGAGTAATATTTTTTCCATTTAAAAAGATGTAAACTCTGTTGCCTGTAAAGTGCTTCTGCTTTTAAATTCAGAAGAGTAATGTTACAGTCTGTCAAACCATAGAATCTGTATGCTGCAGAGCCTGTGCATGTCTAAGGATACATTTAATTAAACCAGCATTAGTGCATCTATACAGACTTATTAAAACACTTAGTTTGTCTCAATAATATTGATTAAATAGCAGTAGTTTGTTTAATCTAAGTGTATTTTTGCTATTACTACATTACTTCCAAGTAATCAGGGTAATAGTCATCATCAGTGAAATATCACGTTAGTTATGAAGTAATGCCATAAGAATTGATTTAGACTTGGCAGGAAAGGAAGGCTTTCTGTCATATAGTGCCAAAGCCCGATTTGGATTATTAGAATGAGAGTTTTAAACATAATTTCTGTTCATATAAACAGGGTGTGCTTTATAGGCTTATAGGTTATTCCATACTCTGAGTATCCATTATATCAAGGAACACCTCAGACAGTTAATTATGCAAAACATCGTGTAAGTAATTACACAGTATTATTATGCATTTAACAGTTTTATTGATTTGCCAGTTGCTCACTTACAGTATTTAGAGCTATAAACAAGAGATGCTCGCCCTCAGTTGAAATAGGTCCAAGGAAATGAGCTAAAGATAAATGACAGTAGTATGCATTCTTGCATCAGATGTAATCCTTAAATGTAGAAGCTGTCAACAGTGAGAATTTGCAATACGTTGGGGTACCTCAGGATCATTTCCTTCTTGTTAACAAAGTTTATCAACCAGGAAGCATGAGAAATCTACTTGAAATAGAAAGTGGAGCAAAAATGAATATTTATTTATGGTGAGGGAGGAGGTTGAAATAAATCCCCCTGGTTTTTTAGGGTCTGTAGTAGTTGCAAGTCAGCCACTTGAATATTTTGCTTTTTTAAAAGCAGCATAAGAAACAAAGTGCCATTTCAGATGAGGTGCAAATGTGAAGGACCTGAGATAATGGCTTGTTTGGGTTTTGTTTTGTTAAACTAAAAATGACCACGTAGTCTTCTAGTGTCTTGTGTGTAGGAATTGCTTTAGCAGGGCTTGGTAGATTGCGTATCAGGCAATAATAACTGTTTGGGAAACTGGATCCTCTGTCAGCAGTCATCAGCTGACTCAGGCCACTGCTGGTAACAACATGATGGCTTCAAGCATTACTTCTTCCATTCCGGCTGCTAGTGACAGCTGCTCTGGAAGAAGGCATTGGCTTGCTTTGCTTTCCCTTACTAAGGTGAAGTGGTGAAGGTTTCAAGAAAACGCAAAAGAAAGAAGAAAAGCAGTGAAACGTTCAACATTTCTTAAAAAAACCCCAGCAGCAGCAACATAAAAAACCCACCACAGCTGTTCTGTTTTGCATAGGGTACTCTTTACTATGTGGTTGTACATGTGTGTTTATTAATAAAGACCTCACGTCTAATAACAGTTTTGTTTGTGCGTGCATGGGACAAGATTAGCAATACTTTGCAATTAATGATCTCGTCCACCATGTTAACCAAGCAGGCCTTACGATATTTCTTATTAAAAGAAGAAATCCTTTCTTTTCCTTCCTCCAACTAAGCCAGTGCACCTTAATGCAATGATGATATGTTAGACCCAGCAGTTGTCAAAGCATCGTATTACTGTGATGCCATAATGACACCCTGTCTCTGTAAAGTAGTCATGTTTTCTCAAATCACACGTTGCACCGTTGATTTTTGACATGACACTTCATTCAGTCACTTTCCTTTTCTTTGGTGTCTCCATTCTCTGACAATAGCAGCTGGTGCCCATTTTCCTACTAAGTGATTCACATTTTGCCACTTTACTAGAGTGCAATTAGCTGAAGCAGAAAAAAATGCTCAATGTAAAGCAGCTCAGCTGAAATTGTTACTCAGCTCTTTAACAGGACCCGGTGAATGTCTTGAGGTGTCGTGGGCGTCGGTGCGAGAAGCAACACTTTCTTTTCTTCGCCTGCAAACGTTTTTTCTCTTTTACATTCAGAGAGGCTGAGCACGTTCACTGGAACATGCTGCACTGTTTGTTGTCTACTGATTTTAGTATAGACCTGTGAAATGATACCGAAAGTAAGACAGTATTTAAAAGGAGGTGTATTTATGGTCAAAGCAAGGGTCTGGCTTCCATTCCTGACTCTGCTTCTGACTTACTGTGTCACCTAGACCAAGAAAATCTTTAGTGTGTTGACATTCATAGCTAAGTATGGGGATAGTAAGACCTTTTTGGTTGACATCCATGTGAGGGGAATCTATGGGAGGAAAATCAAATGGGTTGTACTGTTAGCATGAAAAGTACCTAGGTGTGCATAATAACACCTGCCTTGCTGATGCTCCCACATAGTAGCTGTCATTACAAATGTCAACAGCTAACAATCCATTCTGATATTTATGGATATAGGGCAATTCTCTCTTAAAGAAAAGAAAAAACTTAGTGTGCAGGTAAAACTGGACTTTTGTGTTGATCTGTAGTAAAGGTGGGCACTTTAATTATTGTGACTAATCATTACTGTCACTGATACCACCAACACAGCTCTGAAGTAATGAATGATGCTGTAAGCAGAGCCTTTCCTCTTTGAAAAGGGAGCATGAAATGTGTTCATGGATTATGAAGTATTGGCATGTTGTTTTGACCTCCTTTGGGTATTGGTAATAAGATGAGGGAAAAGTAACTTTGTGAACCAATTATATGTATGGATGGAATATAAAGAGTTCCCGGTGGCTTGAATGAGCATTTCTTTTTAAAGGCTATATACTGTAATCAGATGCAGTTAATTTTTGCACTCCACTTGTCTATTGATACTGATTTAGGCAGTGTCAGCACTGTCAATATCATTAGTAATGTGGCAGGTAGATGGAAATATGAATGTGATTGCATTAATAAATTCTTAATATATTCAGTCTTTCATAAGCACATAGCATTACAATTTATTCGCTATTGTTTAAGACTGCTTTAAAGCGGGAGTCTGTCATTGTACCTTACTGCCAGCACTTCCTGGCTTCAGGTCTTACTTAAATGAAGATGTTGTGAAGTAAATTTAGAAGGGACGTTAAGATTTGTGCCGTATACTGCATATTACCCAAGGCTTGCAGCACCCTCTGTATTTTCTCTTGTGCATGGGCAGGGAAATGCTTCTAGAACTGATTAGTTACTTTCCCTAAAGTTACTGAAAGGAAAATTTGCCTGAGATCTCTCATTTGTGAGAACTGGGACAGCCCACCACAAATGGCGCTGCCACCTATTTGGCTTAAAATCTAGTAAAGAAAAAAAACAACCCCACCAAGGCTTTAAAATAAATATTGTACATTTTTATATGACACATGTTATTTCTATTCATAAACCTTAACTAAATTTAGATTTTTATTAATCCAATGTGACCTAAAAATTTTGCATTAACAGCACAATGTGGAATTGGGCTTATTCTCTTTGAATGCAGATAAAGCCATCATCTTGAAAATAGCTCTTTCTGACAAAAAGGTGTTCTTTTGAAATAAAGTCTTATTCACTACATTCCTCTTAGAGTTAATGTGAATTTTAGTGCCTCTAATTTTAGATTGAAGTGAGGTCTAGAATAAAACCCACCGGCTGACAATTGAATTTATAGATAGTTGTGAATATTTCAGGCTTGAATAATAGAGCTGTAGAATTTCAGACACAGAGAGGAAGAGAGAATTAAGCTCCAACTGTAGTTTTAGACTATAATGCAATGGTGTCTAGGAATTCTTCAGTCTAACGAGCTAAGTAGTAATTAGGAGGGAACTGAGGGAGGGATTTTACAGAGATCTAGCTTAGGCATTATTCCAAATGTTCAGCATGATAATTTGATGGTGGCCACACCTGCCATCCGTATTAGATGGTTCTTGAATTACTTTTGTTCAGTAAGGAAGGAGTGAAAGCCGTAGGTGTCTGTTGCCCACCCACAGCCAGTACCCAGCCTTGTCTCTGTTTCACCTTCCGGGGACTGAGAAAGTTTTTGTTCTCAGAGTCAGGCGCTGTTGTTTTCACTTTTCCTTGGAATGGTTAATGTTTTAACTGTATTTGTGCTTTACCAGCGTGCACCAAAAGCAGCTCTGTCTTGGTTAGTACCAGAAACTGCTACTTCAGAAGCATCAGCAGACTGGCTTTAGCCTAGGCAGCGCTGGTGATCAGACTTTAATGCTTAGAGAACTGAGATTGTATTTTGGTTCTGACTGCTCGGAGTGGGAGATATCCACTCTTGTACTGGCTAAAATAACGTGCCTTTGACCAACTAATTAGTTGCAAATGTGTTTCTCTGGAAGGGGAAGGGTGACATTCGAGCTCATTATTGCGCAAATTAGATAAAAAAATCAGCAGTGGGATCTTGCACAAGATCTTGCCGGTTATGACGGACCGTAGGCAGTGACTCCTAGTGCTGTATTTTGAGACTTTATGTGTGAAGTCTCAGCAGAAGGGAGGGGGAAAGAAAACCAAGTACCTGTTTAGTCAATAAAAGTATCTTAGTGTTAATGTGTAGAAAAATAACATAAAAAATTAGTAAAACGTGAAAGTTAATTGATAATTTTAATCATAGCTGTATAAAATTCAGTGTCAAAGAAAGAGGAGAGACAGAGAGACACCATGTTTTAGTACCCTAATAACTCCTAACTCTAGTCTAAGATCGTAATGTATGTGAGAGCGGTCCAGTAATTATAAGGTAATAAGTGGAGTGGTGGTGTAAGTGCTCTAAATTAAAAGGAATTCGCAGAGCTGCTGTAAGTCAGTGCCGACCCCCTTTCTTTCAAACGTTGACTTGAGAAAAGTGCTTAGCCCAGAGTGCAAGTAGAAAGACAAGAGAGAGCTATCTATTAATTACAGCACTCATTAACAGTGACGGCTACAAGGCAGCAGATGCAGAAGAAAAGGCACACGCTACTGCAGGCTGGCAAGGGGATTTCCCCCCCTCCAGTTCTTGAGGAAAGGACAACACAAGCAGGTGGTCCAATGTAATAAGATATTTTCACGGCTTTAACCTTCCCATTTCCTTGGTTTATTTGCTGACACCAGAGAGCTTGCTCCTTCCACCTCCCCAAATAAGCACTGATTTTAAGTTTAGAGGTTGACATTTCTGTACATCAATCTGGCTGTTTTCCAAATTCACACATTGTTTTCAATAGAATTTTACGGTACAAATGATAATTTAGAGGTCCTGACTAGGGTCCATGGGGACTGATTTTAGGGTGAATCTCATCCTAAGCAGATATCTTTAATGAAGGCTTTGATCTCAGTTACCCTCATTGAAAAGGAAGCCAGCTCTCTGGATTTATATCTGTCTTCCATTGATGAATTTGATTCCAAATATTGAAGTAGAAATATATTTAAATTTTTTATTTTTAAACACAAAGAGGTGGAAAAGTGAAGACAAGATCTCAAAAATTAACTTAGAAAGTTAAAGTCTGTCTAATTGTCTGGACTCATATGTTTGCTTTGAAAACATGAATCCATAGCTCCATGTGGGTGGCCTTATGGGATAATTGCTTTTTTGCAGTTAATGTTTCTAGAGAAATGCTCATAACTGTCATCTGTACTTTGGCAGCTTCTGAGAGTGCTGTCAGGAAAATGCTGGATAGGCTATTTGCTACTGGGGTTTCATAATCACAGCTGTAGAAAATGGAAATAAAATCTGATTCTGACCTTTCTAATTATTATTTTTGTCCTTTGTTCAACCTAACTTAAGATATGTTTAAAAATAATAAAACACTTGGGTTTGGAAATAGACAAAGATTTCTCCCCTCATTCCCCCTGCAGAAAGTGTTTTGTTGGATCAGATGTTGTATGGTTTTATTTCAGATACTTAATTCTGAAAGCATGAGAACTGAGAAGACAGAGTCTCACCTTCTGAAAGACAAAATTTTGTGTAAAATTTCCTCTAATATATTTTTTTAATCCAAAAATGGAACACATAAAATGTCAGATCCTATAGAGCTGCAGATATATGGGGTAGTGGCATAGTTATTACTGGTTAGTCTGAGGATAATGGCTAGGAAGTAATTGCAGCCAGAGCTGATGAATCATTTCACTTAGATTTTGTGAAAATGGAGTCCAGCCTTAATTATTTGTTAGAGTTCCTCGTTGATGTGCTACTCCGTTACTAGATACAGCTATTTAGCTGTATCTATAATAAAGCAATATTAATAAAGGAAAAAGAAGATTGCAAGAGACTTGCTCTTCAATTCTGGGATCAGATCAATAGATGATGGATACGTGTTTTAGTCAAGTGTCTTGACAAATATTAATTACAGAGCAGAACATCTATGTGATCAAACTTGGAAGTATTTGTTTCTGATAATGATGGAATTTACAGAAAAAAAATATAGATTGAAAAATGAAGACATTTAATAGCCAAGTCATCTTAATAGGATTTTTAAGATTTTTTGACTTGCTGGATGACAAGTTCAGAATTTAGAGTTGATGTGAAGTTGACATGTAGCCTAGAGGGCAGGTGGAGGGGACAACAGATGGATTTGGTCTCTTTAAAGTTTTTGTTTACTGCCTGTCTGGAGCTTTGACAAAGCTCTGTCATGCCCTTATGCTGATTACCTTCATGTAGAACAAGAAGTATTGACTAATGAATGAATGATGTGCAGTCCCTAACCCTTCCAGAGCAGCCTTAAAGAGCACTGTCTTTAATACACAGATTCTTCTTTCTCTCTCTCCCCACTACAGGCTTCTCTGCAGAATGTCAAGCAAAGATCGACACATTGATTCTAGCTGTTCGTCGTACATCAAGACGGAACCGTCGAGCCCTGCCTCTCTGACGGACAGCATCAACCACCACAGCCCCGGTGGCTCCTCCGACGCCAGCGGGAGCTACAGTTCCACCATGAATGGACATCAGAACGGGCTGGACTCACCTCCCCTCTACCCTTCGGCCACGGGGCTTGGGGGCAACGGGCCGGTCAGGAAACGGTATGATGACTGCTCCAGTACCATCGCTGAAGATTCACAGACCAAGTGTGAATATATGCTGAACTCGATGCCCAAAAGACTGTGTTTGGTGTGTGGTGACATTGCGTCAGGGTACCACTATGGAGTGGCTTCCTGCGAAGCCTGCAAGGCTTTCTTCAAGAGGACAATTCAAGGTTGGTTATTCTTTAAACTTTCTTTCTTTTGCTCAAAATGAAAAAGTACAGTACTGAATCCTATTAGGTCTTCAGACTGTACCTTTTCATTCTTCATACTGTGTGGTCCTACAGAGATTGGTCACGAAAAAGCCCCCTTGGACTTCTTCAGGAGTTCTGTCTGTCGTGTTAAGACCCCTGCCATGTTTATTTTGATTCTGAAAAATAGAAAATCGCTGGAGCTATCCAGTGCACGTTCAGATTTGTTTTTTGTATGAGTTTCTCATGGATTCCCATAAATGCTTGTTGTGAAGGAAGCAGAATGCTTGCTGAAGGTTGTTACGTACTCCTCTTGAACACACCTTGTGGCACACAGGGATCATGCTTGTGTTTTGCTCCTAGTTACACCACTACCGTACTTAAATTGATACAGAAATCCAGTTTATTTTTGTTAAAGCACTGGTGCATTTTAAATTGGTACAAATGCTTTGTGCATATCAGTGTATTAATAACTATACTTTCACCCATTATATACAGTGGCCTTCAGCACATTTAACAAATAACTGTAAGATCACATTCTAAGGAGAGTAAGTTGGCAGCTTTTGGTCTCTGCTCAGTACTTTGTACTAATCTGCTCTTGATACCTGTTACAAATATGCCACATATTTTGGCATAAATTAGTATGAATGGGATAATTTGCATGACCGCTTCTACTAGCTTCAGAACCTATGGAGACAAAATAACCTTCTACTTTGATTTAGATATCATCCTTTCAAGTAAAATTGAAGGTGCTTTATTTAAAGAACATGAGGCCAAGCTTGGCCTGTACAGGAAAGTAGTGTCACATTAAATTAAATTCAGACTTCAGAGACTAAAATTAGGTTGCTAAGTCCAAATTTAAGCTCCTCAATAAAACCAGCTTGATTTTCATACATGTCAAGCACCTGGAATTATCAGGAAAGACAGTGCGATCTGATGACACACTTTTCTTTTTAAAAATGAACATAAAGTGAGATTCAGTTTATAATTTCACATAAACCAAAATTTCAAATATTTGGCCAAGATTTTTTAAATATAGTACTTCCATATTTAGTGTAAAATTAATAAGGAAAAATAATGAATGTTATTTTAATTTATCCGGTGCTGAGGCAATGGCCATCTTGGTCTTTTTTCATCCATTTTACTGGTGGAGGGATTTGTGCTTTCTACTTAGCATGAAGTACCCATTTTACCACCATATAACCACTAAAAAGAAACATTAGACTTCAGTTGTTCTAATGGAGCTGCATGTTACACTGTTTGCAAACAGTAAAGAAAGATACCTGTGAAGGTTGATAGTGGTGGCCTGGGTTCATATGTAAAATGAGCACACATGTCGAAACAGTGTGCTCCTTTCAAGTATCTGTTTGGAAAAAATAAAAAAAAAAAAAGAGGTAGGTGATTTCACTTGACCTTCAAGAACATTTTCAGAAAAGCTCAAAAACATGTTTCCAGTGAAGCAATTTGTATTTTGTGGTTGCTAAACTTCAAGCACCGATTTCAACCAGCAACTCTGTTTTTATAAATGGTATTTAATTGCTGTGTAATAGCTGTCCTACAGGACCGAATTGATGCATGATTATTTTAGTCGTACTGTGAGTATGAAAAAAAATGCCACAGAAACGTTAACTGATTGAAGTGTTGACTTCTGGCAGCAATTTTACACCACACCACAGACAGCAAGTTTCTGGGCATGGAAGCACAAGACAGGGACGTCATTCTCCAGATTAGCAACCTGGACTTGGCCATGCAGCTCAAGTTAGAACTGGCAGCTGTGCAAAAAGTCTCAGTACGGTTAGAGCAGTAGCTGCATCAGCAGGTGACAGTGCTGTGAAGACAAAAAAAATAGTGCAGTAAGGCAAAACCAAGCATTGAATGGAAAAGCAGTAATGAAGTAACTAAGAATAGGATGTATGTTACCATCGTAATGTCGTGGCAGCATCTTCACTAATGGTACTGACTAACCTGGCACAACTGCTGAGAATTTTCAGATGCCATCCAAAATAATTGATTCACTTTGGTGAATCAAACCATGAATTGTGGTAAGTGACAAAAAGTATTTAAGAAAAAGGTACTTCTTTGTGTTTTGAATGGGCAAATTCTACCTTTAGACTTGCTGAAGAGTAATTCTCCTGAGGTTTTTTTTGCTCTAGTTGATAAAATTTAGTCCCAGTGTTCTGGAGGTTGTTCTTCCCTGTACCCCATTTCACTTCCTCATTCATATCACTTTCCTTTCTCTGCTTGTTTTGAAGTTGATTGCTGCATAACTGCAAATAAGAAAACAGGAAAACAGAAAAAAACAAATACAAAATAGAAAACCAGACTATCTGAAGAGTAAAATATTGTAACAGCATATGTAAGGATAATATATCTTGGCTCAAAAAATTGCTTACTTTAAATACTAATAATGTAACTTTGATGGATACTTAATTATAGATGCAGTGAAAAAGAACTTCTGACTTCCTAAACATTGCTTGTTGATCATTCATCAGTTTACTAAGTTAGCTCAGACTTGTTGATCCTAGGTGCTGCTCCCATTGATGTCATGGGCACACCTGCTTTGACTTCAGTGGGAGGAAGGCTGAGCTGATAAAGTGAGGTTGTGAAGCACATCTTGTGTTCATGAAAGGCCCAGTGTCCTTTCCACTGAGTCAATGGGAGTCTTTCCATTCTTTCCATTTCAAAGGAATCTCTTGAAATACCAGTAGGTGAAGGCCACAGGCAGCTGCTCAGGGAACCAACACAGTATCTGTATACCACCAGCATCTTTTACATGAGGCAGAAGTGAAGTGTATCACAGGATACCTGGTAGCCCCTACGCAAGACAAGTATCACTCTATTGTAGAGTATACACCTGTTTTTAAGGGTAGTGGAGATTATCATTCCCCTTCAGATTCAGCAGTTAATTCTAAAAAACATCCCTTCCTGGATTATGATTTATCCTCTTCTTCTTCCTACCACTTGGAATCCCTGCTAATTTTGTTAAAAATTAAGAAATTAAATTAACTGTTTTGAATTAGAAGGAGTAATTCTGTCTTTTTTGAACATAGATATTTTTAACATAGCACAGAAATGCATTTGGATTTGTGGCAAAGAGTACATAATTATGATAAAAATCAATAATATTATAAAAAATTAGAAACAAGAAACTGCCTGGCTAAAAAAACCCAAAAATAAACAGAACAAAACCCACCAAAAAAGAGCTCAATATACAAAATCAGTGTCTTCTTAGGTCACAGTAGAATCCAGTGATGTTCTGCCCCATTTGTGACATGTTAGGGATGGGAGAACTGGATGTTCTCTCTGCTCAGGCTAATACTCACTGAGCTGCAGCTCTCAGTTTGCTTCTGGGATAATTTACATGGTGGCTGATTGCAAATGTCTCACAGAAATACACACACAGCCAAATCTCCCCAAAATTGGCCTAACATCAGGAATAGCAGAAAATAGCAACACCTAAAAATAGTTACAGGTCCATTGATTTTTAGGGTCTCTTCACAGTTTTTGCTGTGCACTGTATTATCTTGAAAACTCCAAGCTTTCATTAAAAGAAGAGAGGGAAAAAAGAATTTTCAGTTGTCAGCTGGGTGCCAAGTCTTGTGTTCAGCACAGAGGTCTTGTACTTACTAGATATTTTGTAGTGAATATTTAGTGTAAATATATTTCTCATAATTTTTATTTGCTCAGTTATCATAAAGGCTAGTAAGTACACATTTTGCATTAATAATATGTAATTACTCAGTGCCTGTAACTTAAACATTTCAGCAAGTGGATTGAAATGGTATTCTTGCTTTCAGTAGAAGGATGATAGGACTTACAGATTCAAAGACAGTTTATTATGCTGTTTTATTTTAGCATTTTTCTCTCTAAAATAATGACTCACATCTAGAAAGCTTTCTTCCTCCCTCTTTCCAAATCATCAGGGCTGTTGTCTTTGGACTCTTTAAACTAGCATGAAAAGACAGTGTGTAAAGCCTATGTACTGATATGTTGCCGTCTTCATAAGGCTTGTCACAAAAGTCTCATATTATTTCCTTGTATAGTGTTTGAATTTCCCTCACAAAAGCTCAAATATTTTGCAATCAGTAGTCCTTGTAGTTCTTGGGCTCTGTTTGGGGTTTTTTCATATGTTTATTTTTTAAGGAAAAACTGTTGGATGAACAGTATTGAGGCAGCAATATTCTTTTTATATACAGGGTGAGTAAAGCAATAGTTCATAAGAAGCACTGCAATCATATCTTTACCATTTCATGTAAGAGCTTCATCCCTGAGAGTTGCTGCCTGTCCATGCCTCCTAGCACAAACAAGAAATATTCTATCCTTGAGATACTGTTGTCTTTTTGGTTATTACGTGAACTAGACCAAGTTTGCTTTCTCATTTCTTGCTGCTCAACTAAGAGCCTTCAGCTCTACAGCTCTGCAGTGAAGTCACTGTTGTCTTCAAAGCCTACCCAAAGTGCTTTGTACGTATTTCACCTTTTTGGTTACTCAGAGTTGTTTTTAATCCCTCTAGTGTTCAGGTCTTTCAACCCTCATTAGAGTGTTGACCCATTGCTGAGCCAATTTGATCTGTAAATGTATGAACACTTTTTTTTTTTTTTTTTAAGTCGGGAAGTTTTAATCAGGGAAGTTAGAACTAGCTATGTACATTCAGATAAGGCAACATAAAGTTTGTATCGAAATTGCACGTGACCAAAGTGGCTTCCAAAGGGTGTTTTGCATCTCTGAAAGCTGACTTCTCTAATACATTTTTGTTGAGGAAATGAAAGCAAATTAAGCAAGATTTTATGGCTTTTCAGCATCTTTGCTGGTAGCTAAGATTATTGTTGTTTTATAGCGGGTAGGGTGGAGGCTTACATCTTGGTGCACTAGCCTATGGACCTTGGCTCTGGTGTAAAGATGGCAGCCCTCCAGGGAACCTAACACTAAATGTCACCTGAATCCATCATTACCTGATTAAATCATTCACCTTCCTTATATAAGTGAAAGTCTGTGCATCAGCATTTCTTTCAAAGAATATTTTAAGCAAGAAGTGATAGATATCTTCCCTTTTCCTCTGATTTCTCTGTGCCTCTGGGCCAACCAAACTAGCAAGTGAGTATTTTTAATTCCTTCCAACACATATTTTAATCCTGTCATAATGTCATTGCATAGCTACAGCAGCCAAACAAGATGAGACAATAAAATATAAACACTGAAATCTGAGAACTAGAGAGAAGTTTAAAGATTGTTCTGTCCTTTTTTGCTATCTCTGCTTTCCTTACAACCTTGAAAATTGTACGAAGCATTGAGATTTTCTGGGAATAAGAATAAGCATCCTGATTAGTACATGGCTATTTTGAACCCATCCATAATACTGAGAAAGAGATGTGATTTACAAATACTGCTGGTATTACAGTAGCGTGTATCAATGCCATTATAATTAGGTGTGGATCTCTATATGTTATAAACATCTCTTAAAGCCTGCAACCCGCTTTCAAAGCCCTAGTTTGAAACTAGAGACAAGTGAAGTTTCAGCTAGCAAGTGATTTATTTTAATGTTTCTATAACTTTTTTAATGACCTTTTTTTACTGCTGTGAAAGTCATTTGGTTTACAGCTTTACAGACCAAGATGTTCTGTGTGCTCATAAACAAACAATGACAATCTTCCATGCTGCCTTGATAGAATTTATCAAAATTGATCCAGATAAAATACAAGTAGGGACCAAATGTATATGGTTCAGACTTTCTGACTTGAACAGCTCTTCAGTGTCACCCAGGTGGCAGGGGATCAATTCCCTCTGTGTCTTTAAAGTGTTGATTCTCTCTTAAGGTGACCTAAATGCCTTTTGTTTCTATTGAAGATAAAGAAGTTGACTCCAGTTGGAATCAAAGTTAGGCCCTTATATGTTCAGCATGCCCTAATACCAGGCCCTTACTGAAAATTATGTGGTTTTTTTTATTTTTATGATGTTTGAAACCCTTTACCTAAAGTTAGAGACTGATGCAAAAATGTCCTGCAGTCAGACCAACCAGCATCACCTTTACAATTTTTTTTAAATCACCATATTGCTTTGTAGGAATAAAAGAAAATAAAAAAAAATATGTTACAAGTTCTAAGTATATTATAGTTCAGTAACACAGTATACTGATTTCTTCAAAGCAAGTCAACATAGTGATTTAATTTAAAATGTACTTTTCAGCTGGCTGTGTCCCTCTGTCAAATACCGTATTGTGCTGTAGAGTTATTTAAAAACTAGGTGCTCCTCCTGAGTTTCTTATTGTAACAGAAAAGGCAACATAAGCAACAGAGATTAAGCATAATCCTCCATACATGGTCCTGTCATCTTAAAAAATATTTAGGAGAAAAAAGACATTTAGGAACCAAATTTTTAAATGTTCTGTAACTCTTTATGTACAGTGTTGTTTCTGAAGTCATCTGGGTGAAAATTTGTGAATACAGTCAACTTTAAGCTTAACCATCTCCAGATGACCTGTAGCAGAATTCGTAGGTCTGTAATTCATAGACCTATCTACAGTATCACTTGAATCGATCTGAGGATTTGTCAGCAAAAACTGGATTCAGTTAGGTTCAAATCCAACCTCATTCCAACCTGACTCCGTTTCTGAAACCTTATCAATAAATGAGTACTTTTACATGTGAAAATATTTACTCATACTTAAATTCAACTGAGTTTTGTCAGCAAAGTCTGAAGAGTCTGGAAGAACTCAAACTGTAACCTGCGAAAAAATACTTTTACTTTCCTCAGTTCAGCTTCACTAAGACCTGTAAACATCAAATAGATTTTTAAGTCTGTCTGGGACTTTTTCTCTATCCTTCTTTTAATAAGTTGGCATGGTGCTCTTTATTTCCAAGAGCACCTTCTTCACAGTTTCTCAGGAACTATTCTTTTCTGTTCTGGATGGATTAAGTATCAAGGTGTGACCTAGCATACTGTAATTCACTCTCTGTTGGCTTAGATTCTCTCGTGTCTCTCTTTCTAAGACTTCTCTTTTATTAAATCCCGGAAGACCCATGGCTGTAATCCTGGCTACTTTTCATTTTCAGAGTTTTCAAGTGTATAAGCCCACAGACAAGCAGGTGTGTTTCTTTGGGTCTGTCCCCCAGAAAAAGAGAGCATGAAGGTGGTAGCTGGGGTAAACCTCACTGTGGAAAGGACTTAAATCCAGTGATGCAGTAGTCTCTATGAAGATTAATGAGAACACTTGTTTTTTAAATACAAGTTTTTGGAAGAAAGGTATTAGGTTACAGAAGGTCAAAGAGAAAGTTTGGGAGGAAAACGGAGCATTATTAAATAGAAATAAAGAGACATTAAAATGAGGTTTTGTGAGCTGATTATAGCATGAAATTATTACATTGAAGGATTGTTGCTTGGTTTGGTTTTTTCCTTCTTTTTTTTTTCTTCTGAACCTGCATTCCCACGCAGTAAAAGTTTCAGTACTGATATCTTCAGTATTCCTCCTAAAGGAATTTAAGTTGGTCGTGGCTACTCTTTCCAAACACATTTTCACCTTGTATCTCAGTCTTCCTCATATCTTCTACTTGTTCAAAGATTTTCTGAGCATATTCCAATAGCTTTTAGCAATCCTTTTACATCTTTAGTGTTATAATGTTGAATATTGCAGTACGAAAAGGAAAATAAAGTTTCTGCTAAGACTTGCTTTTTTTGTCAGTGTTGCTGGAAGAGAGACCCCTGTTTCAGCCTGTCCCACAGACGGCAGCTTATTTCTAGAACCAGCTTCTCATTCTTGGTATCGATGAGGTTTTAAAGTTGTAACTGTTGATGACAATAACTTAAGCCAAGGCATGAGGCCTGGTGCTTTCAGTGACTTCTTCTTTGTCATGGTTCTCTCTTCTCTTCTTCTGTTACCTTTAGTGTCCCTGTCAGTGTACTTCTGTGCAAGAAATGGCCAAAATGTTTTTTGAGAATCTTGGCTAAGTCCAGTCAGTTGCCTGTCTTGTAAAGCCATAGAATAAGTCCCTGGACCATTAAAATTGTACTGCGTCTCCACATCTCCTTCTGGTAACATCCAAACCTCATCCGTGGGGTAAAAACAATGGTACCTTGGCCCACTTATCCCTGAGCTGTTTATAAAGATGTGACAGTCTGAAGCCTCTAAAACCAGAGAGCTGGGTATACAGCATAAGTTTTAGCAGTTCACCTGCTCTCTCAGGATCAAACGGCGTCATGTTTTTACTGAGTCAGTTGCTTTTGATAGGCACAGTGTTAGAAGTATTTTCTCATCTTTTGGCAGAGATAATAAAATTTAATAAATGAGTAGAAAAAGGAACTAATTTTAAATAAACATTCCTCAGTGCATGAGGAGAGAAAAGGGACTCAGGCTGGCATAAATCCTATTGTATTATTCTAGCACGGGGCAGTGTTTTTGGGGAGTGAAAATTTGACATATATTTTTATTTTCAAACGTCATACTAATTTACATTACTCAACCCTTTAACTGCCAAACTGTAAAAGTCCGTTACGCTACTGAAAGGAATATACAAATTATCCCCTGACACTTCAGGCAGGAGTTTTACATATACACTGTTATTCTATCAGCCAGCTAGCTGCACGATTCTATTAAGGAGTAAGTGAGAAAATTATATTGCCAGCAAACTAATTGTACAAAGGAGTCTGAAATAAGTAATCAGAGCCCAGTTCTTTCTGAAAACCAGCCAGGAGATATTATAAATTGCTCAATCATTCTTGTCAGCCCAGTTTAAAGACCCAGAGCTGCCATGTTGATTTTGTTCACTGTATAACACAGCTACCTCTCCCAGCTGTTGACAAGACTGGGCAAACTTTTTCTAGCTGCTCAGTTTCAGCCTCTAGCATCCCGAAGTAAGCAAGTAAATGGTAGAGCTTCCTTGAAATAAAATGCAGATCTGAGTATCTTGGATGGATATAGTCTACCTATGAAATTCATGTATAGAAGTAAATGAGAAATTATGAGAGCTCTAATGACCTGAAATGTGAGGTAAATTCAGTTTTTTGCCAAAAATACATCCACTAATACTAAGAGTGGTAGGTAAAACACATTTTGATTATGATATATATCTAGATACATATGCACAGCATTTATATGTGAAGTGGTAACGAAACATTAGTTCCTTGACCTCTTACTCTGGTCTAACCATATTCTAAAATGCTGAAACACTTTAGGGGAACCAGCTATGGTCATTGGTAAGATGTGGATCTGTGCTGCCACTGCTATAACTGTACTGATGAGATCACTGGAGAAATTCTTTGCAACATCTTCAAAGTATATTTTCCAATAGCAAAAAAGAAGATTGAACATCTGCTGTAAAATACAGTTCATTAAAGCAAAGCAGCCTAAATTGAAAGGAGATTCCCCTTCTAAGCTAAAGTACTGGAATTTTAAGTGACTAGAATAATAGCTCCTTTTAGCATTCTTTAGGTGGCAAGAATTTACAGGAAAAATAATTTACATTGTGCATAATGTGCTCCATCCTAGACTGTTGCATGCAGCAACAGTTTGTGCAAATGTGAAATGTCAGGGTGTGGATTAGAAGTGTCTGCTTAAGCATATGAGCAATGTTTTTCTCGTTCTGAATGCTACTTTTTGTTGTCAACATCTGTACCTTTGTGTCCTTTACGAGGGCTCTCGCTACATGGGAGTGCTCCGCCTGCCTTGGTACAGAGCTTTGGTGCTTGAAGTTCTGTGTTGTAATCTCGATCTTGCTTTTCATCAAGATCATTTCTGACCTTGTGTAAAGATATCTTTGATCTTGTGCAAAGCATTTCTGATTCCCTGTTTCTTTTTTTTTTTTTTTTAAGGAGAGATGGTAATACATGTATTACTATAATATGATGAAGTTAATTAGATACAATTTGTGAAAGGCTTTTTAGGTCTTCCTATGTAGTGGTTGTGCCTTACTAAGAATACTTCACTGGAGTGAGAGGATAATGTGAATCTTTTTTTTAAGTTTGTCCTTAAGTTTTTTAAGTTTCTATGTATTATTCCAAAAGTGTTATTTCCAGACTTTCCTGATGTGTATCAGAAAGAAGTTTCACTAGAACTGTTAAGCTGAATTCCCTAGCCACTGTATTCTTCAGTTCCTTGAATACTTTCTTCGTAGGAGCTAAGGAAGGGGAAGAGGACTAAACTGGTTTGAGTTTTGTCAGCAAGATCTATTAGCATTCAGACATACCAAGATCTGTTTTACTCACCAACATTGCTAATCCACTCATCCAGCAATGTCCAGGAGGAAGAAAGCCTACAAAGGCCTGAAAAAGTTCTGCCAAGTATGCTGGCTGTGTTGGCAGAATACACATTGCACCATGCAGAACTCCTTTATCATAAATACTTAACCAATTTTCAATAGATGTAAGTGGTTTAAGTATTACTTCCTGTTGAATTAGCAGTTGCTGAGCATTTGAGTCTTTGTGCAATCCTGCAATCCACTAATGTGATATTTAATGAGGAGACATCAGTCTGGAGAAAGGTAGTCAATATAAATCAGTGTTTACAAAGTGTGATTAACTCTGAAATATTTCATCAATGCTGTGGTCCCAGGCAGACTCTATGCTAATTATTAGAACCTGCACATGTTTCAGGGGACTTTGATGGACCCTGAGTGCAGCAAACATGGAGCAGCAAAATTGCAATTATGCTCGGACTGTCTCTGATGGCAATTTATGCATTTGGTGTGATGACCTCTTGCTTCCCAAGAGGGCAATAAACAGAATGCATTTTCATTAAGATACTAATGCACTTAATCACAGGGGGAAAGGGTTAGAAAATAAAGAAATACCTTTAAAGCAAGATGTGACAGCCTGATGGGGAAGATACTTTATTCAAAAGTCAGTTTCCTGGTGAAACTTCTGACTGCTGCAAGGTCTGTCATACTGAATGTAGTCATGGGCAATAGGAAGCATGGCTGGGCAGATGAATAAGCTGAGCTAAGCTGTTTTGTGAAAAGTACAGTGGTACTAGGGCAAAAGAGAACAGATGTTCTCCCATTTGGACTTATATACTCAAAGATGCGAGTTAAAAAAACATAAAGAAAATTAGTCATATATATTTTACTCATTCATTTACAGGCTTTTATTTTCTTATTTTTGGGGTGAAATATGTACTAAGCAGTAACCACAAGGGAAAAAAAATGAAGAGACTGTTTTGCCCAGGAGGGCTTACATTTAAGAATCTAGCTTGTTTTAGGCCTTAAGGAGAGCCGGGAGAGGGAGACACAGAGGCAAGCATCTCTTCCAGTTTTTGTTATTCTGACAGCTTGGCAAGAATGATCCTATTCCTGATGCTTCTCAGTACAAAATCTTGGTCTCAAGTATAGAGGGAAGGGGCGATGTCCTGGAGGAGAGATGTGACCTGGCAGCTGTAGAAATGCTAGATGCTGGTGAGCCCTGCCTGATACACTGTGCCTGCTGTAGAGGAAGTAGAAGGCTGAAACTCTGTAGTACCTGTTACAGTTGATTGTGCAGTAAAGCATGGTAGTCCTCTTTATGTATTCTAAGCAAAGAAAGGCTAATGAAGTTGGCAAAAAAGGAAAATGAAGAGTGTTCAGACTAGGAGCTAAGCACATGGCTTGGTACAGAAAATAAATGATGAAATTTCTTACTTCTACCATCAGGAATAACCTATGTAAAGGATTTTGCTAGGGACCATGTATGGAGTCGGACACAGACCCACATTAATTGTGGTTTTGTGTATATATCTTTCATGTAGATATGTCTAGATTATTAAAAAAAAAAGGAAAAAAAACCCTCATCTTTTAACTCAGCTGTTCATTTTTATTTGCGAGGTGTTTCCTTTCTGAAGCACTGTTTGCTCTTGATATATTCCAAAATGAAACACAACAGCAATTTTATGAGTGCTTAGTATGTCCATTGTGTTGGTTAGTCAGTGCCTCTGAACACTTCTTTTCCTGTACTTCTGTTACAGGTAACATAGAATACAGCTGCCCAGCAACGAATGAATGTGAAATCACAAAGCGCAGACGCAAGTCCTGCCAAGCCTGCCGCTTCATGAAGTGTCTAAAAGTTGGCATGCTGAAAGAAGGTAAGACTGACCAAGTCAATGTGTATCTCTGCAAACATATGCAACAACTGTAGGGCAATCAGGAAAGAAGAGAGACTGGTGAGTGTTCTAATCAGTTGTTGTGAAGGCAATTTTCATGTATACTTGCTCTTTTTGATAGTCTGCTTCTCAGCTATCGAATCATGCTTTATCCACATAGAGTTCATCACCTCTGGAGTATTTCTAATCTTATGTAGTACAGCAAAATGTACCTCAGCAGACAATCTCCTTCAATAGGTAACTAATAGAATAATCATCAGAATTCTCAGATATTTCTTTCCTCCATTCCTTATCCACTGTTATTCTACCCCAGTTCTGGCAGAAAACCAAAACACACACTGTGCCTTTTTTTCCCCGTTTTTACTCAGTCTTCAGTATATCAGGACAAATGAAAAGGTTACTTCTCAATTAAACAAGTATAAATATTGAGTATTTGTACTGAAGTTACTGTAACTACACTGGAGCAAATAATGGCATGAAGAAGAGGAGAATATACCCCCCTCTCTTTTTAGTTAAAGCATCTGCGAACTCCTATCCCTCACTGTAAGTATAAGCTGAATGTTTTAATTCATCATTTACATTTTGAAGATATTGAATAACGGGTAAACATAAAATGTTTTCAAGAAACAGTGGTGTCTCACCTGGAACCTGATTCCTGTGTGTTACTGAAAGAGGCAATTCCTTAAATCTTAGTTGCCTGTTATGCACTTTTATTGCTGTTAATGTATATGCAAAAATACATTTTTATGTGCATTTATTGTATATGCTGTAACTGTAGAGCACTGTAACCACCAAGAAAGATGTCATGGACTTCTGAACTAGATAAACATTTGAAATAAAATCAATGTAATGTTCTCTAAATATTAATATCCAATGGAGAGTACTTCGTGTTAAGCAACCACTTTAAAAATAGTTCTATGCAATTTTGCTTTGTCAGTGCTTAAAACTCAGCTTTGATAGCTGGCTGATTTTTGCAAATAATTTGATGGTAATTTAAAACAGGTTTAAGTATACAGCTATCAGGGTAAAATCCAAGAACAACATAGACCAGTGGAGAGATGATGAGCAAATTAGGTCTATCACGCACCTACAGACATATTCTTATTGGATTATACTTACTAAGAATAAACCTTGTTCTGTGCAACTGCTTTGGCAGATGCTATGATCCTGTGAGCCAAATCCTGCTGTCCTTAGTCTTACTTGAGCAAAACTCCTGTCAGATTCAATGGAGATTTTGCCTCAGTAAGAACTGCAGGATTTGACCCTCTCTTCCAGTGGTGATGGGAGAGTTCTTACTTGCCAAAATCCTCGTATAACTGACCACTAGGAGCAGTTACTTAAAAGTGAAATTAGAGTGCTTAGATAAAGTGTGGGAAGAAAGGGATGACTGGGTATGGCACCTTTTGAAAGGGACTGTGCTTCTTAACATCTTTTTTTAGTAAGTTAAGACCCCATATCACTAATAACCTAATATACAGATATATTGGGCAACTTGTTTGGAAACGAAACAGTGCTATCAAGAGTACATGCAGGTAAATTGATATAGTCCTTTTCTTTTAAATTTTGAGGGCACCACTGCAAGTCCATTAACATATATATTGAAAAGTCTAGGCTGTGTGCAGCTTCTGGGACTGCACGAGGAAGTTAAGTCTCTCTTCTACAAATGAGTAATTATCTCAGTTACCAAAATTGTGCACACATTTACTGTGTTTCTGCATACAATTTTGTTAACTGAGATAATTTAGTTAGACAATTCAGATGTATGTTGTGAGTCAGATTTTTTTTTTATGAATGTTCTTTGTCCATGGATTCAAATTAATCCCACAAGTTTTCTTAACAGAATTTCATAAATTTTCTGCTATTAAAGTACAATTCTTTTTCTGAATGTTCTACAATGACAAAATGACTAGTTACTTTGAAAAGAAGGTTTCTTTGTTAGCCTCACTCTTGGGCACATCTTAGTTCTTCCATGCATGTTATGTGAGATTTTTCTGTCAAAACACAGTAAGATTTCTACTTATTTTTAATTACTGAGCCTTTTAATTTAGGGGAGAGTTAATTTAGCTTTTCAGGTGTTGCTTATCTACCACCTAATAGGACAACCTACAAGAACCCATAAGGGCATTTTATTTTCTTTCCCTCTTTAATGACCGCTTTTACTTTTGAAACCATACATTTGTAGGACTGTACTTGTAACAAAGATTTTTTTTTTTCTAGTGTTCTTGTTGGAACGTAGTTTTGGAGTTGAGTGTTGTTGTTTTTACCTATGGGAAAGTCTGGGGATGACTTTTTGGCTGTCCTTTATGTACAGTATGAAGAAAGATGATATACTGGCTTCTTTCATATGTAAAGTGGTATAAATTTATTGATTAACATGGACTTAAAATAAGCTGACATAATTCTTGCTGTATCTTAAAAATTTCTTTATGTACAGACAAGGATTTCAGTCCCATGCAGCATGTCAGAGATCATGCTGCAGTAAATCTATTCAAATGTAAACCTGTTCAATTCAATTACCAGTTTATAATAAAATTTGCTGCTGCAGCCTCCACGTTTGTCACAGCAGTCTCTACATGCTGATGGCACAGCATGCCTGGAAATTGACAGCCTAAATCTATTTACAAAAAAAATTTAGTTGCAGACCTGAAATAAAATCAAGTTTAAGCAGCTTTGAGCAGAGCATCACATTCCTTACAAGAACTGCACATCTGCCAGGGTGTATCTTCTCCAGAAATCTTACCCTGTTTGTGGGGAGTTTTCTTCTAGAAATTTGCCTTAACAAACATTGTTTTAAATGTAATCCAAAGTGAAACAATTATCACAGTTCTTCCCGTCACATTTTGGAGGACTTTATTACACTGTCATTTTGTGAAGTGTATAGATTTCATGATAGAAATCACAGTACCAGGCAAAAGATTCTAAGTTTTAGTTTAGCTTCTAGGGCAAGGTCTAAAAACCACTTATAGCAAATGTATAGGATGGCATCCCTTATGACATCTGAATGTTAATCATTTATTGTGCCAAGATAATGGTGTTTTTATCAAGTGTCCAGTGTTTCTGCAAGAGACGTAGTGTTAGAATTTTGAGGCTATATTTTGGTGTCAAATCCTGGGAGGGAGTTGGATTTCCAGTCACATGTAATACAGGATGGAGTGGGGATTTTTTGTACATATTCTCAAGAACGTTGATAGGCCAGAGCCAGCAACACCTAGATCAAGATTCTTGACAATTTATAAGTCGTGGACCAGCAACCAGAGAAGGAATGGTAAAGTAATGCCATACTGGGCTAAGCTGGGGTGGGATTGAGGTCCTGACTCCTGTCTGCATCTCCTGTTGACTATCACAAGAAAGTTAGTACAGACTGATCCAGATGAACGTGTGCTTTTGGTTTAGCCCATGGATTGTTACTTGAAAACATGTCTGGGTGTATGGATGTTAATTTTGAGCACGTGTCATTCTTTATGCTGAAGCATTCAGCAGATGCTGATTAGCTTTTGAACATATGACAAATATGAGGGTGTCAAATTTTCATTTACTTTTCTAGGTAATGATTATTAGCAGCACAGCAGAATACATTTCACTCAAAGAAGAAATTTAACATTTTTCTATTTTTAATTTTGCGTGTCAGTATAATGAAAAGTTGGGTTTTCAAGTATTACAGTTGATTCTCCCAATATACAGTTTCTTTGACTGCACTTATGTTTTGATGGATTCTCTCAGATTCATGAGAACTGATGAAACAACATTAAAGATTCTCATATAGTCCAGGGAGAAGCTTTTTAAATGTATCCCTAGAGATTTCTTGAAATAATATTGCAATTGCTAAAAGAGTGCAGGGAGACACATACAAGAATTCACCCTTTTTAAAAATGAACACTTTTGAGACATTTCTGTAGTTTTCAATTCTGTTAGTTTATACTCAGTATTTTAAGTTTGGCCTTTCAAACTCTTTAGAAGCTGGTGATTAGTTTGCTTCAGGTGGTAGAATGAAATCTGTGTTCATGAGCAAGATTGGGTGTTTTAGCTACTTCTCTTTTTATACAACTAGTTGGACTGAGAAAAAGGGGTTGATGCTTTTCCTTTCTAAGAAGGAAAATGGGATGTAAAACTATGCAAGATGATATGGGAAATCATCGGTAGTTATCTGCCTTTTTACCTTTCTATTGCTAGTTGATCTGGTTAAATTCTTCTTTTACTCTTCAATTAGTACTATATGCCTTTTAATACTGTCTGTGGGGCTATTTACTATCATGTGTTTGTGGTAGAAGATATTTTTCCAAGTTTATTATATGACAGATCTTACTCAGAAGAGCTGCCCATGTGAAATAATTCCAATGGAGTAATTATTCCAAAATAAAATTACTTTTTGTTTCAGACATAGCATTTATATAACTATTCTTCAAGAGGTTGTTCCATGTGTTTCAGTTTTCTCCATAGAGGCAAAGCCATAGCCTCAATTTTATCTGTCCCTGTAGTGTAGGAATGTTAGATATTGGAGTTCACTAACTCAACTTTTAGACCATCTGAAATATTGTATCCTGTTTTAGTTCTCACAGTTCTGTGCAACGCTAGTTCATACTTCTTACAGAACTGTTGACAGCAAAACATCTCCTATGTATCTCTCATTTCTGATATCTAGATGTTTTCAGAATTTTTTACAGATTGTGTGCAGTGGCTGATCTGTGTTGCTTGTTATTTCAGAAATTCTACTTCACAAGTGGGTGATACATGGAAACAAATCTAGGTTAATATGAAAAGTAAACCATAAAAAAATGGCAGAAAATTTGGGTTGCTTCGTGTAAGTATGGTTGTATTTTTCTTATGAATGGACGGCCTTTAAAAGTTATCAGTCAGTTAGAATAGGCAGAGTAACAGAATTTCATCTTAATTAGTCCAGCAATTACAAATGAGAGGCCAGATCCTCACCAAGAGTTAGTGGAGACTCTTGGAGCTAGATTAGATTGGTGTTCATTTGGCAGGTGTAGCAATCTATGCTGCGGGGCAATCAACAATATACCTTTTTGTGTCTGTGGATCTTTACTGTTGCTCATATGTTAGCCATCATTCAGGCTCTAAGAATGACTAGAAACTCTCTGAGCTCATCATCTGCCAGTGCTGAGTTCAGTGTAACCCTTCCCATCACAGCAGTGCAGTTAGCGTGTTGTACTTGCACTTCTTGCTGAGTAGCCCTTAACACTTCTCATTCATTGGTTTGCTTGGGGTTTTTTTTAGAAAGCTTTTATGCAGTCCCTCAAAGTGACCTCAGCATCCCTGGGGCAGTGCTAAGGCAGTAGTTACAATTTGCCTTGTGAAGATATTCTGTACTTTTAAGTTTTTTCCTTCAGCAGTGAGCTGAATAAAAACAATTACGGTCAGTTTTAAAATTGGTTGAATGTTTTAGATGGTCATGTAATGAACCAGAAGATTATCACACGTTAGTTAAAACTTTTTCTTAACATGCTAAAATTGGAGTTCTCTAAAATATTTTTCCTTCCCACTTTGAGAGATTTTATAATTCAAATATAAGAATTCATTTTTAAAAAGAGGTGTGTGTATTTTAAAGCACAAATTACTGAGTTTATTATACAAAGATTACCATATGAACATCTTTGGCTTGTGTTAAGCAGCAGATCGGATTAAATTATCATATTGATCCTTTCTGGTTTTGACAATCTATGAAAATGAATCCTGTGCAGCAAGGAGAACAGGCAGCTTGAGTTTACTCTTACGTAAAGAGATGCGTGATATGAAGAGAAGCAGATTAATGGATTCTCTCTCAAAATAATAAATAAAACTAAGCAATCTTCTTTATGACCAAAAATGTGTTATCACCTATGTTTTGAGGATAGTGAAAAAACCTGCTTAATGGGATTCCTTCTAACAACATCTCTTTTGAAAAGACTTTTGCATAAGACAATGCCAAGGTAAATTTCTCTCACAAGTCTAATACCATTACTCTGCCAAAAAGAAAGCAGAAATTATTGTGGAGGAAGTTTTAGTTTCTGCTGCCTTCAGAAATTAGAACAAAGGAAAGGAGAAAGCATTAATGGTATTCGAAGAAAATATTTCTGTACAGGATGACAGTTAGTAGAGCGGCATTGACCTCAGTGATATTTCTTATGCTCTCTATTGTAATATTACACTTAAGGAGCTCCTCCATTAATGCAGGATATTAAACAAAGCTCCTGTGTTATAACATTAAGAGATAACACAGTGTGTCTTCTGTTGAAATCTCTTCCAAATATCAACACTCTTCTATGTTTCAATGTATTATGAGGGAGTTCAGTTTCTAGCACAGGTATTTTTTGCAAGTGTTTCTTTTCTCTTCCCTTCTTCCCCCTTTCTTCCCCTCCTTTCCCCCTTTTCTTCCTCCTTTTCATTTCTCCCTTTCCTTCTCTTTTATTTCCTCCTTCCCCCTTTTTCTTTCCCCTTTCCCCTTTACGCTCCCTTTCTTTCTTTCTTTCTTTTCTTTCTTTTCTTTCTTTCTTTCATGTGTGCTTGGTTTATTATATACTGGGATCTGGTAATTCTCCTTGGAAACAATAGAAACTAATCTCTAAATGTTGTTGGTGTTCATAAGTAGACCTCCTTCCTCCTAACCAAAATGTGACCTGATAGCCCAGTTCACACATTAGAACTGACAGCCCAATTTGTCTGTCCTAAAACACAGTTCATGACTATCCACTCTCTGTAACTGATGAGGAAGGACAAACTATTCAACTGCAGGTTAGTGTTTATAGTGAGCTCAAGCAACTAGCATTTCTATGCACCTATTAGAATAGTAGTCAAGAAAAAAACCAAATACTGGAGATGTGGATGTTCTTTCAGAGTTCAGAAATTGCATGAAAGCACCTACAGCTCAGACCAAGTGTTGGCCTCCTGAGAAGTTTTCATGGTGCTAGTGTTGCAGTATTGTGCCACTCTGGTTTATGTTCTGTCTCTTAGTAATTTTGGGGAATAAAGCAGAGAAGTCCCAGCAATTCACTGGATTTAGTCTTAAAACAAAATTTCTCTCTTTCTGGATACTATTTTGTTTTACAGTTGTACCTTTATACAAGTACTCCATCCACTTTCATAGAATAAGATGTATGAAGTGAATGTAGAGAAAGCAGTACCATTTATGTATCTGAGTCTGAGAGCTTTTTACATTTCTTGGCTTTACACAGATCTGTAAATGTGCAGTTTTTTATGTTAACATTTGCAAATCTGAGGTCAAAACTGTTTGCTGGCTTACTTGTCTGCAGCTCGAGTCTGCTCCCACAGTCATCGCTGGTGAGAATCCCAGTGACAGCACTTGTTTGCAGGGTCAGGCAAGCGAAGAATGCTTTTGGTCTATAGTTACTTTGTATTTTAGTTATTTAAAATAGTCTGGAAGATTTTGAATGGGATTAAATTTTACAATATTTTTCTTAGTGCACATACCTATTACTTCCTCAGAACTGGAAGTTCTGCAGATTCATGAGTCTACTTAAATTGAAATACTATTAAAAATTAATCGCTTTGTACTAATATTTTCTCATCATAATCTGCGGTGGTTAACTGAATGTCCTCATTTGTCATATTTCTTCTTTTGATCCTTAAATAAGGGAGCAGTATTTTCCTAATTTTCCAGCAGTTATTCAATTTTTTAAAAAAGGTGTTCATTGAATTTAGCCTCGTGAGTATTGCTTATGCACTGAAAGTACAGTGACAGCAATATAAGTGGTAGGGGTAGGTAGAGACAAGTCTGAAGGATGTAGGACTGTGTACCATACAGCACCTTTTCCCATGAGCTCCCAGACAAATAGCTGCCTTTCATTCCTGGTCTCTACCACCCATAAACACATACATCAATGTGGCACTGCCATTTATCGCAGAACACTTAAATTCTTATACATGGGTCCTGCCCTATATTAAATAGGGGTCATTTTGTAAAGAGTATCATTAATGTTGTTTGTATTCTTCACTTTTCTCTGTTTCTGCTGTGCAGATGTTTGCACATCCCCTGCTTGAGTGGAAGTCACATCTCAGGCAGAAGGTGCGTTTAATGGTGATGCATATGAGTATCTCTGAAGTGCTCTTCTGGAGCCAATGTTTCTGTATTTTACTTAGCCCTTGCTTCTGCAGCACTTGCATCTCCTCAATAAGACTCTTGCTGTGTAAGATCTTAGAAACAACAGGATGTAAGGTAGGATTATTTGGGGTGAAGTGCTGAAATTATGCAAGTGATAGTAATTAGAACCCACGTGACAGATGTACAGGCAGACTTTTGCTGCTTAGGATGGATTGGCACCAAAAAGCTTAGAGGTTGAAGAACTCTCTTGGCCCCTTCACTCAGTCAAAGCAATGAACGTGTTGAGAAGCACCTAAATTTTCATCTGCAGTGGTTACGTCTGACGTCATATGGTGCTATCCCTCAGATATTTCATACTTCTTAATCTCTTCTGTCCTACCAAAAAAAAAAGTTAGAATCAACATGGGGTTTGGGGCATCAGTGTAACTAAACCACAGCCTTCTCTCTGACCAGTCATTGCCCTTTTACAAGCTGAGGTGTTCTTGCCAGTGACTGTTCTTGTCAGTTCTACTCTCTGAATCACTATGTGAGGCTGGAATATTATTTCATTTGCATTTTCCAGTGTGACTTTTTTGTTTGAAAGTCAGCAGCCTGAAATCTGAAATAAATGTGATTCAGCAAAGAATTGGTCTTTTTTCAGATTTTGACATGCTTACTAGCTATTCTGGTAATAGGTTTCATCTAACAAGCTTTTTCTTTTTTTTCCTTTCTTTTTTTTTTTTCTTTCTTTTTATTTTCTTCAGGTATTTATATGACAGAAAAGAGAAACTATGGTGGGAGTCTGTTGCACTCATAATAGTCACTTAATATAGTTATTAATCTTTATAAATGAAAAACATAGCTTTATTTTAAGCCTCAGTAGGCTTTTATTAGATTAATGATTCTGGAGAAAGTCAAACACAAGCTATGTTAAATATATTCACTTACTGAATAATATCAATATTTTCCTTTCTGCTCTTTATTGTTCCAACAAAGTTAATATGTTTTTCTATTTTTCTCTTCTTAGGCATCTGTTTTAGTTCTCTGCATCATCAGGTGAAAGATCAGAAGTCAGTTTGATTCACAGTTTTAGTGTACCAGATCCAAAATCAACACTCTGTAGTACGTGCTTGCATAGGGTCTTATTTCAGTCCACATTAAAACAGCTGATTATTCAAATACTTAATTTAGAAAAATAAAACATATTCTAAAAGAAAGTCCACATTCTATAATCAGCTTAACTCCAGTCTGTGTCCTTAGTGGTAGAATTGCTGGTGTGCTGTAAATGTTTTGCAGGAAAACTGCTTGACTAACGGGAGAATGTTGGTAACTTGCTGCATGCTGAGTACATGCAGACTGTAGGAATCAACAAATCATACAGGACCATCATCCTCGTCTTTTGTCTCCTCTCTTCTCCCTTTTCTAACTGAGCAGTAGTCCATACAATGCTGTCAGTAATATAAAAATTATTTCACCAATGCCCTATGTCTAATATTGCTTTTCAGTCCTGTGGGTGGCTGACTGAAGACAGGCCATGTCTTTTGTTCGGATCTGAATCAATCAACAGATCAGTCTGATATCATTTGTTTGTTGTAGAGCCACATGTTGCTTTTCATGTCTGAAAGATTGTGTTTACAATGGTCTCCAGTGTCTGCTCTTCCTATGCTCTGTCTTATTTTCATATTTTTTGTAATTCAATGAAAGCTTTAGAAACAGGCACCTTAGATTTCATTGCGTGACCAGTCTCACATTTCAGTGGATAACACTTGGGAAGAGGAACTTATTTGTCCTAAGTCACCAGAACTGCTGCGTTTCTGGATATAGTTTGTGAAATCAGCTAAGGTACAATGACTTAAGAGATGGCATAAATACACTTTGGATCCAGATTGAGATCCGTGATTATTGGAATGTTAGGAGAGGTCTTGCTCTGAACTGATTTTTTGCTTTATAGACCATTTACTGATTTCCCTTTCAAACTTCTAATGAAAACTCTTAAACTTCCAATTCCAAGATGGAATAGACTGCTAAATATTGAAGTAGGAAAATTAGTGTTTCCCTTTAAAAGTAGAAAACTGTTTTAAAATACCAGTTTACATGTATTGCTTTTGTGAATTCTTGCTCAAAAATGTATTAGAAAAATTTCTGATAAGTTATACCTCAGGTGAAGAACTGGGCTGAGAAGGGAAGCTCTAAGACTAATGGTCTGATTATGAAGACACTAAATAGGCTCCTTCTCTTCAACAGCCCTCAAGAGCATCACCTCAAAATACAAATCTCTGACTGTATTTCAGACAAAATAGAAGTTGGAACACCACTGAGTATGGTGTGCACAGCCATTGTCTTTGCTGATCTTTTTGTCTGACGGAGCGTGCCACATGCCCCACTGCTTGATCTTGTGTGAGATGCAAAGGAATGCAGTAATCAGAGAACAAAGCCACAGAATAGCTAAGATGACATAGGATTCTTCTCTTTTCTCTTTTTATCTTCTCTCATTTTCATAATTTTCTATTCATTTTCCTCTGCCATGCCACAATTGTATTGGAAGAATGCTGATGAGAAAATAGTTACTGCAAGCACATGTCTTCCAGGCAGTCTTTTTCTGGCCAGGTGGGAGAGAGAATCATTAATTTCTTGAGGTTCTTGTTACCTGACTCACCGTTTCATGAATCCTACTCAGGCTGAATGACTGTATTTCCTTCTGGGCATGCTGGTATTGCTGGAGATATCCATCCTGGTAAGATGCTTCAGCTCACCTCTAGTTAAAATACTTGTTATGGAAGTATTCTTAAGCACAGCTGATTAATGAAGTTAGAAAAAACATTTGAATGCAGAGTATGAAGGCTTCAAGCATTGATATTCCTCTCTAGGGAGGTGCATGCGATCAGAAAGCATTCTGAATGCTAGCAATCCATCCCATTTTGTTCCCATTTGTTTTCTCTAATTTCCAGCCTTTTTTAATGCTGGTTAGCTGAAATAAGTCCTCTTTCCCTCCACTATGCCATTCCCTCCCCCTTTATGGAATAGCCCATGACACGTGCCTGTAAAGTGGCTTCTTGGGAATTTGCAAGTCTTTGAATGTGTTATCTGATTAAAGGGATGTATGTGTCTTTAATTCTCGTCTGCAGTTTCACCTTTGACCCCATCTGTTAAAGTGGAGAGGAGTTGAGAGTCAGCAAAGTCCCAGATTCAACCCAGATAACCTGCACTGTGCACATTTTGAATGCTTTAACTCTTTGATTGCCCCTGAAAACTACATACTTAATTGACAGATTTTATTGGAAAATGTGGTGGGTCCAATGTGAGACAGCTGAATTGTTTATTTTGTTGATATGGTTAAGGTAGGATAATTTAGTCCTGATTTCACCTTTTCTATTGAAGAACAAGTGAACATATAGTTGCATGACAAACCGATGTAATGTCTTGGTGTGCGTGTAATTTCATTTTTTTTTTTTTAGTAGACCAGTTTCTTGCTTATGGAGTAGGAGTGGAAGTTCAAACCCCACTTCTATTATACATACTTCCTTTTGGAACAAGAAGCTGAATTACATTATTGGAAATGACGTTGCAGTTTTGAATGGGATTTATAGATAACCCTGACAGTAAAAATCTTTTCATTGAAAGATTGAAGTAGATGACGCGTCATTTACATTATATTTTGCTAATATTGTGCTTTTTCTGCAGAACAACATGATTGTGGCATTTTCTGTGCTTTAGAGATACATGTCATATAATGATTAGAATATCCCAGAGCGTTTGGATCTGTAGGTATTTTCATTTTTCCTCCAGTCATTTTCCTTCCTAGCCTTCAGACAGTCTTAATAAACTGAAGGGTTTTTCAATACCCCAGATTTATCCCTGGTCTCTGAAAGCTAGAGCCAAATTCTTCCCCCACTTACATCTGTTCAACTCTGGTGGTTTCACTTATGCTACGTGGCTGTAACAATGCAGAATTTGTCCTAATCTGCCCTTTCTTTTTCAGTGGAGAATATGCACACGCAAAGTGTACGTGAACACACTTGAACTGCAAATAGAAAATATGTATGTATTTTGTGTGTATGTGTGTACACAAATAGATAAATGGCACAGAGATAGGTTCGATAATATATCTACTGTACATAATATTGTAAATGGTATCTTGCTGTGCTGGAATCTAGGCAATATGAGTTCAGTACTAAAGTGTTCAAGTTGCACCTGAGCTGGCTGGAGCCTGCCAGCCTCTGCAAGCCCACTGAGAGCATCTGTCTCGCCACCACCTTGCTCACGCTGTGTCCTCTGCAGGCTCTCCGATTCTTCCGACTATGAGCATAAATCATCCACCTGTCAGGAGCTCTAGCTGCCTGGATTATGCAATGCCTGCCTTCATTTGGAGATGGTGTGAGCAGAAGATTGCGGCAAATGGTTTGCATTCATTTTAATGCTGTTCCCGCATCTCTTCAGCTTTAATGAGGGTTCAGGGTGGTGACGACTCCCTGAGACAATGAAAGTCCTAGAGACCCAAGCTTTCTTTGTACGTTTGTATGGCCTAGTTTAGATTTTTTTTATTTGCTTTCTTTTCCTCTCCCTTTCTTTCTTTCTCCCCCACCCCCCCAAAGAAATGAATGGCTTGAAAATTGAGGCAGAGAACTGGTACTGCACAAAGCCAGCTGTCCATAGCTCTGCTTTTTGGCCTTGTAATACTTCCCTCCAGCTGAGCAATGAAGAATTTAAAAATCAGTCATGTTTAATCTTGATTGTCCATTTTTGCTGTCTAAAGCTGCATAATGCCTAGTTGCCTTCACTTAAATGTGTAGAAATCCTACCTTTGCATTTTATTCAGTTACAGGTATATTGGATTACATGATCAGGTGTGGCATACCATGTAATATATTCAAAATCTAAGATACAGCACCACCATATTAAGGTCTCTTCATACAAAAGAACAAAAAAAACCTGACTTCCAGTAAAATTGTCTTTTTTCAGCTTGTTAGACCCGAATTAGTCCAATTCCACATTCACTCATAGTTTTAATTATGAATTATGGGCAGAATAAATATAAGTATTTATTAATCTGTGTAAACAGAAAAAAAAGAAGGTTATGAGACAAAAGCAGAGAAAGTTCTTTCAAAGGCAAATGTTGAAGATGGTGAATAGGTGCAGATAAGTTGCACCTTCACACCTGTTGTAACTGTCTGTCCATAACCTCAAACAAATCCCACCATATTCTTGCGGGTACAGCCTTCAGACTGTAGCCTTACGTGATTGTCAACCTCATGTTCTTACTGGCCTGAAAAACACTAGGCAGTACTAACAGCAAAATACTTAATTTTAACACTCTCCAGTAGTTAGCATTTGATATCCTAACATTACAGGTTCATTATTTTTCACAAATATTTGAGGAAACAGACTTATTTAATATTTTGAAACACATTTGGCTTGTGCAACATCATTTTTCTGCAGTGAATTTGTCGTGAGCTTGTCAACAATCTTATCAGAGAGTATTTATTTTAAGTCATAGAGAAGTCCAGTGATATAGACAGTAATATCCCCATTTTACTGTATTTAACCTAAGACAGAGCAGGAGTTGCTTGGTAAAAATCACATGTAGTGTTGGAGGCACAGATAGAAGTGGAACTTCTGCTCTGAGGTTAATGTGTCATTCAGCCTGGAACTTCAAAATCCAGCTCTGTCCTCCCCATTCTCACCCAACGACTGAAAGAGAGAAAGGTTTATTGCTTATTGGTTTGGGATTTTACATTTCTCTTTTTAATAGTTCTCTTTATATGATGACTCCTCAATCAACTACTGATGAAAAGAATCCTAAAAGGCGAAGTAAAATTAAGGCCAGCTTTTGTCAATGGGGAAAATAAAGGACTATTTCAGTGCACCTCTGTATTTCCTGTTGATATTAATAGAAGATGCTTACACACGTGGAGAGGAATTTTTGTTGCCAAAACAATTTAAATTTTTCTCTTGGTGAAAATTTCCCCAGCTGATGAGTACCACCGGTGGCAGCCGAACATGGAATACGCAGTGCGTGGAATGTGCACTCTTGAATTGTAACAGTACTTGGGAGCTCTGTCTGTGTCTACATTCTCCCCTCTTGGTCTGAAAGCTAGAGAATTTTGTACAACCTGGTCATGCTTAACTAGGACCACACAGAGCAAGGGAGATTTTTTTAATAAGCTGTTTGGGAAAGAGCGAAGACCTTAACGAATGAAATGTGTGGACTTTGAGATCTTTACTGTGAGCCTCATTTGCTTCTGGTAGCAAGCTAACCTCCAATGCCATTCCCTCCCCCCTCCAGTTTTAATTTGACGGAAGGCCAGCAGTACTGCAGTTTTATGCAAAGTCTCCAGTGAACTCAAAAAAGATTATTATTTCTCACTTTGTCTTTACCGATAACTTTAAAATTTTATGTGTCAGGACGCGGGATTATTTGAAGACACAAATGCAACACAACACTGACAAAATCAGATGAAAAATCTCACTCTTTTAGCTATGAAGAAATTAGATTTATCATCCGAAAAACATTCTCTTTTCATTTTCTGAAAGGTGCTTTTTGACAGACCCTTTGCAGTGGACGTCATGCTCACAAAACATGCTGTCACAGGGCTATTTGAATATGGTGACAGGCTCATTATCATGTTGAAGACAACTGACAACACTGCAGACTAGAAATGGACAGGCTTGCCAATCAGCTGTTGAAAGGATTGCAGTTGAAATAGAGGTTTTTTTTGTTCTGAGAACAGTAGTACAAATTGACTACATTAATTCTTTTTATTATAGTTGCATACACTGTAGTTAAGGGTCCGTCACTGTTTCCATTATAAATCCCTGTTTTCAAGGGTTTATTAGTAGACCATAAAAAATGGTTCCTGTTGAAATTTTACATTAAAAATATATATTACCCCAACAGAACAAAATTTCTGTGGTAACCATGTGGAGGAGGGAGGGCAGAGAAGAGGGATTGACTGATTTTTAGCTGAAAATTGCATAAAGCTGAATGCATTATTATTTTTATAGCACCTTAGATGTCCAAGAGTTTTATAGACAGGTTTATGCCTCAGGAGTTTACAGTTTCAGGATACAGTACTGCCAACACTTATTATGGGATGGGGATTTTCCTGGTAGTTTCCTTGGAATTAGTGAAACACCAAACCTTATCTATGACAGTAGGTATTAGCAGATTCAGGTTGAGTAGTGAAACATCTTGAAAAGATTTTTTTGTCTTTTCTTCTACCTTAAAAATAACGAGGTTAAAATTTTTTTTTATTTTAATATTAACCTGGAATGTTAAATGATAACTTGAGATTCAGGGAATTTTGCATATGTAATGACAATCCAATTTGAAATGATTCCACTAATATACTCTAGGTATGTGAAGTGAGGAGATCGGTGGAATTTATCTGCTTTAATCCAAAGTGGCTGCCCTGGGATATCTTACTTCTTGTTTAACTGTGGAATTTCCCAGGTACTGGAGTTCATGCTGCTGTAGTTCCTGTAGTGCCCTTAAAATTTCTGTAGCCATCTACAGTGGCATACTCCTGTGCAAACACAGGAATGTCTGTGTTTTGACAGGTCTGAACAGCTTACTAGTTATCTTCTGTTTAACTCAGGAACCAAAGATGTTCCTCTGAGTCCCCTGAGAGCTTGATCTGGCAGGCACACCGTTCTCAGAGCACACCGTCACACCTCAACAGCCTGATGTCGAAACACAGCGTCCACAGTTGCTTTCTTCTGTAATGTACTGGTGATCCCATTGCTATGCCTCAGCAACCTCAGGCAGGCTGTCTGGGATGTGGAAAGGGAAAGATGATGTTTCTGCACCCAGGATGATTCCTCTTTTTTTTTTGTCCCCAACCTTACCATAACAGAGTCATGTTTTCTAAGAGAAGATATCCAAGTTTGCTGGAGAAAAGACACAATGGCCTACCTTACTGCAGAAATGGGAATAGGAGGCCAAGAATCTGGAATGGAGTAAGGCATTTCCAGGAAGCCTGGAAGTATAAGTCTGAAAGTTAGTTAAATTGAATATATAAACTAGGTGTAGGTGGCACCAATATGTGTATGTTGGCTTATTTATATTCTGCCCTGAGATGCGTAACTTGCCCCATGCTTTGTACAGGGAGCCTGGATCTCCATTCAGGTTCCAGTTCTATTTGGTGGGTCAGATGGAAGAAGCTTGGCACTGTGGTACATAGGAGGTATATATCTTTTTGGTTAAGTATAAAGTGAGATATTGAAATAGAAAAAGACCACATGTAGACCCCTCAGTTATTAAATTCATTTGTCACACAGTATGAATCTTTAATACATTCACTTAAATACTCTGTGTGAGTCTGATCCAGAAAGAAGACACAGTTTTACATAGTGTATTTTGCTGAAAGTTTACAAGGAAAAATAATTTTACCTTGTGGTTCCGTGGCTTCAAACATTTGCAGGCTTAATTGATGCTCATTTGATTACTTGATTTCAAAGCACAATCAATTACCTTAATGCATATCACTGTTCTCACAACTACGGTGATTGCAAAATTGTGAACATAAAAATGGAAGTCACTTCTGAAAATTAGGTCCTATTTGCAAAGTCAGAACTCTGACTCTCATGAGTTACAACAGTGCAGAACAGAGGAGTATAATGTCATATTGCCTGAGCTATTATAATATATCAGGTCAATTGTATGCATACTAAAAATCTTTGCAATATTTACTACTTCTCTGTTGATGTCAGTCATCTGTTTCTAGGAGGAAGCTTATTGAAGATCTATCAGCTAATGCAGGATGTTGAACCGAAAAAGTGGTGTTTAGTTGCAAATTATTAAGGAAGAATTTTGTCTTTCCATGAAATCATGGCTCCATTGAAGTTAGCAGCCAAGCTGCTGTTGATCTGGAGGCAGATGGGAATGAGTAATTCTAGTGGTTAAATTGGACGATTGGAATCAAGACCAATTTCCATTCCAGAACAAGTCACTTCTACTTAGTATGCCCCCAGCAAAAATATAATAGATACAATAATATGGAGCTATCTCACCTGCATGTTGTGAGGCTTATTGAATTAATATTTATGGAACACTTCAAGATTCTTTGATAGAAAATGCTATATAGCTGCATACTATTACAATAAAGTCCTGAAAAGCAAATCAATCTGGAGTTAGTCTTATCTCATCCAGTTATAACTAACTACTGGAGCTGTCTATCATGATAGAGAGAAAAAACCCAACAAGCTAGAAATGAACAATAAGTATTAAAAACCGCCCACAATTACTTGGAAAACTTTGGGCTTAATATTTCAATTGGCTTTCAGTTTTTGTGGTGATGAGCCCTCTTTTAATACATTGCCCTCTAGATTCTTAGCTGAAATGAAGCATAACATAGTAACTTTTTTGTGGTTTGGGAGAGTAAATTAATATTTCCTTCTTATGCTTTTCATAAATTGCTTCACAGAGCACCTAGTCTACCAGACACATACATAGCATTATCTTTGAATCATTGGTTCCGATGATTCTAGGTTTGAACAAGTATTATTAATTCATTGATATAGGGGTTTTTCTTGGCTAAATATTTTGTATTTGCTTATCAAAAGAAAACAAGTATTTTTACCATTAAAAGCTGCATTGATTTGAAGTGAGCTACCCATAAGGATGGACTAATTACCTAATTTTTCTTCTCTTCAGTCAAACTCTCATTACCTTAAACATCCCTCTGAAAAGTTAGCAGAAGTCCTGAACTACAATCTTTAATGACAGTATTTTAAACAACACTGCACTGAAAAAACCCACCCCAAATGTATCTGTACTAAAGAGATGTTGGTTGAATAAAATTATTCATATCATGCAAACAAAGCAGCTTATCAAGTGTGTAACTTCATTTTACCTATCATCAAGTGCAGGAATAAAACTGAAATCTAGGCTATGACGCCTGGAGGATATTGATGTTCTAGCAAAACAACACAGGCATGGAATTTTCTTTTTCCCCAGGACTGACCTAGTAAATTGTGCAAGCACCAGGAGAAATTTTGCCACCTGTCCCTTATAATCAAGGCTTGTCCCTTACTTAGTCTCATTTCAGTGATATAATTAAATGACACCATTTTCCCATTTATGTTTCATGAACATGGTGCCAGAATCCTATAGTCTTATCCAGGTACCTAGGAAAGTGACTTAATTTGTTTCATCTAAAGCCAAAAAAATAATCATTTGAACATGGTCCCTTGTCCTAATAGCTAACCCAGCATGGTGTATTAGAATACTATTGTTGCAGCATTCATTGCAAAAATCAATAATCCACTAGATGGAGCAGAATAGAAATGTAAAAACTGAGTTAAGTCTGGTATTTTAAGAAACAGAATTAAGTATCAAAGTGGGAGAACTCAGACAAAACAGCAGAAAAATGCAGCAGTATTTTTGCAGTGTGTAGTTCTAGCAAATCAACCAGCTTTATGGTCATTCATGGATTAACGTTGCAATCTTCCTTTGAGGTTCTCTGTTTTTCTGTAAGTGATAAAATGAGGATTAATCTCTACTCTATAAAAGGTGATGATGAGAAAATTTGGAGAACAAAGATCTATCTAGGAAAGAGAATGTTTTTCCTTTCCTAAATCAAAGATGATTTTTTTCATTGGAGAAACAAGAATAAGGGAATCGGAGAGAGTAATCATAAGATTAGGAATCAGGTAGATGAAAAAAAGAAAAGTAAGTTCATCATCATCCCCAAATTCACTTAATTTGTTTTGAATCTCTTGAACTTTTAAAATAGCACTTGAAAGCCCATTAGCTATTGAAAAACAGCAAGATGAGCATTTCTAACTACGCTATCACTTCCATCCACCTCCCTCCATGTGGTTATCAATATGAGTCTTGTTAGGAAAGACAGAAATGTACCTAGAATCATGGAAAATTCAGCATTGCATGCAGATAATGTTCTATAAAAATATGTAAAAAATCAGTAAGGTTTTTTTCTTTTATGATTTGGTATTGGAGAATATTGTGAAATGTGGATAACAGTCCTTGGTTTTTTTTAAAAAGTTTCTGCAACATTCAGAAGTCATGATCCATACACAAAATAAATTGTTAGTGTTAACATATCTTGCTACATTTTTTAATTAGTGACTTTTTTTATTCCTCTCTATCCGTCTATAGCAAAGTCAAATTGCAAACTTTACTGAAACCTTCAGGTTGCATGCTGAAAAGAAAAAGAGATGCAAACTCCAGTTTTAGACTCAATGTGTCTTTGTTTAGAAGAAAAAGGGAGAAGTGAAGCAAAAAGAAGGATGAGTCTAATTGATTGTCTTCTGAATAAACAAGTCTAAACCAATAAGGTATTTAAACTTGTGCACTATATCAAAAGTCCAAGCACTGCATGGGTATTTGCATATAATTAGGATTTTCGTTCAGGTGTTTGATCAACTGAGTCTCCCTTAAATTTTAAGCTGTTTGAAACTGGTTTTGCCAGCAGCAGACGTCTATGTATAGTGGTTATTTTCCAGAAGTTGTTTCTCATTATTTCCTGGATAAACTGAATTATTATGAACATGTAGATCTGGGGTGTGAAATCACAACCTTTTTTATATAAATGATCCTTCCATTAATACCCTCTTCTGCAGAAACATGATGTTGATGACAGTTGTGTTAGCAAGTAGCTTGATGAAGATGGCAGACCGGGCTCCAGTAGCGCACTTCAGTCGGTTTCTACTGCAGCTGTACATTAGACATGACTTAAAGCCTGCTTATTCTGTTTGAGGCCTCCTGTGAAAAGGGGTGGCCATATGCTGATATGAAGTGGTTGTTTGATGGGAACACATATGGGAAAGATGCTTAGTGCTGAAGTTATATGTCTTGCAAACACAAGGAGAGTTATAGTCAGTATTTCATGGAAACAGCTATCAAATTTGGCTTGCTGACATCTGTAAATGGGCTTCTGTGTTGTCTAAGCAAGGCTTTGAACCCTGGTCTCCAGAGATGAAAGCCTCAGGCATTAACCATTGCAGTATCTCACCCTCAGCTTTGTGTTTAATAAAATACTTTAGATAGATAGAGGTGAACTTTATTTGCTTAATATTGATTGTTTTGCCTTCTTTGAAAAAAGAATTGTAGGAATTCTGATAAAGGAATTTAAAAGTTGTCTGTTCCCATGGTATCTTCTGAATATTTCTGTGTATCTGAATTATAACAGATGGGCTTCCCACAGAATAAATATAGAAATTATATTTTCTTTTTTTTCTTTTTTTTTCTTCTAAATAGGAACTTGTAACAACTAAAAGCTTCCCATTCTTATCTCCAGCTGACCCTCAGTCTTTTGGTGTATTGTGGCAGTGCAGTCTAAAGTTTTTTATTTCTCTAGAAAGGACACTTAAATCAAATTCTTATTTTGATGATATAAAGTATTCATGTTAATTCCCATTCTGTGCTACTGCACAACATCACTGTAAATTATCTGCTGGATTTCTCCCCAAGCTTATTGTCTTTTTTCCATATATGATTGATTTGTGAAATATCTTGAGATTTGCTGTTGCTACAAAAAATTAGCAGGTATTAACATTTGTTATCCTGCATACGCTTTGTGAAAATAATAGTCCGAATTTCTTACATTGCAAGATGTCTATTCTCTTTCCTCTTCTCCTTCTCCCTTTCCTCTTGCAACATAAGTATTAGTTTTGTCCATCACCAGATGATTTTTTTCTTTATTTCTGCCAAGCGTTCACATACACATTTACTTTAAATCAGTACAGTATGTATAGGATGAGTATCACTTTTCTCTAAAATACCAGTTTTGGTCAGAATGGCTGATAATAATCAATTTTTCTTAAAAGTGTAAAGCTGCTCTGCTTCAGTTGGTTTGAACCAATTCATCATCATGAGCCCATGGATTACAGTCCACAAAGGTCTTTGTGTAATACAGTCTTTAGTTAATGCTTCTCTCTTTCTTGTTCCCTATGTTGGCCAGACACCAAGAACCTTCTGAGGTCATGTTGGGACAGGATCTCCAAATGAGCCAGGAGCTGTGAAGGAGAATTGTTGAAGTGCTTTTAAAAAAAAAAAAAAAGTGTCATCTTGATGCACACTGGTTGGCACACAGTCTATAAGTAATATATCTCTCTTCAACTACTGTTTTCTCTTATTCTTCATTTTACAAGAATTAGTACATGAGCCTGAACTCTTTTCTTTAAAATATTCCTCTTTCCCTTCTCCCAAGGACATCTGTGTTAGGACACTGTTATTCAGAAACTGTGAATGCCCATGGTTTGTTCTCATGTTACTGAAGTACAGAAGATGTCCATGCTCAGCATGTCTGAGGCAAAGTAGTTTCAATCTCAGTTTTATCCTTTCTATGTCCAACAGTTTTGATGCACACAGAGGGTTAAGGTCCACAAGTGGCAAGTTCTGCTGGGTTTTAGTGGGGACAGGATGAAGATCATTGGCTGTAACAGGCTTGGGCCCTAAGTAAAGCACTGGTTTTGTGAGTGTGGAAAGGTTTTAAAGCCCTCTCAGCTCTCTTTTCCTCTGTGTTGGGCACAAAGAAAAGATTTCGTCTGTATTGAGGGAAGATTAGAGAAAGAGAGAGTTCTTTGTCTAAAGAATAAGAGGGCAATAACCAGTTAGTCACTTTTATGCTATTAGTGTGAAGTGTTTATTGCTGAACTGTGGTGTTTTACCCATTGTCTACTGTGTGATAAAGTAGGTTGCAGATGGCTTTGTCACACCCAGGCTTGGGAAAGGACAAATGAATCTCGGTGAAATTAATTTGTGTCTTCTCCTCAGTTTGCAGAACAAAGTTGCGAATTGAGTCATAACTGATGATGTAGGGCAGATTCAGCTCTTTGCAAGTGTTCGTCTGCTACAGTATGTAAAGGACAGCATGGAAGCTTAAGCACATAATTCTACACCAGTAGTAGTGGCAAAGTATTCACTGGAGTACAGAAAAGACTCAGTGTGGCATCCTTTGTTGACAAGTGCTCACAAAATAACTTTTGTTGAAGTTACCAAGATAGGAAGATGAAGGGGGCTCATTGGCCTTGCAGAGAGCATCAGGAATGAACAAAGCAGTGACAGCCAATTAAAAAAAAAAAAAAAAAGGTTGTGCGTTAAGCAATTTTAATTTATAGGAGTACAGGCTTTGAACTTGTTTAGGATGTTTCCATGCAACTAATTAGAGAAATGTTTCCTAAACATTTCTGTTCAGTTCACAGGGGAGGCATATTTTTTTAAGGAGTTCAGAATTTTGTGGAAGTACAGTTTTAACCAATAGTTAAAAAATACCTATAAAGCCAAGGAGGAAGAGTGTTAAAAAGAGGAAAAGAAAACACTTGAAAAGATGGTGAGACTGAATGTTCTGACGGGATTGTCCTAAGAAAGTTGAAAATGCCTTATTTGGAAAAACATTTTGTAAAACTATGTCATCACACACTGAGTTCTGTAATACTGTTTTGTGGGTTTATGTGTGTGGTTGCATGTGTTTTATTAGCTCTGCATTACTTGAAAGTCCTGGTCAGGATTATCTTTTTAGAAGAGAGAAGTTAGTTTTAAATTGCAAAACTAATAGACCCCATTGAAGAAGTAAATCTGAAATAGAAGCTAGCTTGCTCTCAAAGGGATATTCTGTGGTAAAAGAGAAGTGTTCAAAAGAAGCATTTCCAGGTAAATATTTGTTTGCATATTACTGGTTATGTGCAAGTGATGAAAGAGAAATTAAAAATCAAATATGACTGGCAAATAAGCTACCCTGTGCAACGTGGTCTTGTGCTGTTTTGCAGAAATAAGTCTCCATGAGTGTGTCTAAAGATGTTAAACTTTTTGCAAGCATGAGTACTTCAGCTATTCTATTGTCCATGTATACTGATAAAGAAAACCCTGAGGCTTGATTTTACTGATGTTTAATTTTACTCTCACATTAAATGCAAACTCAGTTTACTTACTACATATTATATAATGTGCTAAATAGAAAGAGAACAGTACTAGGTAATCTTTTTTTAAAATTATTGTTCTAATACCGTGACTTGTCCATCAAATGTTAATGGCTATTGTCTCTTGTACAACAACAACCATATACTTATTTTGTGATGCAATACATACGTACATTAATTTTTGCACCATATTTTAACAATATGAATTTTAGTATTAAAATCACAATAGTTAATTATCAATGCCATTAACTAGCAGTATTGATTTACTATGCAAATTTAGTTATAAATTAGTTCAGTCCATAATTCATCGAACACTTGCTAAAATCTTGAGACTTCTGTGACTAGATCTGATAGATGAGAAATTTTCCCACATTTTTCTTTTGATTAATTTTAGTTGTTATGCAATTTTGTTCAAGTATGGGTAGTGACATTTTCACACAGAGCTGTCTTTGTATTTTTGTTTTGTTTGTTTTTATTGAGTTTAGCATATGAAAGCATAGGCTACCCCACCAACTTGAGAACTGGAAATGAAATAGGTGTGTCTCTATTCATTCCACAGCCAGAAGGAACAAGCAGCAATCTAGCAGTACACTTGCCAAAAAAAGTAACAAATACAGATGTTTCAGTAGGAGTAGAAAGAACTCAGGACTGAAATAGCATTGATTGCATTTAAAATACATAAGAACCAAACCCTTATATTCTGATTGGACATTATCTTCTTGAATTCAATTTCCTCTTTTCACTCATCCAGATAATATTTGGTAGTAAGGCTTCACCATGCCCAGTAGAAGGTAAGGAACTGACTTATCCTCACCTGAAATATTTCTGCAGTGATGAACAAAGTGCTAACGATGCCAATGCTTATGACAGGTGTTCCTACACTGCGCACAGGCATCATTCAGATGGTTTGCCCAAGCAGTGCGTTTGTGGACTGCTGCTAAAAACAATTTCTCTCCCAGACCATTGGACTTTTTACAGTCTAATTCTGGTCATATATGAGGGTTACTTAAATGTAGAGATAACATTAATCTTTCAGGAGCAACAAGTGCTGGCCGTGGTTAAGACCAGGAGCTTAGCATTCCTGTAATCAAAATGTTGTTACTGGACATGAGTAATACAGTATGTGATCATTTCTGAACATTAAATCTAACCTGGACTGGGATCAGTTCTGCTACATGATACCATGTTGCCTCACATGGCACTGTTCTGCCCCTTTGGTCCTTGAAGATATGGGACAGCAATTAGCAAGTACCTCGTTTAATTGGCAGGAGTTCATATAGTATCAGCCCCCGTGCCCTCATGATGCTTGCGTAAATAAGTGTTTCTATTTCTGTAGACAGTAGGCATTTGGATTTTTTTTTTTTTTAAATATAACTGCCTGGGCTTAGTGTTACAAATCATGAAACATTTTGTTTATGCATTATAAATAGTGATATCTATTTATAAATCAAAGGCACTGTGTTCTCTCTCTATTCCTAGGAGGTCTTTGGTTGTGTTAGCATTACCCACACACGTGCTTCCATTTTGTTGCCTGGGAAGCTAAATAGAAATACATGACTCTTAGCTGGCCTCATTAATGAAACAATATATACAGGTTGGGTCCAGAATCTGAAGGAGCCAGTGAAAAACATAATAAGCAGCAAGGGGAAAAAAAGAAACCCCAACAAATTCAACATATTTTAAATTATTAAAAAATGTTATTCATGGGAAGCAGCATAGGGTTTTATTTAGGGAGGTAGAAGGAAAACCCTGAGGTGGTAGAGGATTCCTAAAGGGGGGAGAGCAGTTTATCTCTATACCACATAGTCACATGGGGGCAATTTATTCTCATCTTGGAGGAACAGGAAATATTTTAAAATTAATAATATTTCTGCCACCCTTCTCTCCCCTCCTATCATGCTTACAGTCAAAGGTGAAAGCCTACCTTACATCCCCAGTGACTGGTACAGAATCTACATCAGAAGCAAAGAGATGAGGGAAGGAAGAAGAATGGAATGAGATCAACTCTGTGGTTTGCGACAGCCTATAAAACTAGAACAGCCTTTACAAAAACTGGAGCCGATAGAACACATAAAAAGCTAGAAATCGCCTCTAAATGTGGGCCAGTTGGCAATCCTGTGCTGTGGTTGTCATTACAATAGGATATTTTGCTGCAAATGACCAGATGATTTTCTAATACAGTGATATGTACAAACAGTAGAGAAACATTTGTTGCTGTTTCTTTCAAGGCCTGTGGATGGAATTTATCACTGTGTGACAATCCTTGGCCCAGTGATCTTGCAGTTTGAAAGAAACGGTAGATTCTAGTGCAAAGAAGTTGCTGGAGTAACTGCTATTGATGGGTGTTTTGTTGCATTCCCACCTCACTGCAACCTGGGAAGTATCTCTTCTGCTCAAGTACCTTCAGCTGAGCTTCTGCTCATCTGCGTAATGTAGTAGTAGCCTAATACTGAATTCGAAGTAAGTAGTTCCCCTAGATAGTTAATAGCAAGAAAAATGATGTAGTAAGCAGAAACACTGCTCTTGCTTTGTTACGTTACAGCTTTATTTCTGAGCCCACTGTTGTAGAGGGTTTTTTCTGCATACCCTATCCCTGCAGGCACGCTACAGCTGCACTTCCTTACCGAGAGCATGTACAGTTGTAGGCAGAAGCTATTGCAGACGCCTCCGATGTGTTCCTGACATAATAGACCTGGTGACCTGGGGCCTCACAGAGCTCTGTTTAGGGTGAAGTGCCATTCTGCTGCCTATGTAAACTATATACATGACTGCTCCCTCCTCCCTGTGTCAGATGGCTCCAGAGACCCTGCCTTTAATAGGCAAGGTTAGGAGGATAGAGTGTGGCACATGGGCCGAGTCTTCCTTTTTATAAATCGGTAACAATAGGGTGTTGACAGGCCTTGAAGCCTAGACAGGCTACGAGGGTCATCACGATAAGGAGGGATTAGTGTATATAATTTGCCAAATATGGCACCAGCCACTAGCTGGGTTTTTCTGCACATGGCAGATTATCTACAGTAGCTTCGTGGCATGCACCTTAGCTGCTGGCTATATTTGTTAGCAAATGTATTGCTGCTTCCAGTTTAAGAACTATATGCTAAACAGGGAATGTATGCAAACGTGATGAAAGAAGTTGTGGTTTACATTTTGACTGAGGACAAAATGTGTATATAGCATGTGCTGTATAAACCTTAAGTATAAATACTTTCCATTGTACTGTATCTGTTTTTCCCCTAAGATTTTCACTTGAGAGATTTTGTATGCATCTTCATTCCTTGTAAATAAAGCTGTTTCTAACTTAATTCCCTGGAGGGTATACTTATCCTGCCCAAAGATCAATGGTCAACAGAAAATATAAAGAGCCCCTAGATCAGATCTTTGACTGCTTTGTGGTAGATAGCTAAACTGCCCACCTTAAAACGTTAAGAGAACGATAAATGCTGTAAATTCTTGGCTGTGGAGAAGAAGAACTTGTTAACCCCAAAGTTACTGGAAATGGATATGGTCAAACTCTAACAACATTGCTATGTTGTAAACTGTATTTATTCCTTAAAAGAAAAACAGGAATAGAGCGATTTAGTCAATTCTCACAAGTATTCTCCAAATCAGATTGTCAGTGACTGTATTAATTTGCAGTTTGGGATAGAGTTCATACTTTTGATCTTCCAGCTGATACTATGCCAATTTATAGCAATTTGTACAAATACTTAAAAATTAGTACACATGCAATTACTTTTTTAAAAATTTATGTTTACCTGAAGGTTTTATTTATTAGTATGGCAGTTTCTTTAAGGATGCTGCAGTCCCTTTGTGCTTCCTTTCCCAGTACCTGGATAAGCTCCCCCGGTAAACAAAAGACCCAGCATAAATAAAATTTTGCAAGTCATTCAAGGATGCAGCAAAAGACATAATTGACTTTTTAGACCATTTTTAGAACAAACTCTCTCAAGGCCTTTTTTCCCCCTCACAGGAACACTTCCCACTGCACTGGAACTGACAAGACTGTATGCATTACTTTATTTTGATACTGACATTTAAACAATAAAATAAAGCCATTTAAAACAAATAGTGGTGCTTCAAGTGTCTGAGCTGTCAAGATATCAAATTATATAACTTGGAAAAATCAGAATTCATTGTTAATGGTATGCACTTAACACAAAGGGTCGCTGGAGTACTAACCAGATATATATTCAGCTACCATGTTGGAGCTAACAGGCTATATTCCTTTAGATAGAATTGACTATATTCACTTAAATGGACTTGACTCTAGTACAATCACTGTATTCAAATGTCAAAAAAAAGAGAAAGAGGATGTCACGTAGGGTCACAAATTATGTTGGATTTTGACAGATTGTAGCCTTGCTTTACAAGAGCAGTAACATCTCATTTGTCACCGTTTGATCTGTAAGTGCGGGAATGAGAGCGGAAGGCCCTCCATCTCCACCGCAATTTAATCGCTCTGAGGCCGACAGTGGCAGCTAAAGCCACCTGCCCATGCACTGTACTGCTGATCTGTTTTAATTTAATCGTCCGTCAGCTGGGATGAAAGCATAAATCGTCTCCCTTTGATCTGCAAACGGTGTGGTTTTTTTGTAAAGCATGGTGCAGAATCAGGGAGACAGTTTTCACATTTAGTGCAACATAGACAACATGGGCTTGAAAAGCTTGTAAGTGATATTTCACTGTAGTAGTAAAGCAAGAAGTTGCTCTTTTTGTAAATTGATATGAAAGAGCAAAAGGGTTTTTTTTAAAAAAAGATCATAGAAGAGGTTATTGATTTAATGATGTGTTAATTATTCAAGTTTGGAAAGCCAGCCTCTACTCTTAAATAACTTTAACATCTTTAAAACTCTGAAGAACCTTCAATCACCTTGCTTACAAAACAGGAATAAAAATTATTTGGCAATAACACTGGGTAATTCTGTGAACTGTGAGCTGTATACTGGGCATGTTATTTAGTTATATTATGGCATGTAAATGGAAAAGGGAAGGTCTTTACAAAACAAACGAATAAAAGAAATCTACCTTCTCCGGTGGAAAAGTTTGCTGTTTTGTGGTATTTTTGGAAGTTTTGTTGAAAGTCAAAGTGTTATTTGCACATCAGATATGGTTGGTAAGCCAAACCTTGCTTTGGTGTGTGCACCCTTTCATGGAAAGAACCGTCATGAATACAATTGAAAGTCTAGCAGTAACATTTGGACAGAATCTTTCTCATTATTATGTTTTCTTACAGAGTAGCTAGTGAGAATAAAAGAAACTGATTTCTACATCCCACTTCTCCCTCTTGGCCCTTTCTCCCAACCCTTAATGGCTTTGTCTTTCAGGCTTGTGCCTTTCTTAGGTTTCGCACTTGGCCTCTCACATGAAGGTACATCATTCATGGTTTGGATGTGGTACATTTGTGATGAGAACTACCTCCTTTAGCTCCTTGTCGATCCAAACTGGGCCTTCCACTGCTTCAGTCTTTAAAGCTGAAGCAGGACAGCAGTAGAAAGGTCACTGCTCAACTCTGAGAGTTTTGACTGACCCCATAAACTTTCAAATGTACCATCTTCTCTCCCTTTATTATGAAAACTTTAGGGACTGTATTCCTAGTTCAAATTCCCATTTGCCAAAGTGAAAATTGACATTTCACAAACCCTTCCCAAAATCCATACAAATCTGAAGAGTTTCATGTGTTCTCTGCAATGTCATTTTTCTGACTGGGATGGACTGTATGTACTGCCTACTGAGATGTATGAATATCTTTCCATTAGTCCCGAGACTAGACTGTGACTTCCCTATTGGGAGAAGATTTTTTGTGGTCAGATGTCAAAACTGGGAAGTTCCTTTCCTAGTAAAAAATGCAGTGTGTTTTCTTGACCTCTCAGAGAGCAGAGAACACAAACCACAGCTTGTAAGAATCCCTTGGTTTTGAGTGACTAAACATATTTTATTTACCAAACAATCTTGCAACATTTTATTTGGGAAGGTTTTCTGTCTCCATTATTCATAGCAGGATTTTATTATTTGGCAAAGGACTCTGTCTTGGGATAAAGAAATGTTTATGCTTTCTCTTGTAAAATTCCATTCAGCCTATGCTGGAATACAAATAGTGAAAAATTGCCTTTGTTCTTCTTTTGCTTTCATTCCTCATGAAAATTTTGTCAGGCTGACAATATAATAAATAATTATGGAGTTGCGGTGGCCCTGGAATGGGGAGGGAGAGGGAACCATTTTGCTCCCAACATACATTCAGCTTATGGAGCAACTAGGCCCTGACTGCTTTGAGAGCACTGGTTTGGTCTAAAATGAATAAATTATCTTGGGGAAAGAAGAAGAAAGAGAAGAGAGAAAAATCTTATTCCCAAAATTGATCTCTGGGACTGACCCAGGTCCCTGGGTCATAAGCTCACTCAGCATGAGACCAAGGAAAGACAAATGGGCCAGACTATTCCTAGCCCTGCTAACTGACTCTTTCTCATCCTTGAGTTTTCTGTTACAAGCTGTAGGAATCCTCCAGTAACACTCAGTGATGCTGTTCTGAAATTTAAATGTTAAGAGGTTGCTCACAAAGCATATGAAAGAGAAAGACTTTTGTGCTTGCAAATATTACAAATTGTTGTATCTTCCTCAGTTTCAAAAATGCATCTGAAATGTCGTATGTGTTCAGGCTAGTAGCAACATGCACCAAAAGGATATTAATTTGCAAAGCTGAGCAGTATTTGCCTAATTTTTTGTATGAAGTCTGATGCAAAAGAAAGCAGAAATTAAGGTCGAATGAATTATCATCGGTTCTGATCATAGAATCAACCAGGTTGGAAAAGACCTCTGAGATCATCAAGTCCAACCCTTGAGCCAACACTACCATGGTTACTAGACCATGGCACTAAGTGCCATATCCAGTCTCATCTTAAAATCCTCCAGGGACGATGAATCCACCACGTCCCTGGGCAACCCATTCCAATTTCTGATTACTCTCTGTAAAAAATTTCTTCCTAATATCCAACCTAAACTTCCCCTGGCACAGCTTAAGACCATGCCCTCTTGTCCTACTGCTGGTTGCCTGGGAGAAGAGACCAACCCGCACCTGGCTACAACCTCCTGTCAGGTAGTTGTAGAGAGTGATGAGGTCTCCCCTGAGCCTCCTCTCCTCCAGGCTGAACAACCCCAGCTCCCTCAGCCTCTCCTCATAGGACTTGTGTTTGAGTCCCTTCACCAGCCTTGTTGCTCTTCTCTGGACCTCCAGCACCTCAATATCCTTCCTGAACTGAGGGACCCAGAACTGGACACAGCACTCCAGGTGTGGCCTCACCAGTACTGAGTACAGGGGCATAATCACTTCCCTGGTCCTGCTGGCCACACTGCTCCTGATACAGACCAGGATCCATTGGCCTTCTTGGCCACGTGGGCACACTGCTGGCTCATGTTCAGCTTTGTGTCATTCCAAACTCCCAGGTCCCTTTCTGCCTGGCTGCTCTCCAACCACTCTGTGCCCAGCCTGTAGCGCTGCAGGGAGTTGTTGTGACCAAAGTGCATGAGTGATGTTTTCTAAGTTCTGACTTCTTGCCTTTGCAGACCAAACCTGGGGATGCCTATGCAGTGTTTGTAACTGTAAGGGGTTTTAAATGGAATAATAAAGTGTGTAGATGCATGCACCCTGCTTAATGTAAATTATGGTGACAGTAATCTTAAGTCATGTGTAGGTAATGATAACACAAATGGCAATAAATGTCATATAACCCTATACTGAACTATCATCTAATCATTCCTAGGAAGGTTTATTTAAACGTGTTCAAATAAAAGCAGTCTAAATTAGCAAAGGATGAAAAATTAATTTTCATACTAAATTTTTATCTGAGATAAAATTACTTTGCAAGTTTGAATAACTTATTTTCCCTAAATAGAAAAGATTTTTAGCAAAATTTAGTCTTCACAGCGATGCTTCATGTGCATGGGGCATTGCTCCACTGAACTTGTAACTGGAATGATAAATTAGCTCTTCATTTTTGAGTACTGATAAACAAAAGGCCTTTTTTTTAGTCCCATTGCAGTAACTGGCAACACCGTCACTGAGCTATTGGATACAGGATGAACTTCATAGTACTAAACAATAAAATCCTGAAAGATATTCCAAGAAGTCTGTCTTTTTATTCCATCTTTGTGAAAGATGATGTCAGTCTAGTTTTGTATCCCCGTTGCACATCTAGTCCTTTTCCCTTTTACTATTTTGGGTTGTTTTTATTAGCTTTTCTGTTGGAATTCTGAACTCCATTACACTGCAGTCAGATAAGTACAAATATAAACCACACCATGCTGCTATCAATACAGTCCTCTCTTAAAACTCCAGCACATACAACAAACACAGATAACTCCCTCCTGATAATGTCCTTGTATCTACTTAGACTAAGTAGTGTAATGAAAGTGAAGGCAAAGACACAAATGGTATAACAACATATGATAGGTTTGTGGAAAGTGCAGTAGCAACTAATGAGTTGGGAGAAAACCTTTCAAGAATATTGCTAGTTATTTATAGGCTCTCAAGAGTCCATTCATTTGACTTGAATTTGTGATGTCTGTATTGGTTTTGCCTGTGTGTATTCTTACATTCATTCATGCTCTCCATTCTTCCTTGTTGATGTCAGTTTGGACAGCAATCACCAGGAATTCCCTCTTGTTGCAAAAAACAAAAGCAATAATAGGAGGAATATGGTCGTGATACCCTGGTGGCAATATGGTACTAACATATGGATGACAGTTAGCACTCCTGTTTTTCTTTAGGTATTTTGGTGTTTTGTTTGCAGCTTGAGGTGTGCTGCTTATATCCATTTACACGGTCGTCTTCAAAGTGTGTGGAGTCCAGTGCACATCATGGGTTGTGGTGGCACTGTTATGTGCTGAGTTCTGTATCTACACGTACATGTGCACATACACAGGTCAAACCACCTGCTGTATCCTTGTGACACATCTACAACTGTAGCTTTAGATCTTTCAGAAGCGTGTTACGTATTGTTGGGAAACCTGTTTGGTTCCATGCTATGGGTGGGAGCAGAGAGTAGGTACCCTGTGCTCCCACCTGAGCCAGGTAATTATTTCTGTGATTTCTTACCGTTATAGGGGGACAGGATTCAATGACTCGAGTTGTTCAGTGCTACATATAAAAGGCCAGTTGTTTTATAGCTGGAAAATTAGTGAAACAGCTAACTTCCCTCCTAATACTTGTCTTAATGGTTTGTAAAGTGGACACACACATTTGCACACATCTGTCATGGAATAATGTGAATTACACATTCAGGAAGTCTCCATGATCTAAATGGCATTATTAAATATTTACCATAACTATATAGACCATGGCAGCCAGAAATTTATTATGGGTACAAATAATTTTTCAACCTGTCTGTTCTTAAGACAAAAGCAATAAAGCAAGCTATTATTTAAATTGATAAAAGATGCAAACACAGCTTTACTGGGTTTCTAGATTCACAGTAAAAGAATAAATATTTCATCAGTGATACTAATTAAAGATTGGTCTAAGATTTATCCATGTCTTGTACTTCAAATACCTATCATGCCTGTTTAGGAAAAGTAACATTTGTAGTACTGTCCACTGGTTGGAAAAAAAAAATTCCATGAAGCCCACTTTACCAGATAATGATTGTTTTATTAGCCTTTGTTTAGTGAGCTGTTACCAAAGAATTCAAGAAACTAGTTTCTGGTAGAAAAAAAATGAGTGAGAATTAATTTTTTTAAAAAACTCAGATCTTTACAATGGCAAATATTATATCAGGGCAAAACTGTTAGAAAACAACCATTTTACTAATTAATTTCCATGTGGATAATGGATAGACACTAAGGAATGGAAATAGATAAAGATCTCAATAGGACAGGCAAAAATTAGGTAAAGCCTAGTGGTAATATCTTACACCCTTTTTTGTAACTTCCAATTAAAAAAATAATGGAACCTAGAAATATATTTTTGTAGTGGTACTTTCTAAATTAGAAACCTGGGGTTTCCCTTATTTGATCAGGTTGGAAAAAATCTGTCATTCTGATATGTTGTTTCCATCGGAGATCGAATAACTGATTCTTTCAAGACAAAGCATTCAAGTAATTAACGTCTTTATGCAGATAATATTTGGAGAGTGAGACGATATTTTTTCCAAATATTCTTTCTTTCTCTGGCAAGTTGGTAAGGCATATTCCACTCTTTTACTTACCTAGTCTTAATTCTGGCCCCTTCTTCTGCAAGTGGTCTCAATTTACCAGGCTATTTGACTGCAGGATTTGGCCCAAAAAGTATTGAGGTCAGATAGTAGCTTGGAAAAAAAGCTGCCAGTGCTTTTCTGTGTTATGTATCTGGAAACCTTTTGTAGGACCTCTTTTTCTGTCTCAGGCCTAAGATATTTTTTTATGAACTTTAACTGAATTTTTTATTTCAGAACTAAAATAATAAATATAGTGACTGAAGCCTTTTCTAGCTGTGAGAATGCTTTTTTTTTTCAATTTTTTCTTTTTCCATATAAGTAAAAATTCTTTAGTTTTAATAAGTTCAATACAACCACAATCTGATTGAGATATTAATGAATAATTTAGTTTTGAAAATTGTTTCAGGAGACCCAAATAGATAAACAGATCAGTCCTGGAATTTATTTAAAAAGAAATTACTCCTCTCTGTTACAGGGAAGAAGATTCAGAAGTTATGTAAAGCCTCTTCTTCTCTGAATGGTTTATTCAGAGTGTACTTGTTTTATACTGTTTTCATTAGTGAAAGATTGAATAACTGTTAGTTTAAACCATGTCTTTAGTGACCTCCACAAACTTAAGTTCCTGCATGTATTCACCATAAATTCATATTTAAATTCCAAATGAGCTAAATAAACAGTTTCCTTCAGATAAATAGCTGATTTTGTTCCTCCCATGTTACATTAATATTAGTATTATGGAGTCTTCTGTACCCTTGCTTTACTTCCTGACTAGCTGATAATTGGGTTGGCAGAGTATACCTGGGGTCATCTTGTTTAGCTTATCTGCACAGGAGAAAGAGTGGCAAATAATAAGGGAAAGCAGCAATAAAATAGTGAAAAAAAATGAAAGGAAGATTTAATCTTTGACCAATTTGAAACATATCCTAGAGAATCCATGGAGAAAAAGATAAAGTGTGACTATGAGTAAGTTAACTAAACACATTACAGTGTGTGAGAGCAAATGGAGTTAGTCCATTGTACATGTTTAATTTCCTATTAGTCTCTGGCGTTTACTACTCCAGTCTGAGTTGGGGCATCTGTAAATTCAGTTAAATACAGTGCATTGTCTAAACATATCACAGCTCCAATCAGTCACCCAGGCTGCTGATAAGAAGCCTCTTGTATTATTGAATCTACAATAGGGAGGCTCTGCAGGCACAAAGATAACAGCTAGGTATTTCACTTTAAGTATGAGAAAAAGCAGTGACTCGCCTTTGCTGCTCCAGCTCTGACATTTATTACTACTCCCTGATTTGTTTTATACTACTGATGTGAATTTGGTTTCAAGTGCTTTATATCTCTTCTTATTCCTAACTGAAGACCTCTATCTGGAAACAGTAAGGAAAAACAAGTCAACCAAAGTCAACTTTTCGTGGTATTACATATATAGGAACAACTTGAGGACTTTATAGGGCTGTAAGAATGTCTTCCTGCTTTCATCCCTAAAGGACAAAACAGAGGCTTTTGTTTATTCTTGCACTATTTTGTTCCTTTTGAATTAAAGGAATTCCAGTGATGTCACTTCAGAAATAAGGCTACTCTAGAGGAAGTGAATCTGGCCATAATAGTTGGGGGTTTAGGCTTTTGGAGTGTTTTAATAGATCTTTCCATAGAGCCCTTGAGTTGGAAAGAAAATACATTCTGTCAGCAGATATCATAGCGGATAGAAGTACTCTGGTGGCATGTGCAGACTGTGTTACATATAGAAAGAAACTGTGGATAAATATGGGATTGATAGTGACTGTCTTTCTGTGTCCTTTATATTTCTCAATTTGTGTCTTTTTAGTCATAAATTTTTGGCAGACTTTAGGTGTTTACGATAAAATTTCCTCTGCCCAGATATACACTCATATACCTTATTTTCCATAACAGATGTATGTATTAATAGTGATATGTTATTACTATCAATTATTATTATTACATCAAGGATATGTATCACATAGCAGATCTGTATATAGTGTAGAGTATTTATATATATTGTATCATATCATAAATTATGTAACATTTATGTACTATTTATTTACTCATAAGCTATATTATATTTAAAAATCAGGAAATCTGATCCTGAAATATCATGGCAGATAGTTTCCTATTGTTTCTGCCTCCTAGATATGTACCTATTTTATACTATGGTTAATATATTTAATATTCTTAATTAATTGGTGATTTTATAGGTTTTCTTTATGGTTTGATACATTTTTGTGAGGCCATACATAATTTTTTGGTAATTTTACAATAGAAAGTTTGTAGCTTCTTAAATATTTTTTACTCATTTCCTAAGGCTTCTTTTGTTGTACACATACGTGGAATTATAGCTGTATTTCTTGAAGTAGTTTGAATGGGTTTGTTTTGCCTTAGCGCTCAATTATAACTGGTTTATTATAAGTTTTATTTCTGCTGCCATCTGAGAGATAACTGCATAAAGTTCAGTTTCCTGCTTGGTGCTATACAAATAAAATTCCTAAAGGAAATATCCTGAAGATCAAAATAACCTCAAACCCTTCATCAAGATCCCCAGTAAGTGCAAAACTAAAACAAGGAAAATGCTAAGATTTGCTTTTGGCCTTTGAACCAAGACACTGCAGAATGTTACATAGATGCAGGTTCTGAAGCAAGTTAGTGCTCTGTTTTGCTGGGTGAAAACCAGGTCTGATTAAGCATTCAAAATCTTGTCTCTTTGAGTGCTCATAGCGGAGTTCCTGGTAGCAAGTACATTATGGCTCTCTATGTAACTAAGATTTAGCAAAAATGCAGCAAATTTAAGGCTGTTTTTAACTTTCTGCATAAGCTTAAATCCTCCTTGTGTTCATCATCATGGCTAGGCTTCGCAAATGAAGATTTGGGAAGGGCTCTACCCACATTTGTTGCAAGCGTGTTGACGGCTAAAAAGGCCAATACGAGACAGACATGTCCGGTTGCAAAAGGCAGCTGAACACAAAAAGCTCTCTTGAGTTGGTCTGTATGTTCAAGAATGTCAGCTGATGGGCTCCTAAAGAATTACCATGTGGTCATCCACTGTAGAAAGGCAGTCGCTATAATGCGTATTCTGGAGGGTAGGGATATGAAGGACTTACTTATAATAGGAAACAAAGATGCTGAAAAGCCTTTTCCTTGGCATTTTAAAATTAAAGTTATGTAGTATTGCAGCTTTTCTCTCCCCCCCCCCAGCTTTTAAATAAAATGCTTGCAATTATGACAAGATTTTTTTTTTGGTCTGTACCACGGATTATTTGCAAAACTGCTGTTCATTTGCATTTGTAAGATCACAGAGCTAGGCTTTATTGTTTCTGATATAGTGAGCATCAAAGGTATGGCTAACATGGCAGGTTAGCACATTGCTCATTGCATTAAAGGAATACCTAATGCAAGAGTGAAGCTTTATGCAACCAAACATAGACATAAAAGGAAGAAAGCAGCTAAAGGAGATGGCAGGTAGGAAAATTGCAAAGAGCGAAGAGCTACCAGTTGATAAAAACAAAGTCAAGGGTGGTGGTTAGGCTGCAAAAAACAGTATGTGCATACATGCTAGATTATAAAATTACTTCCAGTAGACAAAAATTTGAGGTGTTGCCATTCCTTTAGAAAAACCTCTTCAGTTTTATTAAAAAACATAAATCACTTCTCTACATGGGTACATCCCATGGTGCACACCAATACTGATCATCAGGGATCTCTCTAGTGAGATCTGCAGGCACCAAGGAGGGATTGCATTTACTCTAATCAAAAGTTTAAATTACCGGGGAAAGCCATGGTGGATTTCACTTAATGAGAATCCACCAAAGCCAAATTTCTGAATGGCTGGAATTCAGAGGGGTAAAAGGCATCATGAATTGAGAGGGACTAGATATGAAATATTTTGAAGTAGCAAAGCCAAAGTTGATTAGAACATTGTTTTATAGAAAAGCAAATAATTTCCAATTTCTCAGTGGGGATTAGGAATATTGAAATATATGTTCCCCTAGAGTTTTCTTGGAATTTAGAAACGAGAGTTACCAGAAGAATTCTAGTTTGTAGGAGAAATACTTCAGTAAAGTTTCATCAGTGAAAAAATTCAATTTTGTGATGGCTATACTTGTTTTGGTGTATTTTCAGTTCAACTGTTATTATTTTAACGTAGGCCTTTGCATTGGAAGAGACTAGTTGTACTGCAGGTTACTTTGGTGTTGTCCTAAGTGGAAACCAGGATTCGACAGTGGTCTGCCTAACAGAAATTAAATATTGCAGTTGTTGCCCAGCCCATTTGGAGTCTGCCAACATTGCCAAACCAGCATCCAGATTTCTGTACCAGGATTTTATTATCCAGCATGTTACAGATTGGTTACAAATGTATGTCAGGATTGTTTGGAAAGGTTTTGAAATGTCTGTCTGTCTGTCTGCACTGGCCTCCAGTGTCTCCCATCAGGTAACTTCTAAGTTTTCACAGACATCTATGTATTTGGCTTTGCTGCTGGAGTTGTCCCTGACTCAAAGCAATGGAATGGGACAGTCTGTTTCCTGAGAGTCAGAAAAATAAGAGACGTCTGTGTCACACAGATACACACTGAGGCTGTGTGCACAAAAAACCCATACTGCTCTACCACTCATTTCTGTACAGTTACTCCCTACAGTTACAAAGGTGACTGTGAAACAACTTTAATCCAAGTGTTGAACGGCCATTGAACTCAGACTGGTAAGAGGAAACTTCTCTAGAGGCTTCCTTCTCGTGGTGAAGTGGAATAGTAACAGTCTCTGTGCTTTGGCCCAGTTCCAAGATGAATGTTATGTGTTGCAGTTTTTGATTGAATGTTTCATATGACATCAGAAATTTGTAATTAAAATGTAATGTTACTCATTTATCAGTATAAAGCGTGAGTACTTTTTTTACTAGTTGGTAATTACCTGTAAAATGCTTAGAATAATCACAATCTTTAGAATAGGCTTTTGTGAGAACAAAATTAATTGTAGGGGGTGCAAGAGGGAAGGAGAAATAAAACTGTTTTTCCTTTTGTAAGCAAATCAAGAGTTGAATGGACTGGACCTCTCTTCTCTTAAAAGACATTATATGGGATCTGAATAACCAGTTGTTCTTCAGGTAATATAGCTGATTTTTTTTTTCAAGTCCAAGATCTTTTTCTTCCCTAGAAGACAGCCTGTAACTAGGTATTAGCAGTTTGAGGAAGGTTAAATTGCTCTTTCGTAGATTAGGATTTGTTAACAGATGTGGTTATTGGTACTGTGTGCTTTTCTAATCCCTCTTCAGTATTGGTGCATCTCCAACCCTACCAGTTTAATTAACATTGAAATTCTCATATTATTTTGGTGTGCTGATTACAGGCAAAGACTAAGTGGAAGTCAGTTTGGCATCCCAAGAGACTTCAGTGTTAACAATGCAGAAAGATTTTTTTTCCCATTTCTCCCCCTTCCTGAACTCCAGATAAGCAGTAGGCCCCAGTTAGATTTCATTACTATCACGCACTCTTCATGGTCATCTTTTAATATTTGAAAGGATCATTTGTTAACTGGAAATGGTCAATTTTTTTTTCTTTGGCTTTTGAAATATAATTTTCAATTTTTAATTTGATTCATTTAGATGAAATCATTAATCAGAGTTGAAACTGAGTTAATTTTCTGGAAAATAAATGAGGTTGTTAGAGTGAACATTATTAAGTGGGCTCTTTGCACGAAAGGGATAATAGCTGAAAATATGGAAGACTTTGAGAACTATAGCAGTTGAGGGATGAAAAACAGGGTTTTTTTCTAGCTAAGTGCAGTAATTTTTTAAAGAAAGCTAGGCATAGGAGGAATATTTCAGAACTATCATTATTAAAGTGAGCGTTACAGAGTAAATAACCTAAATATATATGACTTAAAATCCTCCAGAGCCAGGTGGTGATTTTAAAAAATGTTCTTCTATTTTTACAAACAATGTGCTCCGCCTAAAGATCGGTATTTGCTATTCCAAGCAATGCTCACTTGATTTTTGAGACATTTTTGAGAAACATTATTCTCAGTAGTTCAGCAGAGGTACAGCCATCCAGGTAGTAAGCAAGCTTCAGTAGACAGAGAGTACAGGCCACTAAACCATTTTTTTTCAGTCTGACCCAAATTCAGCTACTGGCCTTGAGAGGGTTCTGTTTGCTTTTTCTGTGGAGTTTACAGCATGATACAAAGTGCTTAAGATAGCCAGCAAAATCTCTTATAAACACAAACCAAAGAACAAGGGATTGGACTAGACAGACAACATCCTAGATTTACCATTCAAGTTTATTTCAGTTAACTACAACATTTGTTTTACATTGTTTCATAATGTCATCTACTTTCTGGTAATCTTCTATTTAAAATAGTGGTTTATTGGTTTGTTTTTTTTTTTCCCTCAGAAGATAGGGCTGCCTCCTCTGTTCTGATATGAAAGAATTTCTTCCCTTCAAGTGTTCCAGTCTTTGCTCAAGAGTTATCATAACACTAAGCACTTAGTGGCCTTAGGTCAAAATTTTTGATGGAGCATTACAAGTCTGTTTAGGTTTTCTTTAGTGCCTGTGTGCTCGTTAAGGACCATTTCAAAATCTGTTACTGTGGATGAATGATAGAAATTATAGGTGCCTTAGTCAATAAGACATTTCCTAGTAGGTGTTTTTTAACTACCCTGTCCAACAAGATATTAAATGCTGCAGAGGGAAACAGGAGTATGTGCCACAAAAAGATACTTCTCAAATTGAGAAGAGTGGAAAAGTTTCTGCTGTGGAACAGAAAGTCACATGGAAATTAAAATTATTCTGGACTGTAGTTATTTTACTTTTGTAAGTACCTTTCCATGATAAAAGAAGAGAGACAGTAATAATCTAACTCGGGTTAAGTTTGAAATACGCCTCTTCTAAAAATTAAATTCCAAAAATTTAAATCTCAGTGAGCACATGAGTGCTTCCTTACCCTTTAAAAAGGGACAAACAGCAACAAACTAATGTGAATCCTGGCAGACACAGAATTTGAGTTTGAATATTCTCTCTGCTAACAGTGTGAACTACAGGATGATAACTACAGGCCTTTAAATGTCCAAAATAGTATTTGAAAGATGGTTATTTTAAAACTGAGCAGAACAAATGTTGATTTACAATTTCATGTTCAGTTACATCATTATGATGTAATGAATCACAGTGATGTAACAGCCTCAAGTGAATTGAAAACAGCAGGTTAATCCAAACGAGCAGCTATTTGCCATAAATATTCTTGGACAATGCTAACTCATTTTGAGCTACATGAAGAAATTACCTTTCTTCTGGAATAAGACAAAGTCCTGAAGTCCCTACACATGATTAAAATCAGTCACTTATTATCAATTAGTCAATTGCAATTAGTTACTACTAATGGTTTTTGTATCCAGCCTGCACTGTAGACTCTACCTGCTAATAGGAACAGATTAGTGTCTCAGCCAGGGAGGCCAGAGGCCCCAGTTCTTAATAATAAAATTTATTATTAAGAATAGTAGGTTTCTGGTAGTATTATGTAGATGCTGTGAGAGTACAAAGGAGGCCTGCTAAATCTCAGTAACTTAGTTCTGCACCTTAGAAATCAATAAACTGCTGTAAGTATCAGAAGCAGGACTGTGCCAGTGCTGTGCCATGAACTTCTTTACAAATCTGTCCTGCATACACACCTTTGGGTTTAATAGTATTGTTTTCAATACGTAGTATATTTTTGAATGCAGATGCTATTTCTCATAGGATATATTTACAGAACTTTTTCAAATCATTCAAATTTTAAATCAGGTTTTAAGATGTTCATGTTGAGAAAACAGTTTTTGTTTCTGCATGACTCATAGTTTTGCTGCTTGATTTGGTTATAACAGTGGCTGCTTATCTCACAGTTCTACAAAATCTTCACAGAGTTATGGTCCCTCCCACATGTCAGACTCTTAGACTCCTGAGTAAGGTTTGCATAAAGTTGTTTCCTAACCAAGGTGTTTCCAGGACTTTGGTACATTTGATACTCATGAATATAAAATATCTTGTGATGGTAGAAGGCACGAGGAAGCGTGAAGATGGGAGCAGGGCAAAAAGATGGCAAGCATTGCCTAATTGGTGTGTAAGGAAGGACCCACTGGTCAAACTGAGCATGTATGGACGGCGTGGTTACTGAACAGCGCTTTGCAATTTCACAGATGACTGGCTGTGATTTCAGATGTTGGTTCTGTGAAACGAAATCAGACCATCTCCCACTCCCCCTTTTATTTTTTTGTGGTGTAATCTAGCTTTATTTTTATGTTTTCTTTGGTGTTTAGTCCTGGCCAGCTTCATATTTTGTTATAGTGTTTCATGGTATCTTTGGACACAGCCATTTCTAATCTTTTCTTTCTTCAAGAAGTTTCTTAGAGGGAAAGTTGCATTGCATTTCTTATTAGAAATATAACAGAAATTTACTTTAATATTGGTTTGGAGATTCTGCCTTCCAGTGATCATTTGCAGTTTCTGGATAACCTTTAGTCTTTGTCTTATAACTGTTAAGAAAGGCAAGACTCTGTTACATACAAGGCTGTTTTGCTTCCCTCTGCTATACTATTGACTTTGTTTTCAAACTGTGCCATTAGAACTGTTAGATGATGAGAAACTTGCTATCTAAAACTGCCCCAGACTTAGGAGGGACAAGAGGACAGCAGTATTGGTCCTCTGAACATGAGTCTAGAAATAGTAATAGCAGTGGTAAGAAGGTGGCAAGAGTAAACAATGGAAATCACCTTAAAGAATGACACCATGCAGAGAGCACCATGAGGGAAACCTCTCTATCTAAAACTTCTCTAGAATTTTTGCAGACTGATCACTCCTTGCTCCCGTATATCTTTGCTTTCTGGGAAGTTTTAGCTGCAGACACCTGTATTAGTTGGACCTTCATCTTTAGCTGAACCAAATCTTCTACTGCTTTGGTACATTCCTGATGTGGACAGACCAGTAATATAAGACCAGCAAATAATTTTTGTTTGAGTGGATTTTGAACCAGATGTTAGATGGTGGGAATACTTGTGCCCTGAGCTACTGTTCACTCCATTCTCCACCTGGCCAACTACAGCTCATATGGAAGCAAAGTATTTTAAGAGGTGGACAGTTAATTTGCTTTGTTCGTAAAGACATATTTTCTGTAAACTTTTAAAAATACTACAAATTATTGTAGCCACTAGATAGTAAGTAGCTATCTGGTGGAATGAATTCCATGCGTAAAATCTGACAGCAGGGGAAAGTACTTGTGAAAGTTTGTTTTTCTTTCACGTCGCCTTATTGTGCAGGAAACAGTGCCAGCAATTGGACATTCACAAAATAGTTAGGATGTCACTGAATGAAACATGTCAATTCAGGTTTGGCCCGAGTCATTCTGTACACAGTTGCAAACATATGCCACTGATTGCAAAAAATTTTAATTTATTTGCTGTTTGGATGAGGAAGCTGAAGCTGTGATTCACATGTTTTTGAACTGAGTGCACTGGGATGGGATAACCATCTGTCCTGTAAGTGAGATGCTCGGCTATGTGTGGCTATTGATAGTAACGCGGGTTACTGGCTAGCAGTCTTGTCTAAGCAGTTGCCAAAGGTTTAAGAGTACACAAATAAAAATGAGTTAAAGTGACCATTTTTAAGGGACTTCTGAAGCTTTTAAAGAAAAACAGGGTTTGTGAGTGCAATAGTCCTGCTTCAAGTTCCTTATTTCAAGCTAAGCTTACCAATTTAATTTTAATCCCTTTCAAACGCCTTGGTCATGCTTTGAAGATAGCAAACCGCCCCCTCAAGCTCTGAAGCTGAGCCGTGGCCCTTTTTGTTTCCACAAGCTGAAAATAAAGTGTTCGCATGAGCTCATTTACAGAGAGTAGAGTTGGCAGCCTTATCAGGAGAGGAGAAAAGAGCTCTGAAGATGAAAAGCTATCGCTGTGACAGAAGTCTTTATTAGGTTGGGCAGTAATGGAACGTAGTGTACACGGGATAAAGTGATGGCTACCTAGAGCATTTAGGGGAAACCAGAAGAGTAATAATGTTTTATATTGTTCTTAGGCTGGCTTCTTTGGTGATCCCTCTGGCCTAGGGATATTTGGAGTGAAAAGGGGACTATGTAAACAGAGTACTGTCTGTACAATCTACAGCCTCTGCTGGTCACAAAAAAAGAGTGAGTCAGAAAAAGGAAAAGTAAAGATGAGTCATTATGTAGTTTTGTAATTACTCAACAGTCCCTGTTGTGGCAGCCTTCTATCTAGAGTTTGCTAGGAGACAGACTTTGTTTGAAAATCCCTTTGTCCAGTTTCACACATATGTCAAATCCCATTTACAGCAATTATTTCTGTTGTTGAAATTCACATATTTCAGGATAATTTTTCATATAATACAGATACTAAATGAATAAGTACATTGAGATAATACTTTAGTATTATATATATAATGTATAAAAAATATAATTAGCTATGAGAGTACAACACTTGATTTTTTCAGCTTCCTCCAGTGAGGTACTTCTGCATTCAAGATGAGGTGGCATTTTTCTGTGTTTCCACAAAGAATCTCTATATTGTTGTCAGAAGTTTTGTTTGTAGTGGTTAAAAAGACTTTGTACAACAAGCAACTGATCACTCAAGCCCACTGAAGTTAGGAATTTCTGTCATTCCATTCTCTTTCTGTAGATTGGGACTGCAATGTGTGATACGTACTATGCAAGCAGCAGTTATGCCCACTGGTGCCTTCTTAACCTATAGTGAGCAAGACTATGTTTGCCAAGGATGTGTGGAACATCCCATTTAGCATAGCAGGCAGTTAGTGTTGCATGGACCTGTGTTCAACAAGTGTTGTGTAGCCAGCCTTGTGCTCCCAGGTCAAAGAGGGGTAGAGTGTTAGTTCCGACCGATGCCTGCCAAAGCCATGTTTCCCATACCTGGGAAACAGCTTGTCATTTGGGTGTACCTTCATAGCTGTATGTACATACATCCATGGTTATGGGAAGGATTCTCCAAAAGCCACTTCACTTAGCAATTGCTGATCACAGTTTGGAAATACAGTCTATAACTGGGGCTCGTCTTATCCTTTTGAGAGTTATTCCTGTGACTTCAAAATGCTGTGTTAATACTGTTTTGGGGGCCTAAGGAGTTTTAACGTGGGCATAAGTCTTTGTTTGCTTTTTCTGTATTTATTTTATCTGTGTGAACCAACTGATCTGAATTTGGCTTGATGGACTCCTTTTCTTCCAACTGAATGCAGTGACAAAATTTCTGCTGACTTTAATGGGAGTAAGACTGGAACTTACTGTTATGATATAAAAGATCAGCTTTATATTGCTAATAAGCAGTTTAATTCCACTATTCTTCTCCCCATCATTGGCAACCTATATGGCTTGTTGTTGTTTTTTCATTGTTTGATTTCCTTCTTCATTAAAGACTGTGTCTTCTCACTAACCCAGGATTAAAGTCAGGGCAACATTTTGTATGTAACAATGTTTTCAAAACCTAAACCCATTAGAATTAGTGGTACTTCAGCCAAAAGAAATGCCCTTGTTTCTGTGGTTCTTATAAATTTCATGGCTGCTATGAAATTCAGATAGAGACATGTATTACTTTTATAGGTATCTCTGCCCCCCCAGTAAAACAAAAAAGCTTTACTTGAAGTTTTGAATTGCCTACTTTAATGCCTTTAAACAATAGACCCATTTTTTCATTTAATTAAAACAGTAAAAGTTGTGCCTCAACCATACAGATTGACAGAGGACTGTAATTGATTTGGCTAATTTCTCTTTTTTTTATCACAATTAACAATAAAACGCAGTGCATTTTGCTGGAGAAGTAACTGAGTAAAAAACAATGAAAAGAAAGATAGATGGCACTAATACAGCTTACATTAGTTAGGAGGGTATGCTGAATATTATACTGGGAAAAGTCTGCAATTGGGCTTTTAGTGGTATGGGAGTTTCAGTTGCAGTTTTCTCTGAGTAAGGGCTGCAGGCAGTTGTTCAACAAGAAAACTGTGTAAAATCATCTGATTTTAATAACAGATCTTTGTGCAGTAAAACATGGCGCTGATCTTTGAGTCCTCAGGTAAACTTCTCCATAATAAAGAGTAAAGTGTGATGGAAAACCTCCTTTTGAAAGATAGACTTAGCAATTTTTTCCTGGACTATGTCAAGATGCCATATTTGAGTGGAGAAAAAGCACCACTGTTTACTGGTCCTACATCCAAATTAAATTTTTGAAGTTTTGTCAACAGTTGTACATCAAAACTGAAAGGGAGGGAGAACCACAAAACAACTAAATTTTTTTATATGAGGTTCTTGCACCTTTGCAATAGTTTTGTTCCTTCACTGTGCTTACTTTTTTGCAAAACAGTATTTAGTCTGGTTCCTCACATTAATAATGTAAGTTGAAACTAGCACTAAATAATCCACTTTTTTTTGTGGTATCTATTGATGAATGAAATGGACATGAAGGAATTCTTTGTCTCACCCTAGCTATTCTCAGTGGAGGAATTACTAGCCTAGCCATTGATCTTCCTCATTGGCAAGATTGACTGTGTTGCAATTGCATGTAATAAGATATGTTTTCTGTCCTGATTTTTAAACTGACGTAGTTTTACACTTCTTAAAATCAAATAATATGCATTAACCAGTTTGGCATTGTACTTTTGTGAATCACCATTCATTCCATGATTCACGACGTGTGAGAGGTATCTAGGAGACATTGGATTATGGCCCAGTTCAGCAGCAGCAGTCCAGGATGAGCAGGTAAATGTCTGCTCACTGTGAATTGTGTTGGTTCACGTAGCTGCCAACACGGGCAGAATTTCTGCACTGATACTTCAGACCTCACGTGCATAACAGTTAACCTGTCCGTTTGGGTTTTGGGTGTTGAGAAGTATGTTCATGAAGTATGTTCAACTTTTATTTTCAATTCCTTTTTAAAGCTCAGCACATTGAGCCTTCCTTTCTTATGCATATGCTGCCAAAGGAGGATTGGCTCTAGATAAATTATGCCCTCTCTTTCTTAAACAAGATTAAAGAGCTTCTTTGGATGTTAAGTATAGTGTCCAGCGCTTGAAATCCCAGTCTTTTTAGCTCACTGTGACAATTGCCAACTCCATGGAGTTTTGATGAGGATTGTATACCTTACTGTTGTGATGTGCAACATGGTTTAAGAAATCTAAAGGATAGAGAGCTTTTTTTGATGTTTAGTACTAAAGATGAAAATCCATTCCTAAGAGTAGAATCAGGAGAATTTCCTCATCTTTTAATTAGATAGTTTTAAAAGTGAAGAAGTCCATGTAGAGGATTTAAAGCTTTATTTTGATGCTGTTTTGTGAAAATGATTTTGAATAAAAAATGGACTACAGTATTTCGACCCATCAAAATTATAGAACTCTGGCTCTGCGTTTATTTGGGGTTAAGGAATTTTTTGATGTGGAATTAGAGTAATCTTTGGTCTGTGGAAGTTATACTAAAATTCACTCTGAATGTGAAAAGGGCTGGACAAAGATAAGATTGTCAATTTAAATTTTGCATGACATTCTCGTTTTTTCCTTTTTTTTGCTCAGAATCTTAATTTAGAGGTCCAGTTACCATTAAAACTCTGCTGAGTTGATGTATTTAGGACATCTGGCCAAGTTTCCTATTGATCTAGTGCTTAACTGCAAGTTAACCTAATTTCAAGGAATATGTAAGTACCATCACTGAGAGAACAACAGTCTCCACAAAAAGTTGGCACAAAGTAGAGACATTTACTGCACTTCCACTCTTCGTGGGGAGTTTGAAAAGAAGATCACAGAGCAATCTGAAAGGAAAGACACAAGCTTGAGAGAATAATAAAGAGGTATCAATCCACCATACCACACCATCTCTGACACAATGGCATGACAGGTGGAAAATAACTTAACTCTGTAAAATAGGGAAAAGGCAGTAAAAAATGAATTGTGTTACAGTTTCTAAAACCTGCCTCAATTCAAGAAACAAATGCTCCTGAGCAGTGCCAAGGTGTACAATTTTCGCATAAATCTCACGTGTCAGCAAATGGGAAACATGTAAAATCTTAAGAAACAGTATCAGGAATATCAGATTTGTTAAAACCATTAAGATCACTGATTTAGAAAGGTCCCATCTTCAATCCCAAAGACCCTCTTCATAGGATCCATCCTCAGTGGCATTTGTTTTGATTTTCTCCAATGAATGATATGGCAGACTGTTCCCAGAGAACGTATTTCCTATAACTGATGCATGATTTTGCTGGTTATAAGCATAATTAGAGGCATGTTCTTCAGTGGTCGGTTCCTTTCTTTTCTGCAGGTTAACTAAGTTAAAGCTTCAAGGGAGAATGTTTGAATCGGTTTCTTTCAAAAATACAGGCAAGATCTTACTCCTGTTACATCATTATATAGTAATGCAATAAAGTGTTCTCTCTTGTTCAGAACTCTCTGCATGTTTTTATACCATTCTTCTGCATATATCTAGTCTAGATTAAAATTAGTAGAAAAAAACCTTGAACATCTAAAAATAGATTCAAATTTGACCTCAGGATCGAAATACCTTCTGTAACAAACAAATGCATTGCAGAGGGAGGTTCTGATGCAAAGAGAAGGTTGTCAGGTCAAAGAAAGGGAAAGGAAAAGGAGGAAGAAATGGGTTTGTTTTGCTTAAATAACAGTCCTTTGTATAATTTTGGGTCTTATGACAGTGATGTGAAGATACAGCGATGGGCAAAATCTAAACATGGAAAACTGAACCACACAGAGACTTTATTTGCCAATATCTCTCCAGATCTTTACTTCTTGTGTTGTTTCCTGTATTTATACAGGATAAAAGAATGAGTAAGTAATTTTGAGTCTTAGCTTTTATTAATCATTAAGCAATGCAGTGTCATTGGTTTGAGTTACACAGTGCTGTGCAAAGCACATGCAGCCTTTAGTGATCGTTCTCTCAAGAGTTCCTGCTGGAGAAAGAAAAGTGTACTCACTGCAGCATATTATGGATCTTGTAATCTCCTTTTCCTTTAAGCCTATGTCTATTTTCCTGATCACAGAGGTGACAGCAGTTACATTTTTTCATGGGGAACTCACAGAACCCAGGGAACTCATCTACACTCAGGAACAATTTGACTGCCCTTTGTATCCAGTTAAGTTAGAACTTATGTGCATCTGTTTCTCGGTGCTTCCTTTTTCAGATCAAGAAGAATGGATTAGTAATAAAAATTAATTCAGTATATCTTTCTTTTAGATATAAGTTTCATAATCTGGCTTTCAAAGGAATGAAAGAAGCCTTAAAACTATATGATGATTATACTAAGACCATTTCTGGTACTCTTGTCAATAGAATCAAGTAAATTTTTTTCATGTGATTTATTTACACTTCATATGAATATTTTAAGTTGTGATTGTCCTCCCTTGACCTAATAATTCTATTATATTTGTATCATAACAAAGATATATGAATGTTTCAAGCAAAATCTTACGTGAACTGGCCTGTATACTTTCATTATATAGACAGGAAAAGTATATTAAAAAAAAACAACCAGGAAGTGAATGTAAAATTACAGAACATTAGGACATCTTCTGTTGAAATGATTGCTTCTGAAGGCAAGAGAACAGTATCCTTAGTAATTAAAAATGTTTAACGTTTCAATCAAAAAAGACAACATGAAAGTAGGGCTAAAAAAATTCCCTGTTCATATATGAGGTGAACTTATACAGTAATAGGTGAAAGGTCACTACATACTTAATGGACAGAGACATTGGAAAAGGTGCTCCATAATATGCCCGAGGCTCTTTCTGCAAGAAATTTTGAATTTCTGATAAAGCTTCAGTATAATTCAATTATTACTGATTTTTTTTTTGTGAACTAATACCATAGAGTCACAGAATCATAGAATATCCTGAGTTGAAAGGGACCCACAGGGATCATCGGAGTCCAACTCCTGACCTTGCACAGGACACCCCAAGAATCACAACCATATACCTAAGACTGCTGTCCAAAAGCTTCTTGAACTCTGTCAGGCTTGGTGCGTTTTCTGCTTCCCTGGGGAGACTCTTACAGTGCCCAACCACCCTCTGGGTGAAGAATCTTTATGACAATGAGAAGAGGCTTGGATGCTTAGAAATCACAAACACAATTTTGGATTGAAGTGTGCATACACTTTCTGGTCAAGTTGCTCAGAAACTGTCCTTGCAAGAGGGTTACACACATTTGTTTGGTTTGAGGGTGCTAGTTATAAATATCTTGAAATATTCTTCTAGATTTCTACTTGTGGATTTGTTTCATTATTTTGTACATAACCTCTCATCTTTTTACTCAGTAAATTCTACTCTTATTTTGGTCTTACTGTCTTTTAAACTGAATGTCACAGTCCGTAAGAATGTATAGCAATACGTTTAAAAGAAAAAAGAAAGAAATAATGAGTCCATTTTATGTGTTTTAATGGGGCAGGAGAACTTTGGGAGATAAAGCAGAAAACTTTGAGAGCAACACAGTATTTGGGGAAAAATACAAAGCCAATGGAAGTGAACTGTTTGTTCTTCCTTCCCTTAGAAGTAGCTCTGAAGTGTATAAACTTCAGTAGAGATATACTAAATTTGCAGTGGATTGAGTGAGAAGACTTTGGTTTCCTGTTTAGAAATATTCTTTTCATGGCCCCTAGAAAAATAAAATATGTGTGTGTTTAGTACTGCACATGGTTAAGATTCCCATTGAGATCTGCATTTGGAAGGAGGATAGACATATGTCAATTTAAATAGACTCTGCTTACCAGGAATCACTGACTTAAAACTTCTTTTTTTCCCCTTAAATTCTGCATCTGTTAAAATTCTGCATGAAAATAATTTACGACAAAATTTTGTGCTTTATTTCTTCTTTTAAGTAATGTTTATGTAATTATGTCACCCAATTACTTGTATTAACATACCCTTGTGCACTTGACGGTTTTTCTTCACAGCAGTTGCCTTTACAATTTGAACAAAAATATTCTCCTCTTTTATGTGAAGGCGCTTTTAACAGGAAGAAGCTGTTTCTTGTGAAAAAGGAATAATTCTTGTGACAACAATTGTTGACCTTTTTTTCTCTTTCTTTTTGTTTTGTTTTGTTCATTTAGTCTGGCTAAAATTACATACATATTCATGTATTTTAATAAGAACAAAGCATTACTCTTGGATATTTTCCATAAATTTGTTCTCATAAGCAATTTGATAGACATCTACTATAACTGTAATGGGGAAAGTTTGCAGTAAATCAGTCTGCATGGTTTAAAAAAACAGAATTTATTTCCCAAAGGCCCACCGTTACCTATGAGATTAGAAGAAAATTGTCACTGTTTCTCTTTTAGAGTAGGGGCATTTTATAATTAGACTATACTGTCTAATTGTTTAAAGTGTATTGTGTTTTGTTAAAGTGAAATCAATTTACCTCACAATATTAATTGTTTGTAACATTACGGGCAGTCAAAAAGTCTGGAAAACACTGAGCACATTGCAGTTATGTTTTTCACCTGGGATTTTCTGCCTTGGCTCTGATCCTCCCCTATTGCTAACCACAAAAGAATAGTCAATGTGCTGGTTAACCAATATGCTTCTTTATGGAAAGCTTTTATCAGTAGTATCAGTGAAGTGGTATCACTAGTTAACTTTCCGTTAATTGCTCAAGTACTGCCTCGAGATGAGATGCAGAGACCACAAACAGGATAACCTGTCATTCCAGTGTTCTAGGCAGACTGTCAGGTTATGATGCTGGCAGGATATATGAGCTAATGTAGAAACCAGTTACACTCAGGGCGTGAATGAAGTGTTTGGGAGAATGCTTAAGATTCAAAATGAACAGTTGGATTTTTTTCATTTGTAGCCCCAGAACTTTGCCTGTATCTGTTAACTCCCTCTGTTTCATTTTCTTTTCCATTGCTGTATGAGGAAGAAAATCTGATACTTTCACATGCTGTAAACATCTACCCATATAAGTCAATTGAAGGACTGGAACCTTCTCTTGTAGAATTAAATAACTTAAAAAAATTATGCCCTGTTTTGCTCCTCACTTAACCTTAGCATGAGGACTTCATTAATTAATTTTGGTGGGTTTCTGCTCAGTTTCCTTTTCTGATTCTTATATATGCACAATTCTTTGATAGTGGTGTTCTTGGAATAACGGGGGAAAGGTTATATACAAGCAAAGGAAAAGGCATTTTAAAAGGATTTGTTTGAATAATGATATATAAATACAGAAATACCTATTTAAAAATGTAAAGGCTTTCAATTTTGACCGCATTACTACAACCAGATCTTCCACTGACTCCTACAATACTCTCAATACTCTGGAAAATGTTGGGGCAAATGTTTGTATACTTTTTTAATACAAACTTAGATACTTTGTATAAAATGGAAATACTTATTTTTTGAGTTCTGGGGCTGGAATCATGAGTCTCCATAGAGACCATTTGTAAAATCCCTTCCTGGCAAGGCCATTTGGAATGTTTTTACCTATCACTTCCAGAAACCATAATATATGCAGAGAATGTACCTCCTTTTTTTTTTTTTTTTTTTGTTTTCACCTTTCAAAACAGTGCTACAGTACTAAGAGAAACAATTCCACCACATTGACATTTTACATAATTGTCTTTATTTTACTCTGATATGCCTCGATTTGATGCCCTCTAGCCACTTAATTTTGAAATTTTGATGTTGCTGTTGAGCAATCGTTACTTTAACACAGTGCAAATAGTGAAGCAAAAAAACTTAGATTTTTTCTTCCACATTAACTCTGAGATTTTCAGACAGAAGTAACACTGCACAGGAAAATGCTGTGATGTGCTATGTCAGTACCTTCCAGTCTGAATATATTAACCCAGATCACTGGTTTTTTTCCTGCTGAAATAGCAGACAAAGACTCTGCTTTTTAAAATAAGCAACTACTCAGAGAAATCAGAAAGGGAATAGAAACCAGAAATTTCAAATTCCTGGTAGTCATAAAATGTGCCCATCTCTACTATGTACTCATATAAACCCCTGTTGAACTTTACTCTTGTAGCAGATAGAATTGTAAGAAATAGAAAGTTACAGTATGTGGACAGGAAGAGCAAGGTGTAGAAAAGCCATATAATTTGCCAAAGACACCTGAAACTAGTAATATAAGATCTTCATTTATCTTGAAATTAGAATTATTCTGTAGTTATACTGCAAGATTACTCTGGGACCCCAAATGAAACTCTGCTGTGTAACTCATGTCTAATCCTGAAAAACATTTACACACAGAATAACAAAACAGAAGACAAAATTCATATATTTTTGCTGCAGAACTAAAGCCAAAAATTAAGAATATCTGTCACATTGTCCAGGTCAAGCTTATATTTTCATATGAAGTCAATGCATAGGTTTAAAAGTACCCCATTTTATTTAACATCAGAGTGGCATATCCACTCATTAAATTACTTTAGATATTCTAGCTTCCACTGCAGTCTTCTGTATAAGTAAAATTGATAAGGTATACTTACACAATACTTACACTATAAATCATGATAAGATATAATATTCCTAAAAGTGTGTTAGCTGCAACTAGAGGGTGTAAACTTCTTGGACTGGTTTCCCATTGTGCCACCTGGCCCAGATTCTACAGTGCCATAAAATAGCATGTAGAAGACAGGGGGAAGAAATTCAGAATTTTGCTATACCTTTTGTGGAAGCTTGAAGGATGAAGTCTGAAATCGATGCAATTCCACAAGTATTTACTCTTTAAAAGAATAAAAAAAAAACCAGGGAAGAATTGCATAGTGTTTCACCAACAAAAATGTAGTTCATAATTACTCAATACATAAATAGGAGAAAGACTGCAGAGAGAGTATTGTTAAAAAAATTGCTAAGAGAAAAGACAATGTCAAAATGGTGTTTTCATGAATAAACCTTGGAGAAGTCCAGAATTCTATGAGAACACATATATTTGCACTAAGGTGAGTTTAGATTCAACTGGCAATATAAAGCCACCTTAACCATAAATGTAAGTCTCGCCTAATTTGCCAGATAAGTACAATTTGGTAACTAAATTTTGCTCATCTTACTCTTGCACAGTTCATCACAGAATGGCTACTCCTTGAGGAAGATGAAAAAGATTTTGTGCCAAAGGAAAAAAAAAAGAAAAGAGGATAATAAAACAGAAAAGAAAAAATAATCCCAACCTTAGGAATCATGTGTGTTAGGGTAAAAAACTTAATATGTCAATGAACTTTTGCATCTGTTTTAAAGCTCTAGTATAATAAGAGGCATCCTTTAATTTACTCTGGTTCTGTTCCAGCAAAATGAGATCACTTCCTCTAGATAGAAATCCTAATTCTAAGAGATTTTTCTTGGTCCCAGTAGAATCAATATGATTTTGTATAAATGTTTCAACTCACACTATTAAGAACTTTCCCATGACTTCTGGATCACAGATTAATTCCAGAATCCCACATCCTCCAAGTCACTAACTGAAATACTGTGAAACTGCACATTATTGTATCTGAAAAGGGTATTGAGATCTTGTTCATGCTACTGGTACTTCACAGTCCAATTATTATAATGCATTTCATTTCAATCTTCCCTTCTCTCTTGAGAGTTGCCAGCAAATGGTCCAGAACTTCAGTTAGACTTCTTTTCTATTAGAGTTGTCACTACCATAGCTCTTGAATTCTTTATAAACTCTAGTGATGTGATCTAGAATAAAGGCCTGCTTTTGACCTTCAGGCATTGGTATGGCCTTGCTCAAACTTACTTTTTGACCTTTCTGTCTCCTGGAGTTCCATGTCCTCTCCTTGGATCATCAGCCAAGCTGACTTTCCCGGTCTGCACTTGTCACCTTAAAGTAATGGTTACAAGTGTATTGATGCAGTAATGACTTTACAGCCCAGCAAGCTCCACTTCATTAAATTGGTTGTAATTTGAACTCTGAAACAAGATAGCATCTTCTGTAATTATATTTAAATAAATTAAGGTAAGAACTGTGGTATTTAGTTAGTGATAGATTGCCTTTATTTATTCTTATACCTTGTCCCAGGACGTTGTATGCATAATTAAAAAAATAAGGCATATACTACCATATAGTATGGTTATGATATATAAGCACATTGACATGAAATTTAATGGTGCAATTAGCAACAGTATTTTCTCTGTTATTCATAAAAGCTGTTGCAGTATTTTACACTGCTTCCTGGTAATTAGTATATTAGTAATCCAGGTAGTGGGGAGAGAACTATTATGTAATGTTAACTGCTTAATTTCAGAAGCATCAGGGCTTTATGCATACACAATCCTAGTTCTGCATTGCTTTTCCTTCACAGTTTACAAATATGCACGTTTTGCTGCAACACAGGCTGTTCCTCACTTTGGAAAATTGAAGGAAAATAAGTAGAAGCTTTATAACCTGTATTCACTGGCCTAATTTCAATCTCTTTAAAATCAGCATGAGTCTAGCATAATTCCAATGAAAACCTTGTAGTATAACTCAGAAAAGGTCAAATTTAGGCACTAGTAACTAAGTGCATAGAACATATCTCTTCCAAAAAAGAAACAGATTTTTTTTTCTATGTTCTTATGTGAAGTATAAAAGATATTCTTTTATAATATTTGAGAGCTAATAATGGGATAACGGGTGTTGCATGTTTAATGCAACAGAGTAGCTGTCATGTTTCTCTTTTTTTATTTTCTTCTTTCTTTCCGCACATTCACCTCTTCTTGAACAGAAATAAAAGGTTCAAGGCTTGTCAGCATCAGTTTATAGATAGCTGTTTAAAAATAATGAGGTATTGGGTATTGTAAGGCTCAGGGCTGTCTTGCCAGACTCATTTATTTCCATTCACCTTTTGTCAGAATTGCAGACAGAAGACATTCAATTAAAACTTGTCACCTGTTGCCTGTGACCTAATTTGTATTTGTGAGTGTCACAGATTAGGATATGGAGCCATTAAAAAATGTAAAGTAACAGTAGGATTCTCAAACATTTTATTCCACATTTTCTTTGAGTGAACATCTTTGTTTATGGACTGTTCTTCAAAGGAAATCAGTTGTGCTAAGAAATAATAGAACTTATTTACACGAAATCTCATTTACATGGGAAAACTGAGGGGATTTTATGCACATTCTTTTGTGTTTTAATGCATAAATGACAGTGCACAAATTTTCAGCATGTAGATGATTAGTTCATGCCAAGTTAATGTTCCTTTGAAGACGTTGAGTACTGAGCTGTGTAAGTAATACATTTATCAGTTCTTTTGTCAAACTGAAAAAAACAAACCTTTGGGCTTTAACCTAAGAGATGTTTTTGTCAGTTCCTTTGCAAAAATCCATCTCATCCTTCTCATCTCCTCCTCCCAGGACAAAAATGAAATTTCCGAAGTTGCTTACATTTGGTTGCCTTGAAACTTTATTAACTATTAAACATAAGCAAAATCTGAAATAAAGGATTGGTTTGAAGCACTTGTTTTACAGAAGCAGTATTTTTCTTTTTTGATTTTTCAACCTGGAATAATTCACTAAGTATTTTAATTAGCCTGATTATTTTGGGTTTTTTAATAATAAACTGGCTTTTGCAAATCTTTGTCAGAGGAACAGATCAATTAGACAACTTATAGTCACAGAGCAAGTTAGATATTAAAATAATAAACCCTGTTTTGTCTTTCAGTCAATTATATAGGTGGTTCATGAACTAAATTGTTTTATAGGAACCTCTAGGGGACAGCCAATTTTATCCCATATTAACAAATACTTTTTGGTATTGACTGAATGTAAAGTAGGAAGATGATTTTTAGACTTCCTACGCTACACTAAGTAATGTGTTTAATTGTGCAGATAGCTATCAGAAGACAATACACTAAAGCCTTCCCCTGCTAATTGTTAGTTCAGTTGTAGATCAGGAAAGCTTTAATGTGAGTCATAGCTTTTATCTTCTTTGATGACTTAGGACTCTGTGTTTCAAAATCTTGCCTGCCTAGTAGACCCATATTTTACATCCCTAGCTGAATTTTTACCTGCATGTGGTATCCAGATACTTTGTAAGCTGATTTCAGAAGCCCTCTGGCATTTTTGTAATTCAGCACATAAAACAATATGCAGATCCAGAAAAAAGTATAGCTCATATTATCCTATTTCTTCGTGCACTGCTACTTTCTGCACCTTTACCTTACTGAGAGAGGTCTTTCATGGTTTAAAGTGGAAGTATTTTTTCCACTACAAATCTTTCAGACTGAAGGGTTAATGCACTGGCCTCTAATGCCAAACTATGGAGGTTACTGAAGAGTCTACGGAGTATCTAGGTGACTGTGCATTCTTGGGTCTAAATACATTCTGTCTGTGTTCATAGTGGAAAAATAACTGGTTTTTCTGTTCTATGTGAATAAAAGCAAAACACAGAGTTTATAATATTCACTCAAGCTTACTCAGCAATCTTAGAAATAATCACAGTATGTTCAAGTGAACTGGAACACTCTATCAAGAGGCTGTCCCAAAGGAGAACCACATCCAAACTTGCCAGTAAAATTCTTTTTGCGCTTTCCAGTTTTGCTGTTAATTTGGGGTTTTTTTTCCTCTGTTACTGATATTCCTCTGAAGCTTGCCCAGATGCAGATATGTGGCTATTCATTCTTACCAGTCTCACTGTAAAATTTAACACAATGCTGGGAATCTTGCAGACATCTGTAGAAAATGGATTGTTAGCCAGTTACGTGTATCAAAAAAAGAGATAGGAATATATTTGGTACCTATCAAATGCTGTTTTAGAGGCGGAGCTTGCCAGAGTGGCATTGATGAAAAACATACCAGCTTGTCATAAGCCTCTTATGTAGGGTGAACAGGAAGAGAGCAGAATTTGAAATTTCTGAAGGAAGTCAAAATTGCAGGTTTGATTCTGACCTCAAACCTGTTCTTTACTGATGTGCTGGAAGGTAGAGAGGGTTTTTTGATTTATTCAGATGTTAGTTCATATTTAAATGAATTAGATTTATTTTTTCCAAAATATAAAGCTCCACAATTAAAGGTAGAGAGCAATTTCTTACAGGCAGTCCTGGTGTGAGTAGGTCTTGATTTGAAGGATTGGACTAATGCCTTCCAATTTAGTCTGAGAATTTCTTGTGGGTATAGAGGTCTGTGGAAAGGACAAGAATGTTTGTGGGTCAAGTGAACAAATGAACAGTGGAAACCTGTAGCCAGGGTAAGAAGGAGGGGATGGAAAAAAGAACAGAGATAGATGATAAGGGATTAAAGAGTACACTTTCAATATGGCTTGGATCTGTATGGAAAATGAGATGACATGGTTCTTTAGGATTATCATACTGAGGACCTCACTTGCAAAATCCATAATAAGGACAATCTTTTTGATTATGTAGCATTGTCACGATGGGTACCTGTCCCATATGAGGTCGTCAAGGCAATGTGAGAAAAAGACTAGAATAGAGAATAGAAATACTAACTTGCAGTTATTAGTGAGGGAGGAACAGACAAGGAAATACAGAGAAAACGAGTTCAGGTTTACCTACGTTAAGTTTGTTTGGATTGAACTACGTGGTGGGTAGCTCATTTGGTACAGCAGCTCTAGTCTTCACTTATTTCTGTGCAAGACTATGTAGACAAATCCACTGTAGAGCAAGCGCCCAATGTAATTTTGTGTTGGTAAGCATATGATAGGAATCATACAAAGATTATGTAAGGAACCAGGAGGTAATCTTTTTTTGCTAGAAGCTTGTATAGTGACTAGAAAGCATTTTTTTCCCTCAAGACCAGTTGGAGAATGTATTAGTATGTGTAATTGCTTTTTTAAAAAAAAGTAGCTATTGTATTGATTGACGTAGTTTCCATCTCTCCATATACTACAGTTCTAGTCTAACCCTTAACTTTCGAGGTTTGTAAATCATGTCTAAATCTGTTACTACCCATCACTCCTGAACAGGTGAGTTCATGAGCTGGGCAGGTACTGAGGTGTAAAGTGAATGTGTTGCACTTGAATGTTGGATGTAACTGGTCTCCTAACTGGTGGCAAGCCCATTCTTCCTACTTGTACCCTTTGGTCACCCTGTTTTTCGCATTAGGGCTCTTGGTTTTGTTTATTGAAGGATTTTAAAATGAGCATTAGGGAATGCAGGGAGACAACTTCCCTGTCTCTAGTGGAGCTGTGTTCAGTGACAATAATGGATGTTTTGACCCTGAAGAACTGTAGTCATAATACATACAATGCAGTTCACTGGGTGATGTTACATGAGTTTATTTGGGTGGAGCGTGTATCTTTCTTTTCACTTCATAGTTGAGGACTGATAGGATGAGTGAACTGAGTTGCTGAAGACTCTGGCAAGCCACATGCACAGCAGAGCTAAAGCAGATTTCTACTTAACTTCTCCCTAGTACATTAGCTAGATGCCACAATATCCTCCTTAGTAATCTGAATACAGACTGTGTGGAATTATAGCAGTTATATGTGTGATCAAGATGTAAATCTCCTCCTGCACCAAATGAAGATTTTTGTGGAAAAAATTGTTTTTCTTCCTTCCTTTCATTTTTCTAACAGAAGAGGCATCAGTTGTTACTGTCTTGAGAGCAGATAAATATATCTTTATGTAATGAATTCTCTCATACAGTCTGTAGGAGTTACAGGTGAAAATGCATGAATATACTCAGGAACCTCTGGATTTCAGTTTGCTGTCTGCCAAACTTCAAAGTTTTTATGGAATATCAGATGGGTACAGTTTCTTAAGCAGTATCTTGCATTGTGTTTATTTCCATAAGGACTCTCAGGAAGTAAAATACCACTTAGGGTGTGTTGGATTATCAGAAATTGATTCTAAAGTAGCTGCTTTCTTATAGTAGTAAAAGCAAGGAAATGTTAGGAGCCAAAATGATGGTAAACTCTGTATCAGTTTTAATGAAATGGTTATAAACCTCTAATTTATAGTCTGTTGGTATTATGTTATCAAAAAAGTTTTCACATTAGAATTAGTACTATTATAGACCTAGGTAATTTTAAAATGTGCAATACAATTGCTCCCCAGTTATTTAGAATTTTTTTTTAAGCAAAACCTTATTTGGAGGTATAGCTATGTATATTACATGAGGGCGTGGGTCTAAGTACAATTTTGCTATTGTGATATTTGTCTGTATCTCCTTCCATTGAGTATGTGAATGGCTTGACTGTGTATCTCATCAAATGAAAATGAGGTAAAAAAATTGTTCATCTTGGTAGATTTATATTATTTTAATTTAAGCTTCAGTTCCATTACCTTTTGATTAAACATACTTCTGTCTCATGCTATCCATCTTTTATCACTATGGAATCTGCTGCCAAGCAGAAAGAAGGATGGCATCTGAATTATGCAGAAATCATTTTCTATCTATTTTTCTTCAAATGCTGGGCAGTCTTTTTCATAATCCCACCAATATTGCATGTGGCTAGTTCTAATCCTCTGCCTATTTCTGAATATTCAACTATCAAACCTTGGTCTTTTGCTATTTGTTTTTATGGCAATGTATTGTCCTGGATGTCATTTGCTTCAGGTGTACCTCAAGCTCCCAGTTCAAGGGTGAAGAACAGTGAGTTATCATTAGTTCCGAAAAGATTTGAGCTATCAGTTTTTAAAGTGGTCTTGTAGTTGTGCATTTCTAAGTATAACTTTAAAACCAAACAAAAATAACCATGTTCTGTTGATCAGGTCACCATAAATTTTATCAAATAGCTTAGACCACAAATCAATCACAAGTTATATAGGTAATTACCATAAATAAGATTTCATTCATAATTATACACTTATTGACCTCTTTGAGTATGTGGTTGGTTTTTATTGTGATTCACAAAAGCATAATTGGTAGCATACAATGAGAAGGGTGCTTCTTGAGTTTGACAGAGTGAAATACGCAGTCTTCTGCAGTAAAACAAATGAAATTTCACTGTGAAGTAGAGGTGATCATTACCCACTTTCCTGGTGGGCAAAAGCTATTGAGCACTGTTGTATACAATTCACTGCATTATAGTCGCAGATGTTGGTTGTGTCCTTAAGCCAAGTATCTTCTGTGTTAGTAACCTTTATAGATGCCAACAGTGTGTCTGGGTGCATGAGAATCACATGCACACAAAGCCTTCCCTGCGGAGAGAGGAGCATGGAATTAGATCTGTAAAGTGCTGTCTTCCTTGGGTCAGCTAGTGAGTGTTGTCATGTGTTAACTTCATGTCAGCTTGGACAGTAGGAGATAGAACAACAAAAGAAAAAAAGGAAAAAAGCAAGAAATACAAGCAAAGAAGGAACGAAACCTCCCCAACAAACAACAGTTGGCCCTGGATTTCTGGCTAGTTGGGAAAATAATTTTTCTTCACCAAAACCCAGTCAATCCTCTTTGTTTTTTAAGAATGAAAGGGGATTGACAGATGTTTGCTGGTAACTAGACTGCGCTACCAGTGCAGGTTCATAAACAGTAAACTCTGTGCTGTGTTCTTCTTGCTGTGCACATAAACCATAACTTCTTTGGTGATGGCTTCCCCTGCTGTCCAGAAGCCAGTTCTGGAGGTATTTTGTGCAAGGGAGAGGAGAGATGGGAAGTAGTAGAGTAGGGCACAGTAATGGCAGTGGAAAATATAAATAGAGGGAGGAGAGCTAAAACAGACAATGAAAAGAAGAGTGAGAAAGTGAATTGCGCTTTATTACATTGCTCACAGGGATCATTGATACATAACGTGTCCTTGCATTCTTGTGTAGTTAAGTCCGTGTCATCAGGTACAAATTTTGCACTTGGTATTACTTGTCCTGTTGCCCTGCATATGTGCCAAGTTTTTCAACTTCAGTGTTATGTTACTACTTGGTTATAGTCACATTCATCCTGGTTGTCTGGAAATTTGCCTGGGTGACTCAGAAAGAAATATTTCATTGTTTTATAGGACCTACCATCTTCCCACCTTTTTTCATTTTGTTGATGAGAGCAGCTGTAGCTTGTTTCAGGAAGGTAAACTCCTATATATCTGTACTAAACAGGTAGCAGAGTGCTTTCTTAAAGCAATGAACAGTATGGAGGTAGAACACAAATGTTAATTCATCGTTGATGACATCTAAATGCACAGCTGTACAATTTCTTTCAAACCTTCATGAACCATTTCAGGTCTTTAAGCCACATATATATTCTTACTTTACTAGGGATACTTAGTTTGTACCCTCTGGCTATGTTAATCCGTCTTAATTAGAAGCATTGGTTTTGACTATCTAAACTTTATACAGCACTCGTTGTTTCTAAAATTCTAATTCTCTGTACTTCTCTACTCATAATGTTAGGCTTCTGTATCTCTGAACTTCTGCTTCTGGCAAAGATGACTGAAGATCAGACTTTCAAATGAAAGCTAAACTTGTTAGCTGTTTGTAATAATATGTAAAAATGAATGAATGGTTCTAAACAAACAGGAAATTATGCTGTGTATTTAGTCTTGCGTGTGTGAAAATCCAAACAGCTTGCAAATACTTGTAGTGCTGATTTCCATTGCTTTCTGAAATTAATCTTTTGAAATAAACATGCTTTTAATAATAAATATTGGAAGGCAGGAAGTAGAAGATTGTTACCTGAAAGGCAACATCATAATACATTTAATTACATGTTTGCTTATTTTTCCAAATGTAGGTGTCCGCCTAGACAGAGTACGTGGAGGTCGCCAGAAGTACAAGCGCAGAATAGATGCAGAGAATAGCCCATACCTGAACCCTCAGCTAGTTCAGCCAGCAAAAAAGCCATGTGAGTACACCAGATACACGAAATTTCTCTTTGAGTACAAGGTATTGACTCCTAGTCCTCTTTGCTAAGCTCCTTCTGACTGGAACAAGGGTTTGGCCAGAGGATATTGCCATGAAGACTATATCAATTTAGCTGTTAACAGGTTTTGTTTTAAATATGCTCATCTTTCTCAAGTGGAGTTGAACAGAGAGTGTTTTTTACAGGTGGAAGTGTATAAAAGCATGGTTTATGCAGTGCAAATTTTACATTTACAGGTTATCTTTATTTTCAGTGGTACATAAAATGGTTCATACTGTGATCATTAGCTCATTGAAGCTTCTACTTTCAGATTTCACAAGAAAGTGATTTTTGTAGTTTTCACTAACTAAATGAGTTCGACTGCTCAACCTCCCAATGAAAATACATTAAGAGCCTCATTAATTTATACCAATAGATTAATACACTACCTAGCATTAGATTAAAACAGCAATATGCCACACTAATAACAAAGCAGAGACTGGTAGTTTGGGCTCTAGTACCCTCTTTGATTTTTTTGCTTTGTTTTGTTATGTTTTAATAATGTCCTTGATTGTATCTTGCCAGGCTGAAATTAAGAGGGAGAGAGAGAGATGATCATCTCATTGTTAAAATACAAGTTCCATCCTCTTTGCGATTAACTAAAAATAGTTAGGGGTTTTGCTTTGCAGCTTATATAAACTCAAGCAGCGACTGTACTAATTCCATGAAGTAAATTTAATAGCATTATAGCTGTAGTGCAAGAGGTTGGTGTATTACCCTGAAAAGGCATAACTCTTGTATTAAGTATTGTAAACTCCTCCGAATTCAAACGAGAATACACATGTCCAGTTGCTCCTGCCGAGAAGGTTAATTTGCTCCTAAAATGGATAAATAAGCCAGAGAAATAAGGAGGGCAAATTCCTTCTTGTCTCCCATTTGCCTCTACCCCTAAGCCTCTGACAAAACACATGGCAGTTTTAGCCTCTTGAAAATACCTGGCTGTATTGAAAATGGAATTTGTTTCCGATCGTGTTCCCCAGTAGGGGACAGTGCTGTGTACAATACGTTTGAGCATATGGGGATCTGGAGAGCAAATAAACAGTCTTTGAACTCTAAGTGAAAGGGCATTTTAGCTGTGTCAAAGAAAAAACAGCCAGTTTTACATAAAATTAAGGCTTAAGTGAACATATGGCATAGTTTCCTTTTGCCTTTCCAAAAAACATTATGCTGATTATATTCCTTCAATTGTCCAATCTGGCATCTTCTACTCAGCCTCCATAAGCTGTCCCACTGTTCTGTAAATACAATCTAGGGCTGCACTAAGCAGATTTTGCACATTATAATAAAAACTTTCTGATAATACAATAAAATTTAATAAACTCTAATGCTTAATTTCATTAGAGGTTTAGTTTTCCTGGGTGCACAGATTTTCAGTTTTTCAATTACTCGATATTGTCATTGAGTAGAAAGATTGGTAGCCTAACATACCAAAAAAGCCAAGACCAAACAGACCAAAAAAAAAATAAATTCCAACCCAAAAACCGCAAGCCCTTAAGGCATGAACTGAGGTTAATGCAATTGTACCAAAACCCAGGAATCTCTGTGTAAACCCGTGATTACTGCAAAGTGGTACTACATTACTTTTAAGACTATAACTACACCAATTTCTTTAAGCTCCGTTTGTCTGAGATAAACTAACCTCCTCATAAATCATTGCTCATTATCTAAGTGCCTCCCTTTTTCTTAGCCTGTCCAATTACAAACATTTCTGTAACAAACATTTATAAAACTTAATTTTCAAATCTTGACAGTCCAGACTTGAAATAGTTGAATCGGGTTTGTGTGGAAGTAGCCTGGGAGATTTTCTGGACCCAAACTGATAGTTTGTGTGTAACAAAGGCTCAGGAATGAAAATTGGGTTCTATTGATTCTAATTAGGGAAACATTAAATAAGATTTACCTAGCAACAGTGCTCATGGCTATTCAATTTCCTGAGTGATGGAGTTTTCTAAGTACATTCAGAATTTTCCAGTGTTTTATACTAGTGCGTGAGCCAATACATGTAGCTTTTTCCCTCTACAAGGTGAGAACAGGTGCCTGGAGGAACTTTCCTACAGCTGCTTCTGATCTATACTGTATTTTCCAGCTTCACCATAGACTCTAGTGGTCTGCTTGTAGATCTTATTAATTGCAAAATTAAAAAAAAAATAAAAGAGATTTTTTGAATCCTGAATCAAAATATACAATATTCCTGAATCATTTAGAGAATGCCACTGGTGAGGAACCTCATACAAAAATGGAAGAGGTTCTTTGGCCATTTCTTCTGTTGTATGGAAAAAACCCCCAGAACTTGGGGAGAGGACATTCATTTATAACTGGTTAAAACATCACAAAGTTGAAGTCCTCAACTATGTATGTTTAGATGTTAAGAAACTCTGTAATTCACTTATTCTACTTTTCAAACCATGTAAAAAATTTGGAATTTGGGAAGAAGTAATATTAATTTTTCTCTCTCCCATGTTTTCTGTGTGAAATTGAACAGGATATGAAGAGACTGTTTAAAAGAATTTAAAAAATGTCCAAAGGCTGTTTGCCAATATAAGTTAAATCTATCATCTGTCATCTTTAAATAAGAATAGAATTCTTCATTAATCAGTTTGATAATCAGGAGAATATTGAGATCAAGAATTGCTCAGTTGGCCTAGTTCCTATAGTTCATATAGAGCATGAATGTATCCCCTTGTAATAAAACATGCTTGATGTGATGGTTTCCAGTTGGCTCTTGCACTTATTATATGAAGGACTAACATATATCACAACTTCTGACACACAAATTTGGAATAAGGCAAAAATTGTTGAGACAGTAGATCAGAATCAAGGAGTCTGTGTCACAAAAGAGCAATAAAGTATCAGAAATCTGAATCAAGTGAGTACGTTATGGAAATATGTCATGGACACTGCTGGGCAAGTCACATCCCAGTCAACTTCCATTGCAGGAGGACAGTGTGTTCCATCCTGTGACTTATATGCAGATGGGGAAAATTATACTAATTCTGACAGCTTTCTCTCCAGTCAGAAAATACTTGGCATCTTCTCCATTTGTATCAAGCCCCATAACTCTTTATCCCACCAAAGGGAACAGATTCGTGTAAAATCACTGAAAGGTGCCTTTTGGGCTTTAAATTCTGATGAGGCATTTGAGATCACAAGATGTACTTACCATGAAAAATAAAATGTAACTATATTGGGAAATATAGTAATGTATCCTGTATTAGGAGGCTTAATGAATTAGTCCGTTTTCCGTTCTTCAGTTCTGCCTTCTCAGAGTAATAAATCAGGCTCCTGTATAGAGATAAAATATTTCCATTGTGCCTTCACATGGATATAGTGCTCATTTTATGTTTATCCTACTTATAGAACAGCAACACTGTATTGTAAATCTTCCAGGCTCTTCTCCTCTTGTTTCCTCTCTGCACTTTTCCTTATAACTTAATTGATTATTCCAAATAGATTTCACAAGTCATCTGGATGAAAAAGTAAATACTACACACATGAATGGAAATGCTACATAGATAAAAATAAGCAGTATGTGACTATGATAAAGTATCATTCTTTGCACAAAACAAGTTTTCTGAGGTAAAGTTTGCATACTATTATCCATAGTTTTACGCTCTTTATTCTCATTGATTTTAAGGTTATTCCTGTTTGAAAATGAAAGGAGATCATTAGGGTATTTTTGCACTTAAGAAGCTAATTGTATACATGATTCTAAGTTTCTGTATTTCACTGAACATCAAGTTCATGTAAGACAACACCCCATTTTTCTTACAGCATAGGCCCCAAGGAATACAGGTTCATTCTTAACGTTTCAATAGGAAGGATACCCTTAATTTAAGGTATTTGAGATTATGAACGCTTAGAAAGTCCTGAGATCAGTTTTGTGGCGATAGTTTAGCAGCAACATCTAATAGAAAGAATGGCAATTGGAGTTGCTGACAGAAGGTGCAGAATTCAGTGAGTCACTAACTGCTTGTGGTAGTTACTCGCTCAAAAAATACACTTGCCTTTGGGAATGGGAGGGTTAGAGGAAGGCAAAACTTTTTTATTTGTGCAGTCCAAAGTATATTATAATGCATGAATCTTTTTCTATAAGGTTTGTACTTTAGTAACAGAAGGTAATCATGTATTTCTATGTTCCGTTAAATTTACTATATTAAGAACATGCATGTCTGGCTTGATAAACATTGTTAATGGATCAGATTGGTTTGTGCTGTAACCACTTGTAGAAGCCTATGAAGTTATGATAACGTGTAATTAGGTTGAGTGTCTTAAGACAAATTCTTGTGCACTTTGAAATCTTAGCCATCTGTTTGAAATATAGAATGATTACTGGTGATCTTGTACTGTTCTGGACTGTTTTTGCAGATAACAAAATTGTCTCCCATTTGCTGGTGGCTGAACCAGAGAAGATCTATGCTATGCCTGACCCCACTGTTCCAGACAGTGACATCAAAGCACTTACCACTCTTTGTGACCTGGCAGACAGAGAACTGGTGGTGATCATTGGATGGGCTAAGCATATTCCAGGTACATACAGTATTTATTGCAAATAGATAACATACAGAAATCATTACATGGGTTATTCTCTTCTGGTAAAAAATACTATTTTTTCTCTCCCTACAGTGCATAAAGTTTTCTTAAGACTCCAGTTTATTCACATAGAACATAGGTTAGATAATAACATGTTACCTTGGAAGTAGTGGTATTGTTGCAGTGAGTGTTACTATGTTAATAAGTTTTATATACTGCTTAGTGAATTAATTTTTTTCATGTATTGCTTTTACTAAGATAAATTACCTTGCTATCCAGAGCATCAGCCTGGTATGAAGGATAGTGCAAGTCCTCTCCCCTGTAGTAATCTGATTCAGCATTACTTGAATTTAAGTCTGGCTACTCTGTAACATAAATGCCGCACTACCTTATACTGACCAGAGGAGGTGAAAAAATTCAGTTACATTTTGGGCTGGCACAGAGGAATTGTTCTCTTCATTGATTGAACTAGAATGAGAACAGAATTGTACCAGCAATTCAGTAGAAAGTACTGAATTGTACAAAAAGTCTCCCCTTACGACTTAGTATTTCCTTGATCTGCATGAAATGGACTGCAGTCTACTTCAGGTTAATGCATTGATACTGTAAAAGCTGACTGGCACTCTTATTAGCAAGAAAAATGGGGGTCATCAGAAGCAGTTTCTCAGAAGATTAGCGATTTCTTCAGATAACAATTCAGGTATGTTTTTCCCCCCAGTGCTGAGGTGTTTGTTCTTGCTCTGTGAGCTAGCAGACAAACTCAGAGAAGTCTCCAGGGTTCTCAGTCTGTCACCTTTCACAAACAGTAAAGTCACAGAAAAAAAGGCCAGCTTTCTTTATTGTTTCTTAAGGCATTTTTCTAGTCCAGCAGATGAGTTAACATGTTGGTGTGTTTTCATCATTAGTTTTCTAATTTTGATAGTGAAGCCTTATTAAGCATAAGACTGGATAATCTTTAATTCCTCAGAATAATACGTCATTCTAATTTTAAATGTGATTTTGTGATACTTTAATAGTAGAATAAATAATCCAGTCAGTTGTTTGTTCACCAAAGTTAAATACATTTTATTTCTAGTTTCAAAGGCAATCGCAAAGAAATATTCTTGGTGTTTGTTGGGTTTTTTTTACCACTTGTATTAACCAGTTCTTCTGGGTCATCTTCGATAAATATAAATGCAATATATATCTCAACACAATGAAAGAATAATAGTAATTTGTACCTTTATGGAGTATTATTTTACTTTGGATGAAAGACAACAACCTCCACACCCTAAAATATTCAATATGTGACTTGAAATTTAGTCACTATTGCCACAAAGGGTGTATAAACAAGCTCTTGTATCACAAGCAATGTTTTTCTGGTACAGTTAACTTATTTCTGTCTCCTTAAACTAGTTTGTCTTTATGCTTTGAATGCTACAGTAATTTCTTTAATCAAATTGATGGAAGTCCCTTTCCCAGCCCACACTGAAACCAATTTATTGGTCATGATACGCCGGCTATGTTGCTAACAGTCGTAACGAACTGTCAGGCAATATCGCAGTGGAGCTAATTTGAAGTCATTAGGTGTGCAGCGTTCAGGCAACAATTTGTTACAGTGGTTAGGAACACAGCTGACATTTCTGAATGGCTTTGTTCAGAGCAGTTCTAGATGAGCCCAAGCAAATTGTAAACTAATTTAAACATCACTCTATATTATAGTAGCTACTTTGTCTTACACTGGTTGTTAATAAAGCACCCCAAATTAAGTCAGAGTGAGTTAAGTAGGTGAGTTTGAGTTTTATCTTTAGAAGATACTTAGATCACCTTAACCAAAATAGAGTAGGTCTCAAAGAAGTCAGTCATGCTCCATAGCAGTTTCAGGGAAACTTTTGTCAGTTTGATTTGTGAATATGCTGGGGAGCTTTGATTTGGCTGGAGGGATGAGAAGAGTGGAGGGATGAGACTGAGCAACCTTTAAAATGGTGGCTTTGGTTAGCTTGGAAAAGGTATTGGATGCTGTAAACTGGCCTTGAAAATTTAAAGTCTGCGATCTGAACCAGTTGAGGAACATTTCTGCCATGAGACACCATTTTAGTACAAAGTAGATTCAAAACCGTAGCTGCACTGGTAAAGCCGCACAAGGTAAGTTTACTTACCTGATTCCATTTACAAATGAGAAGGAAAAAAACCCCAGGAAATTAAGACAATGTTTTTGTAAGCCTTCAGCTAACAGAGAACAGTGATAAAATCCGTGTTTGTTTTCTGGCATTTAAATGCAAAAATCAAAATGCAAAAGGGCTGGACATGCTAAAGGGCAAGTGATGAGCTTTTGTAGCTTGATTTTGAATGATGGAGTACTGCTGAACTTGGACTGCCTACACTCAGCTAATGTCTGGCAAAAAAGAGCTTGTAGAAGAGCCTGTACTGGTGCTAGCTGACTTGTTTTCTAAGCTAACAAATGTTACTATAGGCAGAAACATAAGAGAATGGGGAAAAGGGTGCAAATTGCATAGAAGTTCACTGTAGCTTGGCAGACTAAGTAAATCCTTGGTGTAAGTCTCTTAAGAGTCGATTAATTATACCAGTAGTGAATTTGTGCCTAGCACAGCAAAGCAGCAATCAGCAAATCTTTCTTTACTATAGTGATTTCTTAAGGTTCAGTGCAATTAAAGGCCCTTATATATCAGGTGCTTAATAACTAATAAAGATTTCAACTGTAAAACATTGCAGTGTAAAATTTGTCTTTGTGGAAGAAACCAAAACAATGTTTTTGCTACTCCAAAAGAAATTCTTTTAATGGGATTATCTATGGAAAGGTAACAATGCAATATGCGTTCTACCCTGGCCAAACATTTCCTGTTGCAGTCATAAACTAAAAAAATGTTTTCAAATTATACAAAGTTCAAGTGCTTTCATAAAATCATTAGTATTTTTGTGGTATTGGAAACATTTCAATACTTGCTTTTATTGAATGAAAAGTCTATACAATCTACAAAAGAAAATATTGAAAGAAAAATATATATGGAAAGCCTTTATCAGTAAATAGAATTAGTCTCCTTGCATTTATAAATCAAATAAATGGAAAGTGTGTTGTTATGAAACATGACCATGTCTTATCTGAAGAAGAAAAAGATCACAATGGCATTAGGAAATGCTTGACTTTAGTTAGAGAGGCGTAAGGGCACAAGAACAGATGATGGTGCCCTAATAGCCCTTTTTAAGAATGACAGGGCCCCGCCATTAGCATCCTTTTATATCCTTGGAAATTGCTCATGCCTCGCTTTTATGGTTCCTATCTGCCTGACTCTTTTTTATTTCTCTTTCAATTTCATCCGCGCTCGGATAAGCGCATGCTAACACAATATGATTGAGCTGTAAAATGGAACGCTGTCGCCTCTAATCTCTTTTATGTAGATATGGAGGTACTTCCACACTCCACTTCATTCTCTCTCCATTGTTGGCCTTTTTAGATTGTGTTGCCGAGTAATGGAGGCTCAGTCAAATATTAGAGCTAGGTTTCACAGGGTGTGATAAGAAGATTATCGGCCCAGCAGTCAGATCTATTGTTGTTCTTTGTGTCAGATTAAAATATTCTGATGTACTGTAACTTCGTTAGTAAAATATTGGAGGTGCTTAGGGAGAGGCTGATGCTGCCTCATCTCCTGCCTGATGAGACAAAACTCCTATTAACTGACCTAAATAAATTGTAAATATATAGTAAAGCCTCTGTAAGACTTTTAATTTATTTTATGTTATTTATTTTATTTCATTTATTTTATTTCACTTTGTTTCATTTTATTTCATTTTATATCTTCTACATAAGGGAACCTTTCATAATTCAGTGTTTTCTGGTGGTTGAGTTTCCTACCATTTGCACTGTATTTTGGGAAGTGTCCATTTTATATTTGGTCACGTTATATTGATTAAACTTTTGCAGTATGGAGCGCCATTCTGCTGATACCTGGTCACAGTATCAGAGTTGTTTAGACGCGATTTCTGTAATGTAACTCTCTTGGTTGACATTCAGCAAAAATGTGCAACGTTCTTTCATATTAAGTGGAGGCAGCAAATATTAAGCTCTTAAAAATGTGCATAACAGGAAGCTAAAGACAAAATGTTCTCTAAAAAAATTTGCATGCATGAAAAAACATCAACCAGACCATAGAAATCAACTTTTTTGCACTTAAGATGAAAAATTTGTTTGGAAACAGTAAATCAGACTAATACATCAAAAATAACTATTTACATTATTTAGTAAAATAAGCCTGCTTGTCTTCAGCTGTGTCCCTGTTTTGTTAGCAGTAACTGTGTTCAAGGGAGGGAATAGTTAGAAAGTGATACTACCACTGGTGCTAGCATTAAAAAAAAAAAAAAAGAGGGGAGAGAGAATGATTTTGATGGAGTAAATACAAGAATGTTTTGAATATTTTAGTGCGAGTGTTAATTTTTTATGAAACATTGTTGCTCTGGCATACTTTTTGTAGAGGACAATATTTAAGCTTTCCTTTCCAAAGCAGCTCTCAGGGGTGTAGTTTAACATTCTAATACTGAATGAGAACATGATATGCTTCAGAATTGTCATTTCTAAAATGCCTTTTTCTCGTCATCTGGTTCAGAAGTACCATCCCATGGAGGTAAAAGTACAGAAAAAAAGTTGACCATAGTCACTTTTGGAAAGCTAATGTTTAAGAAAGCGTGAACACTTACACATATGGTACGTCCATGCAGATATGAATTAGGTGCATATATGTACCTGTTCTCATGCACACAGTTGTTTATTGTCTGCCTCTAAGTGGACATACAGCATGTGTTTATATGCCAGAGAAGAAGTCTGAATGTTACTTTATGATCATACCTGAAATCATATGTTGCAGCGACCTGGTATATGTAATAACATACACTGCAGCCATAACCAGCATCCTGTTTATGCCCAGATCTTTCTCTGTATGGTTGTTGGGCAGCTAGTACAGAATCTCAGCACTGTAAGAGAAAGAGGTGTCTTCCTGTATGTCTGTGCCACACTGCTTGCTGCTGTAAAATTTGTTCTTTGTGCTGAGGTTGAGGCCTTCTCTAGTCTCTTGTGCTGTTAGCTGAATTTAGGACCACTTCAGACACGGGGAGGACTCCTGCAGCTTTCTGAGAGCACCCCATCACAGGCTGTCTGTCCCTCCACAGACAGGTAGACATGTAAATGTGGTGTTTACTGCTCACGTAACATGGAATGGAGTATGAGTTGTTAGGTGCTAAGAGGTTGGTAGGAATAATAACTTGAGCCTCCTCGGGAATCAGGACATCCTGCCCTTTATCAATGTACTGACTTGGATAATTTATCAAAAGCCCCGTATCTGCTCTTCTTTTAACTCCTTCTACAAACATGCACTAAGCACAGAGACCAGACTTGCTCTTCCTATATGGAAGTGTTCTTGAACTCACAACTTGTGTGACGTGATCTAAGGCAGACCATTCCCTGGGCCTTAAGGGTAGAGATTTCTGCCAAAAGGTTTCTCCGAAACGAATTACTTCCTTGACCTCTGTCACTGAATTGTACAGTATGGGAAATCAGCAATTGTCTGCCAGTTTTATTTTTGAACACTAGTGTGGATAGACCACCCGACACTACCAGTGTTTAGACCACCATGTTGAGTCAAGCTTCTCTAAGCAGAACAGAACAGCAGTGTGCCTAAAATGCCAGCAGTTCACCTATGCTGTCACTTGAAGTGGTAGGAATGGTGACAATTTTCATTTCCTCATTTTTTGAAAATAGCATCACAGAGAAGGTTTAAGGGATTTTGCAAGGCAGGGAGGAAGAGGTAGGATTTCAAGGATAATGCATAAATAAACACGTCCAGAAGTCTCCAAGCCTTTTCAAAACAAAACAAGTAGTAGTGGTAAAAGGTAGTAACAGAAAGATCTGATTGTTTATTTTAAAATTATTTAATATATCCACCTGAGATATGGTGGTGGGCTATTCTTCATGGATCTGTAATTGAAGTCAGTGGCAAAATTTCAGCTGATTTCAGTGCAAAAGTGTAGTAGGCCTTGTGTGCAACTAGGCATGCACGCAGTCTTAGTGTGTCTCCTAGTCAGAAAACACTGGCTCCAGTTCAGAACTGAGAGAGACAGCAATGGAGAGGTGAGGAGGTTTCTGTTACTGCTACACAGAGATGTCCTGGGGTAAAAAGAGCACTTTAGTTTCCAGGTTAGTTTTCACTTTCCATTTTTTCCTTGCATTTAATTAACCGAAGGGGGAGAAAAATAATCCCAAACATATAAACATCTCATCACATGCAATTATACATAGATATAAAATAAATTTGTAGTAAAACTCAAAAAAGCACAAGAAACTCCTGCTAGTTATGACTTTAAAGTCCCTATCTATTAATTGAAAAAGCTTGTTTAAGACTGATCATCAACAAAAGCATAAGAAAGCCAAAAAATGGAATTAACAGGTAACAAAAGAACTTGGCTCAATTCTTATGTTTTAACATTGTAGGGTTTTTTGAGAAAAAAATCCTTTGTTTAAATCCTTTTCTCTCAAAATCAGAAATAAATGGTGATTTTATATCTCTGTTAAGTTCACCTTTTATTCATATAAAAGTACTTGCTTTCTCCTTCTGAGTGACTGTCTCCTTTTTGTTTGGTTGGTTGGTTTGGGGTTTTTTTGGTTGTTTTTTTTTAAAACAGTCTTCTCCACTCATGCCCCCAACATTCATACTACACTGTCTGGCTGTTGGACTTTTTTTTTTTCCAGTGTCCCCCTTTATCTGCCTCAACCAATCTCCAAATGAATGCATGTCTATCATGGCCTTAGCTTTGACACTCTGGATATATTGATTAATAGTTGCCCTAAGCTCCTTTTAGCAAATCAAATTTTCACTTTTAGCAAGGATTTCGCCTCTGATTTATTCAGCAAAGTGAAATGCACTAAATTGACTTTGACATTCAGGGAAAATGGCTGAAAAACAAAGAGGGGAGGAAAGAGATATAAATTGTGTGGCAGCTGGAGACTTCAAGCATAAAAGAGGCAGTTTTCTATAGAATATCACTGGTTAATTTGGAAACACGCATTTAAACAGCAGTACAAATTATTTTCTTAAAATTAGATGTTTTTTAGACTGAGGATTTGGGATATAATAAGGTTTACTTAGCAAAGTGCAATATATTCAACCCAAATTCATCACTTGCTAATCATGGTGCAAGTGTGGGATCCACTTTTGTTGCCACTAATAATTATTATGTTAAACGAGAGACAAAGAGGTTTCTGAGTAGTTTTATAATGAGGTGCTAAATTGGTAAATATCTTCCTACCATTGCATTATGTTGTTCACTCCTGTCGCCCTTTAAAAATAAGAAATGATTAATAAAAAGAGAGCAAATCAACAGTAATGAATGCCAGTGCTTTTCATTTTCTTTCTGTAAATAAAAATGGCTATTATTTGAGTCTTAAATGCAAAAGTATAAAAAGATGTAACAACCATTTGCTATTACTCTTCTAGCAAACCCAAGACTGTTGTATTACCCTGGGTGACTTGTAGACTGACTTACAGACCCCGCTTCCTTGCTTGTAAATGTTGTATCACTGAAGTACCAGCAGGCTGAAAATGCCCCCTCACATATTTGCAAGTGTTCGAGTGCACTGCTCAATAGAATAAAGGAGAAGGAAAAAGAATGAAAAGAAATTATTAATCTGTTCCATTAGCACTTCTGGATGTTTTTGAAGGGGGGGTGTAAAAAATACAAAATATAATTGCAGGAAATGGTTTGGTCTTGTTCAGTGATCAGACATTACAACAAAAAGTAAAAAAAAATAAATGCATGTAGTAGTTTGCTCAGTTAATCTATAGAGACAGACCAGGAGCCTTTGGTAGGATCAGTTGTCATGGGTGTACAAGTCAAATGTGCTGTGCCAGCCTCTGTTGTTTAAGGATCTGGCCCTGAAGGGATAAATCTCCATCAGTAGTCAGTGTATCAGTGGGAGCTGAGAGTTTCCTTTGTCCCCTGTGTGTACTCACCACCTCAGGACTCTGCAGCAGTGTGCAGAATTGAGCTTTAAGCAAGTATTTCCACTCAGAGGACAACAATACTCACCTTTGTACCCACTTCTTGTGTGACAAACAGGTTTACTAGATTAGGTCTGTGTAAATTGCAGATGACTCAGTAGCAGTTTTCCTTCTTCTGAGCCAACAAGGAATTAATCTTATTACCAGAGGGTAAGAAGTCTAAATGTATCTTAACCTTTTTAATTTTACTGTAATCTCCATTCTCTTTTTTTTTTCTGTAAGCAAGCTGGATGTGAGGCTTCAGTAATAATGGCTTTGTGCAAGTGGGACAGCATCTGGAGTGCCACACAGGAGATAGCTGGGCACATTAGATTTTCAGGCATGTGACCTCTTTAAAGTCATTCCATCACCACTCCCCATAATTTAGCCAACCAATTAAATGCCAACCTTATTAAAATGCTGCCAGTTAAGAGCATATTGTAAGAAAGAATTTGAACTTCTGAAATAGTCTTTATGGGGGTGTCCTTTCCCAAACTTCCTCTAAGTGTACAGTTCTTACTTCAAGGATGGCCAGCTTCTTACAAGGAGTGCATGGCTGCAAAGTAGGAAGATGCCTTGCTCAGAAACACAGTAAGAAAGTTGGAACAAATCTTGACATTATTCTTTAAGTGAGGACTTTTCAGAAGAGGCAAATGCAGCAGAACTGAGCCTGTCATTTATGTTCACTAAGTATCACTTATGTATTTACAGGACTCCTCTGGAAAAATAAAGCTTTTTTTTCCATCCAGATTCACAATTTAAAGAACATCCAAACAAAGAGTGGTTTTGGCAGTTTTAAAATTCCTGAAGGCTTCGTTGGAAATAAGATAATCAATGTTATATGTCATTTAAGTTGGCATATGAAGGGATCATAATAGACACTGGAAATGCAGAAGTAAAATTAGACCAACATAGCCCTCTTATGGTAGCTATTTAGGCTGTTTTAATGTAAACATCTGACTTACTCATCTAACTTAGCCTCCAACAAAAATATATTTACTTTGTTCTGGGTGGGGAAGAAACGAGCACCTTCTCGGTCATACGTGTTGATATGTAAATCCAGGATGGGATTTTCCCCCTCCTAGGAGGAAGGGGGAAAAGAGCCAGTTGCTCAGGTTGGAATTAGAGCAGACAGGTCTCCACCTGTATGACTGGGTCAGAGACACAGGATGGTCTAGTTTCCTAAAGTCAGCTGAGACCAGTTAAATACTGTAATTCTGAGAATGCCTCTACTTTCTCTCTGGATAAGTTTGGCTTCACACCTGCTTAACCTACATTAGAATAGGATTAATTACCTGAATTGCAATGCCCCCTTAGCCAGTCAGCACGTTTCTGGCAGGGCACATGGTGACCTGGGCCTGGTTATATATAGTCTGTAGATAACAGGGGAGCACCTGGGTTGTAATGGCAAGGCTCAGCCCAGCCTGATAAAAGAATCAGCAGTTTTTAAAAATGAGTCTGTAGTAATCGCCCTCTGCATCAGCTGGATCATACAAGAGCTTTATGAACTTACGTCTTCATTGGTAGTAAGCTGTTTTATTGGGCAATGCTCAATTTATGCACATGCATTATAGGCATGTATCTGTGTCGAAAAAGAATCCCAAGAAACATAGAATCCAAAGAAAGCAAGCATTTAATTACTTAGATGGAGCACTTATTCACCTGTAACTTTTGAAGTCAGGGTTCCATGTTATTTAATTCATCATCTCCAAGTTTTATACTGTATAGCAGGCAGAAATACTTGGGTAATTTTCCATACAAGAAAAGAAACACACGGCCTTCCTTTAATTTGAAAACACGTTCTATAAAGACAAAGTTCTCTGACAGGATATTGGTCTGCCCAAGATATTTTCCACCCCAGACTCCTGAGGCACATATTATAGATGAGTGGAAATTTCACAGTGTAGCTCTGACCCTTCTCTCAAGATGTTTTGTTCTGCCATGTCGTGCACCATCAGTTTCAATCAGCTGCATTAACAGTTGAGGTGAAATCAAATATTGAAATGAGACCCAACTAGAGATGCAGAAGGCTCTGAGTTCAATGGAAATGGCACTTGCAGAGTAGAGTCGGCAAGCTTACCAAGTCCTGACATGTTATGCATGAGAACACCAGAGCAAAGAGTTGTGATGAGGGCGGAGAAGAGGCGGGGGCAAAACTGCAATTTTCGTGCATCCAGCTGTTGGAGAGATTAAGGGGGAACAGTTTAGCAGATAATGACTGCTGCTCATACGTTTGTTCAAAGAAGAGGTTGCACTTCTTAGCATAAGCATATCACGACACTAGCAGGCTGCAGGGTATTTCTAGCCAGAGATTTTCTTCTAACTATGCTTTAGCATCATGCCTGCATTAATGAACAGGCATTAGACTCCGAACTTGCTACAATTCAAGCTATATGTGGTAACATATGAAAGTTACTGTGGCACTTGTGTCTTTCATAATTAACTGTGCTTGCAGTGAGATGAATTTAGAGTCCTTTCCCATATCAGTCTCTTGTAGAAAGCCATTCCACTCTGTGATCTGTTCTTCACTTTTTACTAGTTTGAAGTTTCCCAGGAATAAAGTTAACTGTTGCGTGGATTCAGGAACAGGTTGTTTAGTGTTAGTGAATCTTCAGCTACACATATAACATGCAAAATGAAACCAGATGATCTTCATTCAGTGAAACTGATAGGAGTTATTTTGAAGAGTTTCTTCACGTTTCGACTTAACTGAACATTTTTCAGACACCATTAATGACTTGTGCTGAATGCTTTGCTTGATGTATTCAACCCAAATTTGGGAGTTCGCTGTGTTCACAGGATTGTACCTGGCACTCCAATGGTGATGAGTAATTTGTACTGTGTACTGTAATCCTCATATATAAAGCACACTGTGGACTCTCTAATGAAAAGTTCACTTGGAAACAGGGTGCTTCAGACAGGCACCAGGCACAGAGTGCTGGTAGGGCTGGGGGCAAGTAGTGCATGTGCTATGCAGGATTATTCCTGCTTCCTCTGTAGCATAAACCTACAGAGGGCAGTGTCTGACAAGAGGCTTAGATGGGCATTTCAGGAGATAAGAGGATGTTTTCATGGAATATTTGCATGTTCATAACTGCAATCAGCCAGCATCAATGATAAACATACAGTCTTTCAGAGAATCTGCTTGGAGGGCAAAAAAAAACCACCTAAAAAGAGCTTGTGATGGGGAGATAAGAACACAGGCTGCCATGGGGCTCCTGACTTCCAGTGCTTCAGCCAACACAGATGAACTAGAATTTGCCATTGATAGCTACAACGGCAAGTGTACTGTCTCTGTGGTAGAAAGTGGTAGCTATTTATATACTGAATGGCAATACTAAACAATTTAGGAGAAGCAGTGAAGTGTGTCCTATCCAATTAAAAATGCAGTGAGAATTTTAGGTAGGCAAAATGTAATTATTTAATTGGAGTTTGACCGGGATGCTTTTCCGCTGTTAAAATAAGTATAAATTACATGAGCTATAAAACTTTAAATTATGAAAATATTTTGAGGTCTTTGAGCATGGTAATTGGAGCTATATATTCAACTTTGTTTTTATCCTGACACTTCATAATGGCTGTTCCCTAAAGCAAGCTTTTTTTTACATTATCGAATATCCCTTAGTGAAGCAAATTAGCAATCAGTCTGGAAAATATTTAAGTAGTACAATCACATTATTTACACAGGCACTTCCATTGTGCAGAGTTCTCTGTGTTCCCAAATATTTGTAGGATCACTTCCTCAGCTGTCAACATTCACGCTTGAACCTCTCTCTTTAGTAAAGTTCTATATGAAAATCCATTTAGGCCAATAAAAAGACTTACCTTGATTTCACTGTTCTTTGGATCAATCCCTAAATATGCAGGTCACTATCTGAAACCTGTATGGACCTCAGTGCCTTACTATTTGCCTTCTGCTTGAATTAACACTTTTGTTTAAATGGGGGAGGGTGACTTGGTGCAACTCCTTGCACAAAGCTTTTTTTTTATTATTATTATTATTATTAACGAGAAAGAGAATCCTACTATGGAGGATTAATTTACTGTAAGCAGAATAAGAGTCTGCTCTTATCTAGAACCATATTTCAGTGCTTACAGGAACATCAGCATCTGGCCAGAATGATAGAATGTTTGCTGTGAAATGTATTATGTAAGTGTTTATATTATCAATATGGTACAGATAAAAATCTACAGAAACACTGTATTTAGCATTTGGAATAATTTTAAAACACCATCAGGCATACTTCTGGAAATAGGTTCTCTGATGCTATGGCTACAGTCGGTGGCTCCAATTGCTTGAATCATATTGTCCAAAATACACTCCCCAATTAACTTCTCATCAGGTTGAGGAATTCCAGGTATTTATTCTGTAACTTTGATACTGGTGGGGAGTGTTCTGCTGGAGTTCTCTAAATTAGAATGACTTTTCTTATGCAGTTGTTTTTTCCCCTGATTCAGCAAAGGCTTTTTCGTCATAGAGTTTTGCTCTTTGGCTTTTTGTTCACTGCTTTTTAAGGTTTGAACACACAGTAAGTTATATCCTGGTACTCCTATTGATACATTTGTACAGTGCTGAGGTACAGGCTCCATGTTACATCCATACTTGGCTCGTTATCCTCTTATCAAGCTCTTTGCATCCCTTTGTTTATTTGAGGAGACAGGAAGACTGTGTGAAGGCTGCTTAGTCAGGGATATCAGCGTTGTTGGCAGGGGAGTGATTGCCAGTTGAAAAACAAGGCATTATTGCTCATTTTTTCCCTCTTATTAGTTTGATTACATTTGCAAATCAAATCAATCCATCAGACATGATCAGGCCTCGTCCGCATTTTAAGGAATAGTAATCTCCGTCTAATAAGATGCAAATGTGTCACATCGGTAAGTAACCAATAAATCATCGTCTTGTCTTTGGCAATCATTAAATATCAGAACCAACAGTCAATTTTTAGTATTTTCAATTTGCGATATGCCGCTGGAATATAAAGATAGATGGACGTAATTACACAAACCAAACACTATTTCAGTTCATTCCAGACAGCAAATTTAGTGGAAGGTATAACTGGCTTGTCATCACACTACATTATTCCTGGCGGTTCATGCAAAGTTCACAGACAAGCTTCAAATGGACATTGCTTTTTTTACTTCCCTTAACAACGTTCCCACTACCACCACCAAACTTCAATAAATGACTTGAAATTCTGTAGGACATTACTTCCATCAGTGCACAAAAAGGCACAGGAAGAGAAACATTACCCAAAAGTCCAAAAGTTTTCTAATACTTGCTGCATTCTTCCTCTCTCTTTTTCTTCTTTTCTCTTTAGACATTTTAATCTGAAATTTCAGTTTTTCCTCTGACAGAGTAACTTTTTCACAATTTTTGCAAGTTACCTCAGTCTTAGTAATTACAGAACATAATGAAGATAGACAGTGAAGAAGGATTGGCACACCAGCTTCCCTCTCTCTCTCATCATCTTTTTAAAGGAGTGAAAATTCAAATTGTTTTTCTTTTTCCTTTTTTTTTAAATTGATTTGGGATTTGGAAAAATTGATTGCCTCATGTGCATCCCAGGGATTAATTGATATGTTTATTGTCTGATTTGCGATGTCTTGCTTTCCGTTAATGACTTTATTTGTGTACAACAGTTCACATGCTTTTCAAGACAGAAAGAGACATAAGCTTATATCCTGGCAGCACTAGTGGCAAAATAACCCAAAATCTCATCTTGAACAGCAGAGCTTTTATCTGGATATTTTAGACTGATTTAATAGTATAGAGTACGGACCCTAAAATTGCAGATCTGCAGGGAGACTGCTAATTTCAACAGGAATTTGGGCCTTCTTACAGAGCTGAGTGACACGAGAGAGAGAGAGAGAGAGAGAGAGAGAGAGAGAGAGAGAGTGTGTGCAAAATACTGTCTCTGCTCCGACACAAGCAGCTATGCGGAAATAAGAAAAGAGGATTTTGTAGGCTTGTGCTGACTTAATGTAGGTTTCCAGCACACCAAAGCCAGACAGTGGGCTTACTGTGTTTGACCTTAAGAAACTTCTTGCCATGAGCTGTGTGCCCTGGGTGGACCTGCTGCTGCAGCATCCTGTCAGTTATGTTTGTTTCAGCTAACTTGCTTTGGGAAACTGAACCTCAGGTGTTTTGGAGTGACTTGTGGAGAGATCCTTTAGCCCCCTCTGTGAGAAAATAGTTTTCACAGTAGCAGTTTGATTTGATTTGGTAAATGAATTAAGTGGAAATTAGGGAAGAGGCTTGCTTGTGAGCATACCTACTTGCTTTGGGTTCCCTGTCATGTTGAGCTCCTGTTAAGGAACCAAGGGTGGGGAGAGTGGTTGTGCAAACGTTTACATGTAAGCTCCTGGATAGATACTGTGTGTTACTCATTCTTGGTATCAAAACTCTTGTTCTTTGATGAGGGAAAATTGCCAAGAAATACTGCTGCACACACTGTTGATTCCATGTGCCAGAGATTTAGACAACTAAAATGTACCATCAATTAACAAATATTTGTTTTTGAAACAAAATGTTTTAAAATAAAAGATGTTATTACCTATCTTTATTTTTATCTTCAAACTGGTATCAAGCTTTAGCAGCTTTGTGGAAACAAGAGATTTATTTCAGATTCAAATGAAGCTAAGGAATTTTAACTAAGTAATTTTAGCTCTTGTCCTAACAAAGTTGGAGCTTCCTGGCACTTTACATTAACATATTCCTGGTTGTTTCATACCTCAGTTGCTAACTGATGCTGCCTACGTCTCTTGCAAAAGTCTTCCCTCTATTTGTAATCTCCAGAGACTATGGTGAGTAAAAACTGCACACAGAGGCCATGTACCTAAGAAGCTCAGCACCAGAACCTTATGTTCTGTCTAACCATTTTACCTACTACCATGGTATGTTTAATTTGCTTTTTCATCAAATCAATAATGGGTCTAATTGAAAAAATTGGCAGAACTACATATAGCCTAGCTACCAGTGTCAGTGTTTTCAGGAAATCAGAGATGTTGCACAGCTATGCAAGTGACACCTGTGTTAGTGCTGCACCTCTGTTACCAATGTGTAGAGAAACAAACATTACTCAGATGCAGAACCTGTACCAATTGATCACTATGCTATCAGAATTAATCACCTGGTATTCAGCTCAGAGAACAAAATTTACATCTTCATATACAACACTTACTTCTGCACATACACACATGCACTACTAAAAATGGCACTGCTCACTCCTGTTTGAAAGTGTGCATCTATTTTCTTAGGCAAGGCCTAGCAATTCTTGTTCCTAATGTTAATTCCCAAACACTTGAGGTGGCTGCTTCTATTAAGTCATATCCTTTCAAATAGAAACTCACACTGGACTGTGTAATAAAATGGATTTTGTCCCTGGAGTTGCATGCCTCATATCCTGCCCTTACTCTGACAAGAAAAAGGGATTTTTGAGAATCTTTAGTGCTCTGCAGAAAATAACCCGTGTGAAGATAAATAAATAAGTAAAGTTTGGCACTGTGCAAGATTGGCAGGCCTTCACCAAGATGGTCCAGCAATGGTGCAGGTGCATTGGCTAGCAGTGTAGAGAAGCTTGTGTGAGAACAGCACAAAATCGTAGCACGTGCTCTCCGTTCCCTACTGACAGGAGTGCTCAGTTATCCCGGCTGCTGTGAACGAAGCTGGGCTTTATGCAGAGTCTGGTCAACGTCCGTGGGGCTGGCAGAAAGATTCAGACCAGGTGCACCAACTGCAAGATGAGAATTACAAAACACTAATTTTAAAAGAAAGAAATGAGGATTTCAACTTCATGTTTTGTATAATTGCAGAGCTAGTGGGGTTTTAAAATACAGCAAAGTCATTAGCATAGGGTAATCACCTTTGCTGTTTAAAGACAAAATAATAACAATAGGAAAGGTATTGTACATTGACACATGGAAATTTAATGCTTTTCAGAGAAATTTTGTGAGGATTTTTTATTATGTGGCTAATTACATATTTACATGTAATAGCACTAGCAGAGCCATTACAGTCCATTGGGTAAATAATATGCATTTTAAAAACCATTTATAAATATGTATTTATTTGATGGACCAGAACGGTTTTTTGAAGTCATTCTCATCCACTGAGTAAATAATATATGGATTGCTTTTAAAAATAAATATGTATTTCTCCAGTAGACATTCCAGGCAATTGGGTAAATAATATGCATTTTTCAAATATTAAAAAAAACCAACATACAAATGTATAGAAATCTGGCCTAAATATGAATCTTCCTGAGAGAGCAAAATGACTCAAAAGGTGTCAGGTTTAGCTTTGAAATTTCTGTTTAGAATTGTCAGTTTGTATCACCGCCTTGAGTTAATTAAATGGATTTTATGCATTTTCATACATACAGCATGATATCAATGTCTGTTTACAGTTTTATAACACTGGTGCGCTTGACCCTCTTACTGAGTGTTCTAAAGTCAGCACTACGTGGTTAAGGTCCTTGTTTTACTTTGTGTTCATCTTAATGCAATGCCTAACACATTCATTTTGTGGGCATAGTCCTGCTTCCATAAAAATACATGGGGAAATAATGGTCACCTTAGTAGAAGGCATCTCCAACTCCTTTGTATTTCTCAACTTTAGCACTTCCTCTTTGTGTCCTTTTGGTTTATTTCTCATGATTGGCTAGTGGGCAAAGTATGAGAAAACATGAGGCTGTTTCATTACATGGGTTTGATTCAGAATCTGTTGGTGTGATCAGGACACTTTCAACTGGCCCTCAGAGGGATTTAGTTCAATCAGACGTAAAGATCTGCCATAATCCGTAAAGATACCCCAACACTAGAAGCTGAAGGCTACCTTTCTTGACTCTGACACTGAGTTACCATATGACCTTGGTCAAATCACTTGACTTCCTTATGGTGAAACCTTGATTCATACCTCCAGTTTTGGAGTCCTTTGAAAGCTATAGCTTTAAAACATTAAATATGATTCACAGCATGTTAGGATTGAAAGATGTGAGCACAATGCATCACCACTTTGTTTCTTTTATATACTATGGATCTAGACCTTATCCATCCTTTTCCAAACATTTTAGTCCTTCATCCATTTCATACACTTTTCAGAAATGTTGAATGTACTTTGTAGACCTTTTTTGGTTAAAATATTTTTTGTTCTTTTCAAACATTAAATGAATAAAATAGCATAGCAGCCCTGTGAATTAGTATCTGTATATACCTTATATCTGTCGCTTGCACAGAAAGACTGAGACAGAGAGGGATTTCGTGACTCCAGCAGAATCACAGAGAAAGTAATTGGTAGATTTGGGACACCACATTCTTCCTCATATTCTTCCTATATAAATGTACCTCACGCTTCACCCATGCCTCTGACATCATCTGTGATATGCTCCTGAAAACTCCTGACGTTATTAAGTTAGTTAGCTGTTTGGCAAGTGCCAGCTATAAAAGACATGTGCCTTATGCAATCAGGATAGCTAAGTGGGATCCATTGTCAATCTAATTGTTACTTTGATCCTGAAGGAATGAAATACAAATACATAGAATGTTTCAAGTAGAACTATATTACAAAACCAATCACAGCAGCAGTGAATTATTACAAAGGAGCTTTTGGAACCACTTCTCATGGCTGCTGTTCTTGCTGTTTCCTTGATTTGGTGCTGATTTGGCCTTGATACCCAGAATTGCCTGAGAGCCCAGCAAACATGATGTTTTGACAGAACAGATGACTAAATTCTCACCTCTTTCCTTCTCAGATCACTGAGACAGAGCACATAACATCCATAAATAAGAAAAGCCATTTGAAAGCAAATGTCTGGGACAAGAAGAAAACCAAAGAAACAACAGATGATCCAGTGGTGTTTGCACATTAAAATTTTGGTTTAGAACCCTCTAATGGCACATCCACACAATGCACAACCATGCTTTCTGTGTAATTTATAGAACTACTGACGAATAGCGCTCAAACACCAGATGGTAGAGCCCAACACTTTGTGGTTGGTAAGGCATGCAAAATGAAGCCCAATTCTAAGCTTTCCAGGGCACCAAGACCAGCATAGTGAAAAAAAGTGTAGGTAAATTAGTGTGCAAGAGAGGGCATTGCTGGTGGCATTCTAAATTGACCTGCTGGTTCCCAGAAGGAATAAGAGGGTCTGATAGCAGAAGAATGCAAAGAAAAGGAAGGCTGAAAGCAATGGTGAGAGAAACATGGTTACACGAAGTACCTCTGAGCATACCTAACTCTTCTTTGTAAAGCACATGAGTAACTGAGATATTATTGAGTGCCTGCCTGGTCATTATCAGTCAGTTTGCTGAGACATAGTTGTGGGAGTAGCTCATCATACTGAACATGAAGGAAGAGAAAGAAGGTGATGATATTAAAGATCATCTAGGGAAGGGTGTCTTGTGCATTAAAAGATGAGAGACTTGAAATAAAATGTGAAGGTGCTAAGGGATAAGATGGCCCAACTGTAAAAGGAAGAGTTTGTATCTTAGCACTCTATGGCCATATTGAATATGACTGTTAAATTCTTTGTATAATTAAAAGAGATAGGAGCATTCATACATTTTGTTGCAAATTGATATGATCTTTTTTGTCAGTGATCTGAATAAGATTGTACTATAGTTTTTAATTTAGCAGATTAAGAAGCACAATTAAAATATCATGAAAAAGATCATAATCTAAACCTCTGGAGGTTTTTTTGCTTATCCCTGCCAAGTTGATAACAAGAGCCGGTGTATGTAACAATTACCTCCACTACTGTAAATTTACTCTAGTTTGTGGGCTGAAGTGTTAATAAATACCTTGCAGTATTCCAGAGGGAGAAGCTTTCCATCTAATTAATAAAACTGGGAAGAATACCCAGGACACTGAACCATATCTTTCTTATTAGTGTTGGCTTCTACAAAGGAGAATCCCTGAATCTCAACACATTAGTAAATGTCATACTCCTGGGTTGCACAGAGACCTCTTGAAAAACTGCTGATTTGCTGTGGAAAAAATCACCATGGACTTCAGAAACAATTCAGCTAGGGAATACCAAGTGTAGAAAATCAGGGTAAAGCATGGCATGCATTATAGCAGCTAAGATTTGTGCCCCATTTGGTGAATATTGAAAGAGAAAACATACAATTATACCTCTGTTTCTCTTCCATTTTTCATCTGTACTTATGTTAATATCTTTTTCTGTGTCCAGGTATGATCTTATTGCAGTTAGTGTTTTTTTTGAGTCTTAGCAAAACCTCTCTGTGTTCTCTAAAACAGATTTCTTAAAAACACTTTATACTTATATGTAAGATACATGTAGCTGTTTATTTAAAAAAAAAATCACTTGAAGAAGGAAAATATTTTAAGCCAATACTGAAAAGAAAGTCTTTCACAAAATACGTAGTGCTAATTCCCTTTTCCTTTGCAGTAATCCATATTTGGCAAAAATAAACTTTGTCTTACTATGCCTCAGCCAGTTCTGTTTCAAGATAGCTTGTAGTAAACTAGCAATTAACTTTCTGCACATAATTCTTTGCCATACTTCATTAAAATCATTGCAATAATCTTAAATTATGGAATACTGATATGCATTCTCTGACAGACTAGACATTTACCAAGGAGAGTAAAACTTCATGCATTTCTTTTGTAGAATAAAATTGTAGGATGGAGTTTCTTGTTTTCTCACATTATCATCATTATTTTTATTAAATTGATGTTGCAAACTGGCATTACTGCCTCCGATAGAAATAGAAATAACATCTTTGCATTTACTTCTTACTTGAAGTTTTTGCTCTGAAAAATGCTCCTGCTGAGTATATTTGTAGCTGCTTTTTACTCTACTGATATGAGTGATTGGGAGCAGAAAAAGAGGTAAAGCTACAGAGCCTATCCATGAGGTTGATGCTAATTTGGCTAAATGAGTCAACTGGATGGGAAGTAGAGAAGGTAAAAAATCTGCCATCTTCTTTGTCTACATCCAGTCTTTTCAATGTTCATAGTACTGGCTTTAACTGAGGTCTTCACTTAATTCTGGTAACGTACTAGAGCATAAGAAGGCAATTTAAAGTCCTGTCCAGGATTCCTAGTCTAGCAGTGTCTGTATAATCTAGTATGTAGATGTTCTAATGTACTGTATGTGCTTAAACCTTTCGATTTGGGTTTGGTTGGGTTATTTTCCACAGTAAGAATGTTTACGATGCTTCCACATGCACTGCAAGGAACAGATCAATGCACACCATGTACAGTGAATACCTGCCATATGTGCAGTTTCAATAAAGCATGTTAACAGCAGATAGTGGTCCTTAAAAGACCATATATCAAGCATCCTCAGCATTACGCTGGAGGAACCTGAATCACACATTCCCATGCCTGTCTTCAGTTGCAGCTTTGTTGATCAGTGACCCTTTGTGACTCTGTTCCCTGTTTCGGAAGATACTTCTCTGATATGACCTGGGTGATTACATTACTTTTTTGTCCTTCAGCAAGACAGTTCTTTATATTAAAAGAAAGGACATGTTTAATAAGCAGGGAATACAAGTTAATGAGCAGGTGATCTTTCTTCATTTTGATAGCTTTTGGAATACCCTTGGTTTGCTTAGTACAAATGCATGCATATACAGGCTTATGCAAACACACATTAATACGTATACCTATCTGCCTTTATGTCTGTGATAACACCACAGATCTTCCATATCCATTATTTTTGTCTTTCTACCGTAGCAGTAGAGTGAGAGCTCAGTTGCTGTGATTTTGAAATTCTTTGCCTGGGGCACATCTCTCTAAGCTCTTCTGTTCTGAACTCCAGTTGTAGGAGTAGGTTCCAAACACCTCAAAGAAAGGCAGCCCAAATTCTGAGACTTCAGTTTTTGGGAAACTAGTAATTGAATGCTATAGGTCATCCATATATACTCTGCTGTCTTTAGCGGTGATCAGCCTCAGAGGGGGAGACATGAACCCATGGTAGGCAGAAGCCTCAGGAAAATTTTTTCTAATTCTTTATGCTCAGAAATTAGATGAAATAAGGAAGAAAAACATTCTTGTCCTTTTAATTTGGATTTGGAATACTATACCTGGAGCTATTCTGGCCATCCATGTAAGCATTAGCTCCCTCTCTTGAGTTCTTAGATTCAGTGACATCCTTTGGCAAGAAGTTCTCCATTCCAGCTGCACTGTGGATGAAGAGTTTCCCTTCTTCCTTTCATTTTGCATTTCCTGAGTTTTACTGTGATGGTGTTTGGTCTGTGTTATAAGACAGAATAAAATCTTTAGACCTACTTTTTGTATCATTAATTTATATATACTTCTACTGAATTATCTCATAAATCACTATTTTGAGGAAGAAAATTCCTGCTTTCTGCATCTTTTCCTAAGAGTTTTCTTGGACACAATGTTTTGCTTTACTTTCACTGAACCTCCTCTAAATCTGTCACATTTTCTATGGAAAGGAATGAGCCATTCTATTGTTCTGTTAGAAATCAGAGAGTACTATTGATATTTTCATTTTAACTTTTCTTGCCTTCTGAAGTGCTTTTAGCCTCAGCCATGAGCATGGCATCAGCTTCATGACTAACTATGGGCTACTGAAAGGGCTACTAATAGATGCAGTTTTCAAGCTAATGTTTTCACACTCTTCCCTGGACTCTTTCAGAACTGGCCAGGATGATGCATCTCTCAATTTCTTTTTCTCACCTAGAGATCATTTAGTCAGCCTTGTCTCACTTTGGAGGGACTAACAATGCATACTCGGAAGGCCTCCTGTCTTAAATTAAAGAGGGCGTTGATGGAGGTCACCTCCATAAACGGCATTCTGGTGTTGCAGGTACCAAGAGCATATAGAATACCATTGTTTCTTTAACTTGCACTGAATTTTTAGAAGTATTTTCATTTTAAGACTGAAAATAAAATAATGTCAGACAATGTTGCATGAAATTGCATCTCCGGTGCTGCCTCCAGTGAAAGCCTATCATCTAACTTCACCTCTGTGCATCTGCTCACGATAATGCATTTAGAAATCAGGGATGTTTTGCTCTTTTCAGTCTTGGAAGCAAGTGACCTGGATTCACTTTTAAGAATATGATTTGCAGACTTGTTGACTGGGATTCTTCATTTGGAGGATGAGTTGATTTGTCCGTATAAATCCCCTGTGTCAAATTTAATAGATGGATAAAGCGACCCCTCACCTTCCATATAAAAATTCATACTCCCTAAAAAATATGTAATTTGAGGGGGGAAAGTATGAGAGGGTTTCACATCTTTAAGAAACCAAACAAATTCCAAACTGAATAAAAGAGACAGACAGAGAAGGTTGCCTTTCTGCAAGCCGCCAGCTTTCCCAAGTGTCTCATCCTCTCCCCTCTGTCATCCTGAGGCAATGTGCCTGCATTTGTGTGTAGATTTATAGTTTATCTTTATCTATGGCTTCATCTGTAGGTAGCTATTATAGCCGCCTTGCCTGGATATTGTTTGGGCCTGATAGATCTGTCTGTAGTTCATCAAAGGGGAGCTGAGTGGCTAAAAGCCATTGGGTCCAGCTGAGGATGAAATACGAGCCATCAGCCTTGGTAATGGCTGTAAAATTTCATAATTACACGGCCTTTATTACATTGCATAATGATCCTGAAGCAGTATGGAACAATTAATTAAGATTTTCAACCATGGCTCTTTCAGAAATTAAAAAGGTGCTAGTGGCTGAGAAATGGGGAAGTGTCTTGTCCTAAAAGCATTAGGAATGCTTAAGAAGTACTTCCTGGGTACTTAAAAAAAAAAAAAAAAAGAAGAAAAAGAAGTGAAGAAAAAGAAAAGAAAAAGAAAATCAACTAGTTAAGCAGCTAATGTCAGAGTAAGGTTTTTGTACTTGACTGCTAATTCTTAATGTCAAAACTGCATCTAAAATTCCTGCAATAGTCACTACCATAAAGCTGTTCCTTTTCTGTTCTGTAAAAATCTTCATGCCTTTTTTCCCCTCTGCTCTGTTCTAGCCATTTGTCACATTTATAGAAGTTGAGCTCTGCACATTATTAAATAAATGCATACCGTGACTTAGGAGGAGGGTCACTTAGCTGCGTATTGGGTGTACTGACCAAGGATTTACTCTTACCCACTTTCTCATGTCTGAGGCCATTGAAATTCTTTGAAGATCTCTGCTGTTTGACAGACATCCCCAAGGAAGACTTTTTTTTTCTTTACTGTTTTGATATTTTTCTTCCTTCCTTTTCATCTTTGTAAATGCAGCATGTCAGATGTAATATAATATTTTCCATGAGACTGACCTCAGACCTGATCAGAAGTAATTAGATTCCTAAGGTGCTGCAAAGGTGTCTCACAGATCTCTGATGTACATACCAAAAGAAAAAGTGTTTATATATGTGCAAGGAATATGCAGGGAGAAACAAGAGGCCTGAACCTGTGCATGTGCATATTACTCGTGGTGACCAACTGGGTACAATTCTGAAGGCTAGCAAATTGTGATCGAGGTGGGATGTGGAATGCTCACTGTTCCAGTGGGAGTAAAACTGGTGAAGAAAAGACAGCAAAAGTAACCTTGGTGTTCTCCATGCACCATCAAAACTTTCAGGTCTCACGGGAAGGAATCTCCTTTTCACTATGGGCCTTTCCACCTCCCTGAAACTATTTTGATTCATACAAACTCTCAATATAACTCTTAGATAGGATAAACATTGAATATTACTGGTTTTAAATTGACCAGTCATCATGTAAGGTCCCATCGTTCTAAATATTTGATGAGAAGCCAAGGTTTCTCCAAGGCATCTTTAATAATAAACTTCCTGCAGAAAATATAGAAAGGATTATGTGTTTCAAGGAGGAGCCGACTGCTTGAAGTAAATTCTCTTGTTGAGTCATTTATTCCCTTAATAGGAATTTTCTGATCTGCTGTCATTCTTGTTCACACACTGGGTGTCACTGCCTCTAAAACACTTGTCATTCTTTAATGGAAACAAAATAGTCATTGCAGTCAGAGCCGCAATGTCATTCCACTACCCCTTGCTGCGTCGGCAATAGTGAAAATGACAGAGCGGCTCTCAGTAGGGGTAATTAAAATGTAAATATTGATATTTTATTATTTGAAATTACTTTCCAGTGCGGCATTTAATATCTCTCCATCTGTGCGGCTCTGTTTAGCGGTCACTTTAGTGCAGCTCTGGGATGCCAAGCGGCGGCTTGATCCCCGTTATGTCAAAATGCTTGTTGCTGCTTAATTTTGATATCTAATTAAGTGGAAAAGTACAGTCCACACTGTAATCCATGGCATCTTAACCAGCTGCTTGGGTATATTTAGAATTAATCTCCACTATGGAATCATCCTAATGTATGCAATTAAGAGTCTGCCGATGGCTAATTAGGTGTATTAGAATCAGGCAGCTTCCTTTTTTTTTCCTTTTCTTTTTTTTTCTTTTTTTTTTCCCTGTGTGTGGACTGTTGTAGACTTAAGACACAGCCTCCAGAGATGATCTTAATGGTACATACACACTCATCTAGGTAAACTAGAAATTTCACGTGCCTGTCGGAGAACGTGTGTGGCTCTCCCCAAACCAGGGAGATTGTAAACATCATTTGAATTTTTTGGCATCTGCAGCACATTAAGAAAACCAACTAACCAACAGAAAAGTTTTAAAAATTGGGAAGAAGATGGAAGATGTGTAGGGCAGTGGTCTGAGCTGTCATTTTCCTGCCAGAGGGTGAAAGGGGATATTTACCCAACATTTTGCAACCTGAAGTTTTTGCTTTGGCAATGGAGAGAGATTTTAGGTAGCCCAGCACATACAGGGTTAACACAGATACGTTGATTGGATCGCAAGCATGGTTGTCTCCGTATGCTAATACATTCCTGTATTGGATTCATATTAGTAACATGATTGGGGAATTCCTGGAAACCTGACTTTGCCTGATGGAAAGATGGAGGGAGCAAGGATTGCCACAGCTTTCAGTGAGGAAATGACTGGTGGCTTCCCCAGGGGAGCAAATGGCAAACAGCAGTGACCCAGCACTCTGAGGAAAAGTGCTCTCAAAGCAGACCTGTAGAGGTTATAAATAAAAGGCAACATTTTAAATGCACAAGAAATTCCTCCTTTCTGTGAAAAAAAAAACCCCAACAAACTAGTGTTATTTTATAATCCAGAAAACTTGGTTTTGAAGACTAACATGCTGAAGAAGCTTGAACTCTAAATTTCTTGATATTCCCAGTCAGTGCACGCAACTTTTGGGAGGCTGATGCACACAATGGTTGAAGTGAGCAGAACCTGAATGAATGTTGATTGTTATTATTAGTTTAGCAAGGTTCCTCTGTCAAGTTTGTGCCTTTTTTTTTCATTATTATTATTAATTTAATTTAGTTGAGTAAAAATTAAAAAGAAGGAAGAAGGATGGACACTTTCTGTTAAATTATGTGTGATCATAGTTCCATTTCTGGTAGCTGAAACTCTTTGAAGGATCCAGGTAAGGCAACCATACACAGGATGTGCAGATATTATGCTTACTATTTTAAGCTGAACTGTGTTACCATTCTCTCAGCTGGACTTTGAGAGGGATCCAGCCATACTCATGATATACACTTGGTTTTTCATCTACATTCACTTTACTAGTAACAGAATGTACTTTTTATGTTTTCACCCACATATCTGGCTTTATTGTAGTTACACTCAAATATGTACATTCACAACAAATTGAAGGGCAATTTGGGTGACATCAATATTTATGTTGAAAATATGATTCATGTTTTTTGTATATAGACTCAGTGAAAGAAAACAATCAGGGTCATAAATACAGTCCTGCTCGTTTTTCTTCTGTGGTTTTCGGAGCACACTGTGTCATGACATCTGCTTCTGCTATCTTCAGTAGAGGACACTAAATCCCATAGTCTAGCAAAACTATGTTTGAAGGTTAAATTTTAAAGAACTGGAAGAGTTAACTTTAAAGAAGCAGATCAGATCACATATGTAGAGCATTAAAAAGATCACCCTCAGGAATCTGCGAGTTCATACTGCTGACCTTAAGGAGACTTACAGCTTCACTGGGCCATATTGCACTGCTAGTCTGAATTTTAAAACTTTTTTCGTTGTCCATATCTTAGAATTCTAAACCTCTCCTCAGAGAAGGTAATGCCCCAGAAGATTAAACTGTCTTACACAGAGAAAAAAAAAAGGAAGGGGGGAAGGCAGTTTCCTACTTATCAGGTCCTCTTCTGTTCTCAGAGCATCTGGTAATAAAGCAAAATATAAGTGTTTGGCCTGGCATCTTTTTAATGGAAGGTTGGTATGAGTTTGCAGTAAAGCTGTTTAAAATTGTGGAAGTTCCAGTGGTAAAATCAGGCCAAAAGGAAAATCAAGTATTAATATGTTTAAATTTATTGTCTTATATTTTCCTTTTTCTTGGTGAATACTGAAATAACGCGTGAAATAAAAATTAATAAAATAAAGAGTACAATATTTCAAACCGTTGTGTTTCCAAAAATGCCATTATAAAGTGCTCCATACATGGAGGTCTTACCGAATCTGTCCTGAAGCAAGGGTGCCTCATTAGTTTTTTTAATCTTTAGTGTTTCCCTGGAGAGAATTAGCACCTGGTTATGTGAAGTCAGAGAGATACCCTTAATCAGTCATATTTTCCAGCTCCTTTCTATTACTAATGCTAAAGAAGGAGCTCACAAGAACTTGCACTGTAACTAGAAATAAGAAATTTAAAAGTAGCTGCCTGGAAACATGTGGGTGATTAGAGAGGTGTGTCACTGATTTAAGTGCTGAAATCAGTTTGAACTATAGTGGGTTACATCTCACTGTGTGCCTCTAACCCTGGGAAGAAATGACAAGCTTGAATTGCTCCTGTTTAGTGTTATCATGTAAGGTTTCACAGGGTAAAAGGCAAACCAGAAATATTTCTAACTGGTATTTAAAATACATTAACACCTTTTTGTATACCCTGAGTGAAAGGTCATGCTAGACAAGCAGCATCTTTACCGTTTGTAAATGTCTAATTTGCTGCTTTTAAATTGCTGTGAACTTCTCTTACTTAGTCCTGCTGAATGAATCCAGTGTTGCAAATACTTCTGACAACCGAATATTTGCTTAGCGAGAATCCATTGTTCGTAATGGATTGAGAGGGACATGCAGTGTGAATGCATTTTTATTGCCGTGCCATCTCTCTGCTGTTGTTTCAGTGAGATGAAAGTAGCGTTGTGATAACAGCCCGGGGTTTCTTAGTGCTCTGTGTGGCATTTCCCGTCTTACTGGTAGGTGTTAGCAAAAAAGTGCTTAGCGTAGGCATTTTTTTGTGTTATAAAATATAAAAAAAAATATGTATATTTTATAAGAGCTTGGACAGCAAGAGTTAGGAGTACAAACACACTTAAATTAGACCCGAGAAAGTGCACAGGCTTGGCTGAAAACATCCCAGTGCTCTCCGAACGAATGCATTTTGCTTTTTTTCCTTTTAATTCGAGACAGAGTGATTCCTGGGCACCTCTGTGTGTGCAATCTGATCTCCCCTCTCCCGGCTGCACAGCTAACAGATGGCAGTCGCAACTCGCAGCACCGCTCACAACAGAGCCCCGGTGCTGCTTTTGCACTGCTCTGCTGTAGTGGCAAGAGGAGATGCGACACAGCAAAGCGGCGCTCTGAAAAGGCGGAGGTTTTATTGTGCAAAAGTTTGCTGGATGGATTTAATTTCTAAATGTAACTTTAACTGCAGCACGTCAGCTCTAAAGAGCTTGGAAGCTGAATCCAGCAAACAGCATAAGTTGAGCCTTTGGTTGTATTTCTGGTCATTTGTTAGTTTGTGCTTTGGAACTTGATGTGTGATTTTCAAGTTTGGGCAGTTACCTATGCTTTTTGTTGTGTGAGCTGACACTTTTCATGTGAAGATTCTCAGTCATACTTAAATTTCAGCTTGTGCAATTATTAGCCTTTGACCAGGGGCTCCATAAGCAAAGAGGTATTAAAAAAAAAAAAAGGGAAAAGAAAAAACTGAAATAATGGATTTACCCTGGCATAATGAGTTGTATCTGTTTCTGTTCCAGCTTTCACAAAATTTCATCCATAATCTGGGAAATATGTTTGGTGATTAGTGAGAGCACTCTCCTTCTGTTAACGGTTTTCAAAACCACTGAAATGTTTGTGGGCCTTATATATATTTTTAGTCTACACAGTACTTTGAAATGCAATTAAATCCATTTTTTCTTAAATAATATAATAAAAAGGATCCCTTAATTCTGATCTAAATGGGAGATTCAGCTCTAGATACAGCCTAAAAAAATTAATAATACCATTCTCTTCCTTGTATTTTTGAGAGACTAATAGTAAAGGGCAGTCAGGCTATGAAGTTTTCCTTCAGCAAAGACCATGATCATGTCTAGAAAACATTACGTAGCCCTAGCAGAAATTTCACCGTTGAAATTTCCCTAGCCTTTGTTTACATCCCTGGAAGGTAGCTGAAGTTGCTCAGTGGATCCAAGGAAGCACTGAGTCTGTGCCAGGAAGGGAGAAGAGAGCAGAGTGACAGCTGTACATCTGAGAGTGCATTGGACCCAAGTCTGATCTTGAAATGGGGTTTCTTTTCTTCAGTGCAGCCAGGATAAGCTTTTGGTTTACTGTTTGTCATTTGACCATGAGGCCACACACACTCTAAATAAAGTAATCCAGGCTAAAAGAAAAGGTTTTTTTAAATGTATTTACAATATCAGATTGTTCTTTGGACAGTAGTGGCTATACATCATTTTGGAAAAAAAAAGAACAAAAAAAACCCCCAAAAAACTATGCTGGAAACATCAGTACCCATAAAACATTTAGAAAGAAGTTAATCTATCAAAATTAAGTGTAAATAATTTAAAAATCCAACTCTGATATTTCAACTGTGTAAATATATTGAATCTGCAACACACTAGTGAACATGTCATTTTCAAGCACAGCTTTGATTATAAAAAATGTAAATGAAGATATTTGAAGTACAAACCAGGGCAAACAAGAGGAATATTTCACTCTTAAAGCTAACAATCACACAAACAACTGGTAAAATAAATGGGAGACAATTATCAGAAAAAGCAGACAACTCCCAGATTTGCCAGCAATTTCATACCAGGTTTGATCAAGGAAGGGAAGTTCATTTCCTGCAAAGTGAAATAGACTCTAGGATTTGAGTCTGAGTAACCTGATTGAGGCATCGTATCGAATGTTTAAGGATGAAAATAATGGTAGGGATAAGTCCAGCCACTGTCTTTTTTTTGGCCAGTAGTTCTCAAAGTACTGTGTGCAAGGCACAGGTCTTACTTTGGCACTTGACCATCTGCAGCTGCTTCACTCTGGCCCCTAGTGAGTTAGTGTCCATGAAGTCCATCTTAATGAAGTAGAGGAAAGGGTCTTCAGGAATATAAAAGATTTACCCTGCTTATCATTGAGCTGTGTGCAGTGTGAAATAGAGAGCAAGTGGTGCATGTGCTGATATTTGAAAAGATCTGTGGTTTAAACAGCCCTGTTGAAGAGGCTGTGAACTGTGCTTGGAGCTGGCTTGGAGTGCTGAGCGCTGCAGAGTGCAGTCAGCTCAACACCCCTTGTTCCTATAATAAAAATGTTAAGGCCTTTTTACCTATTTATTGCTGCTTCCTTTGAGCTTTGGGTTTACTGGTATGCAAAAGGAAAAAAAACACAAGTATATGTTCTGTTGCTCAATCAACCTTTTCTCAATCCACCCTGAGTTAACTCAGTGAGTCATTATGGCATAATTACAATTTGAGTGTGATACACTTTGTAGAAAAGTGTCTATTTTTAGCGGAAGAACACTACAGTCCCTGAAAGGAAGAGAAAGAAAGAAAAAAAGGAAAAAAATTTGTAACCAGCGAATCAATGTTATTGTTAACTGATAGTATAAGACACCCTGTAGATTTACTATGCTTGCACTCAGCCACATAAAAATCACACTGAAAAGAATGCCTACCAGGGGTTAAATTCATATGCCTGCGCTGCAGCCTATTTCTGTCAACACTCAGCTCAGGAAATAAACATTTATGCTTTCTGAAATGAAAGTGTATTTTTGAAGACTAGCCGTCAGATATTTTTTGCCCTTCACACTTTCAAATGCTTAGCCTTTTTTGTAAGTTGACTGCAAAGTGCATCAGTTTGCTAGGCAAAAAGAAAAAAAAAATCTTGACAAGTGCCCATGGCATCATTGTCAAGCACACGAGTGTCTAGTAGAGGATGGCAGGAGGGTTGGCACAAAACATGCTTCCTTCAAGCTTCTTACCTCAGGGGTACCTGACTCTTGAGAAGCCTTTCAATCCTTCCAAATGACGTTACTGCAAACTGTCATCTGGTTTATTTGGAGTGCGCTGTATCGCAGATAAACATGCTATTTAACTGCAGGTCAAGGTACAGAGTCGTTCTGCGAGCAAATGCCTGAGATACATTAAATGGCATTGACTTGGGGAGGGAGATGGAGAGAGATCAAAGTTGTCACCAATATGGTACGTGCTAAGGGGGGGAAAGGTGCACAACACTGTATTTTAAAAAGCTGTTACACAGTTCTACATTTAAAGCGGTGACCTGCAAGACTCATAAAGATTAGGGATGCACACAATGCACAACAAGGTCCAAAACCATTATACAGCATCTCAGCGTGGTTTGGAAAGAGCTTAGAGATGTGACTGGAGAGGCTAACACTGGTTCAGAAAGATGGAAGTGTATTTCGTCCAATGTGGAGACTTCTTAAAAAATAGTTAAAATTTAATATAGAAAATGTCCACTTGTCGGAGGATGTGGTTGATCTGGGGCATTCACATAACAAAGGCTTGCAGACTCGGACTTTGGCGTGAAATAAGTATAACCTCCTCCAAACGGTTAAAAATAAATCTTTGTATATAATAAAAATATATATGCCTGTGTAATCTATTCTGTATATAAATATATATTCCCGTGTAATCCGTTCTTTTAACTGTGACTTGTTGAATACACATTAAAAGGGCATTGCTGTGATGCAAGAGATATGCTGAATGCTTTCACATTTTCTGAAAAATCAAAACAAAAACAGATTAATTACAACTTGATGCAGCTTTACATTCCCACGAGGGATGCCTTTAAAAGTTAAAACATGCTTTCACTGAATAGGCTTTCAAGGGAAAGTTACTTCGATCAGGAAGAAAATAGTCATGTTGATTTGATTTATTATTGAAGAGTGGAACAATGTGGTTTATATTTGCCAGTTTTTCTATAATGTAAAAAATTTCTTTTGATTTTTTAATGTGTCAAATAAAAACAACTGGTATATTTACTGCTCCAGAATGCAGATTTTTCAAGAGTGCAATACAATAAATTATAGTCAACATCCCATTTCCCCCACTCACAGGGCAAATGTAATTTCCTTTGACTGTGGCACACAATAAATGTTATTGAAACATAGTATTATTTATAAAAAAAAATGAAACCAGTGCCAACAAACCTGTACTAAAATAGATAAGCAAATAAAAAAGGAAGTTGAGGAGTTTTCAGGAAAAAAAAACAAACACAGAGAGAAATTGCAGGTTAAACTTTTTTAATCAAAACTGATTTTATTGCTTTTTTCTTAATTAAACCCCACAGAAGTGTGTGAAACATTGTTATACCTGAAAAATTGTTAATTTGTAAATCACAGGGACAAAAGGGCTCCACTGCAACTTTAAAGTTTCTATGCACGTAAATGTCAATAGAGTGCCTTCTCCATCATCAGCACTAAATTCACATTGATGCCTCTTTTCTTCTCTGTATTGATCCTTCCATGAGAACGTAGATTTGTATCTGTTAATTAATGCGTCCTGAAACAGCGTTTGTATTAATCAGGCAGATAAGAAAAATTGGATGCCTGCACCCTCATGACAACCGTAAAAGTGCTGGCCCTGATAAAATCGTGGATGGACCTCAATAAAAAAGTTCCTCCTTCCACTCAATAAACTAATCATCCTGCTTTTAATTATTCGGCAGAAAGATGTGTGGAGATTGGAGAATGTGTAAATCTATTTACTAACAGCGGTGTCTGGGAGGGAGAATGGGGCTGTCACAGGACGGTGCTGCAGGCTACATTCTCTGTCCATCTGCTACTGCAGAAAAACTGGTTCTTGAAAGACGGGAAGGAACAGAAATGTTGAAGCTAATTGAAATCCTGAATTCCTCCCTATAACCTTTGAAATGATTATTTCTTCTCCATTTCCCTCTTATTTATTTTAATCACAGATGTGTTATTTTCTATTGTCACATCTTCAAGGGTTTCCTGTTGTTGTTGGCTCAGTTTTTGTTGGTTTTTTTTTTTTTTGAAAGAAGAGAGCTACAGTTCTATCACAAGATTCAAAAGACAGTAAGAGAAAATGAAAACAAATAAGGAGGGGGAGAAAAATGAGAGAGAGAGAGCATGCAGCCAGTTTTATGTTTCATTTTTTATGGATGCCTGGTGGTTTGGATGTGGGCTTTTCTTTTTTTATTGTATTAGTTTTGTTGCTTAGTGCTTATAGAGAAAATCTTGTTTGGAGTAGATTTGCTAGTTTATGATATATTCTTGCTTGACTGTAACTCTTGACTTTCAAAACAGAAAAATGCGTTTAAGTGTAATTGAACGCCAAAAAGAATGTTCTTACAGCGGGAACCCTGTCAAAGGACATGTAAGCAGCTCCATAAACAACTAAATGAAAGCCTCAGACATGTCTTAAGACCCTTTAAGAAAAGCTTGACTAATCCCCTTTGATGATTTTATTAAGTACTTGTGGTTGATGGTGCCAACTGGCAAACTGCTGCATTTCTCCAACAGGCCAGGAAAATCACTTCCTCTCCCATATTATTTTCTAGCACCTAATGTGATTGGGATATTAGCAGTTTGATATAATAAATTAACAGGTACTGTAAACAAGAGTCTGAAAAGGTAAGACAGTAAAGATGTTTGCCTTTATTAGGAAGGACAGCAGAGAGAGGGGAAAAAAAGCAAAAGTTAAATTAATTAAGAGGCATTTATTAAAATTTTGGTTGCCCTCAGAAAAAGGATGATGTGACTGCTATTCAGTTGGCATTTCAATATGCCACCCTGTTATTTCAACAAGTGTAGCAGAAGCAGAAGCCATTACTGAAATGATTAGTGTCTTTTCTGCGAAAGGTGGGTGTTACATCTCTTTCCCCTAAGGTTAAAGTTCAAAGAGAATTTTTCTGCTTTTGACTGGCACCTTAATTCTATTAAAACATCAAATCTTCCCTTTTAAAAAGTTTTATTTTTTTCTCTCCTAAATTGTCCTTCTTGGTTTATGGTAGTGATGAGTAGAATCAGCAGATCCCTATTTCACAGCATCAGGTTTTTAGAACTAAGCACAACTATTTCAGAACAAAGAAGACATGATACAAATCACAGACTGTCACTGCAGAACCCCCCAAATTATTATGATTCTCACAGGAAGAGTCTGCAAATTTCAGCTTGTTTAAAACTTTGGTTTTGATTAGAAAACATTTGATTTTATATTGATTCACTTTCTTGTAACAGGAAGAGGAGAAGAGGCACAAAAGCAGAAGAGAGAATAATAGAATTACATGCATGTTTTATCACAATGTATATAAAAATAAAAAAGAGGAGCAGATTTCTGATAAATCTGATAAATCCAGGTGTGCTTAATATTTTTCCTTTTTTTTTTTTTTTTTCCCTACTCAGGATTCTCCACTTTGTCTCTAGCTGACCAGATGAGCCTTCTGCAGAGTGCTTGGATGGAGATTTTGATTCTCGGTGTTGTATACCGGTCACTTTCTTTTGAGGATGAGCTTGTATATGCTGAAGATTATATTATGGATGAAGACCAATCCAAATTGGCAGGCCTTCTTGACCTTAACAATGCCATACTGCAGCTGGTAAAGAAATACAAGAGCATGAAGCTGGAGAAAGAAGAGTTTGTCACCCTCAAAGCTATAGCACTTGCTAATTCAGGTTGGCAGAGTGGCATGATGGTTGCTACATTTTTAATGTGTCACTTTTTTTTTTTTTCTATCTTCCATAATACTTTCTGCATGCTTGTTTTAAACATGGTTTTAGAATAAGAAATTTCTAATTAGACTTTAGCTAAGAGGCAACAAACAAAGCAGTTCAAACTAGGAACAACTTTCTGTTTCAGTGTAATTGAGGAATATGTCCCTAAGGCAGTGGAAAATATTCCACTGTATGATTTGGAGAGTATTTTACAGGCTAAGATCCCTTCAAATGAATATAGATGTTGTTCTCCTAAAACCATTCCATAATCCAGACAAGGCTAATCATTGCAATTAAAGGGAAAGAAAGGGTGCTGAAGAATAGGCTATATATTTTCTCTTTAAAGGCAGCTACTGATTTATTTGATAGAGTGAATTCAGTATACGGAAGGAAGGAGGAAATCCTTATTAAATCTCAGAAGGACCACACCTTACCTTGCAGATCCTATGCATTTTTAGAGATAGTGCTTCTGCAAAAATTATTACCTGTGCAGCAAGAGTTAAAAATCTCAGAAAGAATTTTTTTCTGCATTTGAATTTAAAAGTGCTGAAGCAGTGAATACTGCCAGATAAGTAAAAATCGTTTGTGCTTTGTTGTTTTTCCTTTTGTGTCTCCTTAATGCTTTATTGTGGTCTTAAGTCCCTTTTAGCATTTGCATAAAGTTCACGATAGATCCCTCTTTAATGACGTGCCGATCATTAGA
>NW_020884884.1:3243371-3488371 GCF_003945725.1 Corapipo altera
GACGGCTATTTGTTCAAATTCTGCAGCATTCAAGGTATTGACAGTTTGTTTTCTGGGGCCATATGTGACGATCAATCTCAGGCTGGGCTCAGCCGCGCTGAAAAATGAAAAACCAGATTGCTTTTGCTTACTTGTGGATGACGACTTGTGATTTGGCGCGGTCCTAGTGAGATGAGACCTTCTGCCCAAATTGCCCCCCTGAGAGCCAGGACGCGTGACTGTTTTTAGAAATAATTTTTTAATTGATTTTGTAATTAACAGTTCATCTACAATATTGATGCATGAATCCTCAGATTGATAGGAGGGAAATTGTTTTCAACAATGAAGTTGTACTTTCCTATTTATCTTTGTAATGTGATTTAGCACTCTGCATTTTTAATTGGAAATATAATTCAAAAACATGCAAAGCCAAAATGCTTGTTAGTTTCTTTGTAAAATATTCTCCACCCCACTAACTCTGCCCTGAGTTTTAGAATATTATATTATTTCCAGAATTAGCAAAATGCTAAAATGCCTCTAAAGATCAAAATTAGTCTTAATTGAAGATTTATTTCTAATTTTTGAACATTGTAAATAGACACTTGAGGATGCTCTGCAGCTACAGAAAGATTTTTTCCTCAAAATTGGTCATGCTTAATGATCAGAGCAAGAAAGTTATCTGAAATTAGAAGTCTAAATGGAGAAGGTTTTTTGTAATTGTTTTGATTCTGTAATTCAAAGACTAAAGTAGAAATATTTCTGTAGTTTACTTGATAAAAAGGATAAGGGCTAGAATATAGGGATATGATAGTGAATACTATTCACACCTTTTTTTCCTCCCCAAAAAAAGATGTGCAGTGTTTAAGTAATAATAAAATATAACTGCTGCCAAAAAAAAAGTTTAGTCATACATTGTGCATAGAGTGTATCAAAATCATCTGTAGCTTCATTAACTTCACTGGAAATTACAACCAGGATAATGTCAGAGATAAAGACAGTTCAGCATACTAAAATTCAGGGCACACTGAAGTGAAAACATTTCCTTCCCTCATCTTAAAAGAAATAAAATTGCTGTCTTAAAATGAAACTGTTGCAAGGAGTTAAAAAGCAGCCCAGCCATTTCACTTCCCTTTCAACAGTGTTTTGACTGCTGGCATTCAACATTTCAGCTTCAGGTTGTATATGCAGCAGATACCAAACTTCTAGCAGCTGTAGGTACACTAACCTGTAGGTGTAAAATAGCACCTGCAGAATTACCCCCCATCAGTGGATATCAGACCATTAGTGTTTCATTTTAAAAATGCTGCTAAAATTAAAATAAAATAGAATTGCATTTTTTGTCTTTTTTTTAATAGACAAAACCAGAATAGCTTATTTTCATAGAACTGGGAACTCGATTAATGTAAACGCTGCTAATTTAAAAAAAGTAAAATGCCATTATAAAATCAATCAGTAGCAATTCATATTTTAATATATTTTGTTGCTGCTTCTGCTTTCTTCCACTATTTATTTTTCTGGCTTAAAATTTGTTAACCTTTCTATAGCTGTAGAGAGTATAATAAGAAATCTTAGGTGTTTCAGACATTTTTGCCATATCTGCACTACCTAGAAAGATTCCCAGGTTGACTCTACTGTAAACAGTAGACAAAGATGGTCTTATACCTCTGTATCTGTGTTCGTGATTTATGATACAGTGTCATAATACTTTCCTGCTGGTGTTTGGAAGCAGGAAAAAGAAATTGTAGATTGTATTCATATTGATTGTATTTTGTTTGAATAAATACCACAAGCTTTGCTTTGGCCAACAAATCTCAGTAGTGTGAGCATTAAAACACCCCAACTGGTAACTTTTCTTTAGGCCTACAGAACCTGCTTGTGCAGTACTGGATCTAATGCTGCCATTTGGTTCCCTGAAAGGTGGAGAGGAGTATCTATTTTTCAGGGAGATTCTCTGACAGCCCCTATCAGATGTTCCCTGTGCAGGGTTGGCAGTGCCATGCCACTTCTATAAATTTCCACAAATGCAAGATGTGGCAACCTGGTAGATTGTTCTGATTTCAAAGGAAGTGCAAATAAGACTCTGAAAAGTTTAAATATATATGTAAGAGCACAATACTGAAATGTATAGACATTTCAGTCCTGCCTACATTGAAATCTATACAGGCATGATTTCAGCAGTTACACTTAATATGTAAGTATGGAATTTATCAGGTTAGTTTTAAGCATCTGCATTGATTCAATAGTAATTATTAAAGCCTTTATGCTTGAACTCCAGAGAAGTAACTCTTTCTTTGGCATTGTCCTTGTCCTGCCAGTATCATGAGCTCCTTCCTTCTTTCCCTACCTTCTGTACATAAAAGCCAGGAGGTACCTTGAAGCTGCAGGATGCCACTGCCCCGCGTTCTGCCTCACACCGCCCAATTGAAGCGAGCTGGCACCAATGAGCACTTTGTTTACCCACGCAGAAAATCAACTTTGAATGGTTTCCAAAACATGCATGTACCAATTACTTCCTCGTGTGTAAGGGAAGGTGAAATATTTACAAAATGTGCTTGAAGTGCACACAAGTGCGCGCACGTGCACCTGAACACTCCGACACAGCAAAGATGACCTGCTCATCTCTTTTGTATTAGGAAACATTTCCATGTATCGATTAAGTAATACTAAACAGGGAGTTGCAGGTGAGCAGTTTTTTGAAATTGCCTAATCAGTAAGGGCTAAATTAGGCCCTCAGTCTAAATGTTGCAGAAGAGCTTATGAGTCACAAATGAGACCAGAGTTTTAAGAGGAGCTCAGTTCCTTTCTAAGACCTAACATAAGGAACTACAGTGTCAAAATACATTAGCACATTTGAAAGTCTGATCTCTGTGCATCTGCTTAATAGGCTGCTGGCATCTTGAAAAATCTGACCCAAATGTGGATGCTAGGCACTTAAAAGTATAACCCTATGCACTGTTGAAAATTTAATCTTAAACACTAATACTGGCTGTTTGGCCTGTACCACGAGAAGGAGAAAAGAACTTCTGCTCATCATCACAGTTTCTGGTCTCTGATATTAGCTCTTCTAAAAAAACAGTCGTCACTCTTTCATTACTGAAGGAGTGAGAACCAAAAAGTATCTTCTGCATTTTAGCATAATGAAGTGCAGTTATACTGTCATCCTGGTAAAAAAATTAGTAAGTTCTTACAAGTTTTTTAGCTTTCCAGACACTGTACTCAGAGCACCAGGATATCTATCCCCATTAAATGAAAGTATCATAACAGAAATTAATTGGTAGAGCCCAATAAATCACTTATTCCACAGGACATCATCTTTATTATATGTTTATGTCACAACATACTGTATTTAATTTCTAGTAATGTCAGTTTTTTCCTTTTGTTTTATGTAGTCATCTTGTGTTAGAATTCATGATACGGATAGATAGACAAATACGTACACACACACATAGGACTGTGTTAAGAGTGTGTTACCAGTGTTTATTTTGCCAAATATAAATAACAAGATCTTAATTCTTTGATATAGTTTTGTATAGGGAGTGGTACAGCATAGAAACAAGTTTTTATAAAAGGAAATTGCCACTGTAGTCAGTTTTCGTGTTGCTTGAACTTAGTTTCTTCCTCATATTCCATTTTAATGTAATCAAATAGATGGCATTCACAATTTTTAGAGAAAATAAATAGCTTTGCTACCATTTGCTTAAGTTAGCATAAAGAAGTGGCAGCAGAGTTAATCAATGGTTAATTAATGATTAATCAATGGTTAATCATAATTTTTTTTCTAGTAGCTGGTGTAGTAACTGAATAACTTTGAGATATTCCTCACATAGTTATGAAATAAGTAGACATTATTTACATGTTAGTAGCCTGAGACTTAGAAAGGACAAGAAGCCAAACTAGTGGCTCTCAGTGGTAATAACTGTGATAATTGTTCATATCTTGGTGGTGAATAAAAAGGATTTTCAAGCCTTCAATCTCCATTTTCTTTTAGTTGGTATCTCACCCCCAGCTCTTTTCTCAGACTTTTAGTAGCCTTATTGAGTAGATACTGAAACCAGTTCATAGTATGCAATTTGTTTTTCATTGTAAATACATCCCTTTATTTATTACCCTTGCTACCTATCCTAGTGGAAAGTAAACCATTTCAGGAATTAAAAAAAATACTTGTTTACTATGTTTTGACTTACTTTATGACAGTGGTTTTAGTTCACCATTAAGCCAGTTAGTCCCTGAAATAAATAGGCATGTTCCATGAAGCAATCTCTTTTCTTTCTTGCCTTCCTTCCCTACTGTGTTTAAGAAACTGTTTTGAGGCTTCAGTTTCTATATATCTTCTGAAAAGTAGGCCAAACCAGGGCAATCCAGACTAAGTCCTCATTCAGTAAAATCAATCCTACAAGCCTTTGTTTTGCTTTTTTGGTTTCCACTGCCTATAATTCCTATGGACAAGGAATTCTTAATTTATTCCTCTTTAATTTTCAACATATATTACGATTGAAGTGTCTGTTTCCAATAGAATACTCCAGATGTCAGATCATTTTTGCCTTACTTTTTTGCAAGGGAAAATATTTTGTTTGCCTCTGTGCTTGTCTCTTATCCTAACCATGCAGACCCTGTCAAATAGTTCTGTTCGGGAAAAGCAAGCAAACAGGTAGTCAAAATGAACTATATTTGTTTACTACACATAGGGAAGACCAAAGTAAGTATCTGGGGCAATTTCAATTCTAGACTGGAAAAGGATGGGAATTCTTGTGGGATGAGAGAACCAAGAATCTAGTTTGATTTCCTATGGCAATTTGCATGGATTGATTCTATCTTAAGCAATATGCTTTTCAAAATGACACTGTGTTATGTTTCTCATAAAAATTATATGGAAACAAAATGTGGGCAAGCATTTTGTGTCCTTGTGCAAATCTGGCATATGTATCAGGAGGAAGGGTTCTGTAATTCTGAGAACAGTTCACCCATTAATAAACACTGCAGTGGATTTTGCGGGGGTTTTGGGTTGGCAGTACAATCGATATAAAAAATTCCTTTTATTTGAGACATAATCCAAATTAGGATTTTGTTGTCCTTACGTAAAGCAAAAATCATTTTGCCGTCTCTTCTTACTCTTCATCCCATCCAGTTCTTCCAGGACTCTGGAAGATATAATAATCTGATTTATCCAGTTTGAGTTTGTGAACTGCTCAGCTATGCAGAATCACAAACATCACAGCAATTGCTGTCTTTCAAGTACTTGTTGGTATCTACCTCTCCAGTGTGGTTTACCAGCATCTTAATGTGTGTATTCACTGCTACATGCTCCCTGCTGCTTGATTCACTGTAATAATTTCTTCCTTCCTGCTGTCTGAATTTTCTGACATGAAGAAACACTGCATTTGAGACCCCTGGTTTTCTACTACTTCTTAGTGATATTATGTACAAAATGCATACATACCAGCCTTTGCCTTTCCTCGGAGCAGTGTTTTGAGAGGCCTTCTTGCCCTCAGTTCAGGTGCTTTCTGATTTTTAGCTAGTTGTTGTTCTTTTTGATGTGTTCTGCATGATTCCTGAGTGGCTGGATGTTTGTTTGCTGCATTTGAGATGAAGCTGGAATTTTAAATGTGGTAGATTGTAATCTGAATTTCTCTCTGGACCTTGCGGTGTTTTTTTTTGGATGAGAACTCCCGTTTTCTCCTGTTTCTGTGTGATGATATGATCAATCAACTGATCAAAAGAGGTACAATTCTATTTTCCCATCCTGTGATGGTGAAAGAAAGCATTTGCAAGGATAGAATGAGATTCTCCAAGCGGAACTCATTTGTTGATCTCACTCTCTCCCATCGCGGTTTTGATCAGGAACAACTTTTCCCCTTGCAAGACTGAAATCCCATGTTCTCAACAACATGTTGTGTCGCCAATTCTTGTGTTCATCTCTTGAGCTCAGTTTCAGTAACCTGAAATGCCCTGGTTTTTGCAGGGCATTTACCATCAAATTCTTCTTTCTTTCAAATGACACTGTGAAATTACCCTGTTTAATTTCATTGTTTATATGGGCAGTGATTTTTAAGTGTATTACATCTGGGTATAGGTTTTGTCTGGATATTACCTGTGTAGGACATAATCATAAATTATCCAGACTGTCTGCAAAGCCACTTAAAAAACCACAAGCCAACCCATAAACAAAAGAATAAGGGTTTTCATGGTATAGGAAGAAAATTCAAACTCTTTGTACTTCACTTATAATTCAATTTCATATTACCTGTGAAATTACATCTTTATTTCTGGATTGTCACACAGATTGTCTGTGTTTCCTTAGATTATAGTGGTTCTTGATGACATCATTGAGGATTGGGTTTATTCCAATAAAATAACCAATATTTAGCAAAAAGTTAAGCCTGTTCTGAATTCACTTCTACATCTGCCAGTCAGTAGTTACTGAAAAGATTTCTCTCTTTTATTTTTCCTCCTCTTTTCCCCTTGGCTAGTTCAGCATTTTCAACCATTTTGCTTATTTTCAAAGGCTTACGCCTGAGGGATTAAGATCTACATTCGTTTAATATTGGGAATAAAGTGGAAGTTCCAGACTGCAAGGCTAAAACTTGAAGAAGGATCTTTATAGAGATTAATATTTTCCTGAGCAATCTGCAAGCTGAATCATGGTCTAATTAAATAGCACAGATTTATTGAGTTTGCATTTAAACATTGGCAGACCCTAGAATGGGCAAAGCTGAAATGAGTTTGAATCTTTGCTGTAAATGGGGAGTTAAATTATCATAGTAATTTGATTACATAATTTTTAAATCTTTCAAGCTAAATGGCCATTTTAAAAGAACAGTTTGAAGTCTTAATCACTGTTGGAAGGGCCCCTCTCTCTGCTGTTTTTTCTTACCCCATTTCCTGTGACCAGATCTGTTCCCCAGGGCACAGCTTCCTGAACTGCTCCATGAACCACCATTTGGCAGTGGAGTGCTTGCATTAGGGCAGCAGAGAACTAGCTGGTCACATTCTTCCCAACTACTAAATTGATATCAAAGGCAGCAACAAATACATTAAATGCTTTACTACTATTACTTTTCTATATAAGTAATTATTTTGTTTGCTGGAGGGATGGTACACAATCACCCCTGCAAGGAGAGGGTAAGATTCCTTGGGCTTGGATGTTATCCACACAGTGGAAGAGTTTTGAGAGCACAGAGTGTAGTAACTGTGTTAAAGAGCAGGATTTGATTCACCTTCAATTCTTGCGTTTTCTGGGGGGTGTTCTCTTCCTCTTTCTCCTCCTCACACAGTTTCATTTCTAACACTACAGGCCAAATTGCTATCCAAACTGCAGAGTTAAACATCTTAGGCAAGTTTCACCTCTTTGTGAAAAATATATTAGTCTGGACTCCATCCATCATCTATTTTCAAACTCAAACATGGTTACAGTTGCAAATACTGATTCTGGGAAGAATCAGACCAGTTTTCTAAAGATTTAAAAACTAAATCTTTGTAGCCATGTTCTCCAGAAAGACCCGTCTCTTTATGCAGTATAGTGTGAAAAAAAAAGTCTCAAAAACAGTTAGTCTTTGACTCACCAAGGATTTGTTGCAGAAAAATTGCTCCTATTTGGTTCCCCAGCAGATCTGGCCCTGGCACTGTGAGTGTGGGGAGAGAAGGAAAAGATGTGTAATTTCTGTATGAACAGTGCATGGTTTATGAAAAATTTGTGGTAGCAGATATTGTGTTCTGTAGCACAGAACTGAATAGCCAAGGACTTGGTAAAGAGTTAGGGAGTGAAGACAGCAACTTGTTTGGAGTTTGCTTTCCAGGTTAAGCCTGGTGGTTGGACACTATGCTTAAGACATCAGTCACATCTGTATGTCTGTCTCTGTGTGTGTATGTGTGTTAGCATGTCTGTATTGATTACATATGTTTGTAGGACACAGAATTCATGAATTTTCTCTTATTGACACAGAATTATTAAACAGAATTATGATATTAGAAAACTATCAAAAATGTATGGATTTGGAGAATCGTTTCATGTTAATTAGAACTAAATTTTGCTAGAGGTAATACTCACCTGTCATCTTTTTTAAAATGTTGTAGCCTTTTTTGTCCCTAAGAGAGATATTTTTGCATCTCTGCTTTCAGCACAGGGTACCTTGATGTGCAGTTTCACATCCCTGCAGCATGTGTCTTACTTGCATGCTTCTTAGAGCATGTATTCACTAAGACTCAGAATTATTAAACATGTAAAATTCCCATAGGACTCCATTATGTGTAATTAACAGATAAACTGTCATCAGAATCAATAAAACGTGCTAAATGATCCAAACTTGTATATAATTAAGTGTCTGTTTTAGAGTGGGAACTGTAACTTTTATTTTTTTCTTTTCAATTTGCACATTTGTTTTGACAATAGAAGCTGGAACATTTTTGTTAACCTGTTACTTACTGGTTTGTGTTTTGGTTTACATGTTTGTATTTGAAAGGAGAGTGGTATTTACTATCTTGTCTAATTATCTGAGGAAGTAGTTGCATGTCAGCTTTTAGGAAATGAATCTTAGATGCCTCTTAATTCTGTGAATGTAATTCAGATATTTGAAGCGTGTGTAAAATTTGATGTTTAATCATCAACAGGGTGAAATATGAGGCTTTGTCAGATTCTGATCCAGGGCATCAGGCTGCTGAATACATGTCTTGGAAACAATAATAGAAGTGGGTTCTTCACTATCCAGCTCTTCAGTTATTATTCTGTCTGAGAATGGTAGCTTTATTCCAGACCCAAAAATTAAGATGCAAAGCAGTGTTGTACTAACTAGTGTTTTCAAGAATAAACTGTAATTTTGCCATGTCCCAGTTTCACCCTGAGCAAAGCTTGCACAGTGTAGCCTGTCCCTAAGACTTGTACCCCCTCACAGCAGTTATATTTTCATATACTGTTTTATTGGTTCTGTAAGTTTGTCCACCATCCAAATTTTGGTAGCTGATAGGGGCTGTTTGGTGGCCCCTTTCACCTATGGCTGTTCTTCCTTACTTGCATTCACCTCACTTTGGACCACATCAGGGCTTTTTTGGCATTTATGACTACATAAAAGTCAGAGAATTAGGGCTGCTCATCCAAAGTCATCTCAGCATGGTCCAGTAACTGCGTATTCTCAGGGACATCTTCCCTTGCTGTATCTATCCAGTTGAGGGTTTTACAGTTATTTCAGTTAGATCTTTTCTTTTTATTTCACACTTCCATTGCTTTAATCTTTCCAGGTCATGTAGCAGTTTAGTTTAGTTCCTGATGTGTGTTGTGTCTAGGCTTGTCACTCAATACTTACACCACCAAAGCATCTCACCTGGAAAGGTACAGGGCAAGGTGTTTGCTTTGAGTGTTTTATAAAAAATGCAAAACCCCGACACTAACAAGATGAACCACCGTCTGAGTGGGTGGGAGAGAAGGATTACACCTTGTAGGAGATGTTAGCTTCACAGAACAAAAGCTGTTCAGGAGCATGCTAAGTGTTGCCTGTCTGTCTGAATATGCCTGAGAGAGAAAAGAAATTGCTAAACCTAGCAGGAAATCCCATCAAACCCGCATTTCCCTGGTGTTGGTGCAGTGGTCCTGATCCCACAATCAGCGTCTCTGAGCAGCGAGTAACAACCATGGCTTCCAACTCGGCAGCCTTGGAACCTGACACTGAGTGTTACTGAGCTGTTCCACAGCAGGGCAGTCATCCTTGCTTCCCTGATAGAACACAGCCCTCCATTCATTCAGCCCTCTGGTGCTGTCATTTCTCCAAAGCAGTAACCGTAAAGATGGTTTGCGGAGCACCGGCGGTGACTGTTTTACTTGTTTGAGAGGGATGAGGAGAAGAATTACTTACCCGAGAGTTAATTGTGCGTTTGTAGTTCCATGGCATTTCCATACACTTTGCTGAAGGTCAATATAGAAATTAGTGGGTAATTATCTTCCTCCTTTGTGGAAGGGGATGGACAGAACCAGTGACAGAGTCGCGCAGCCGTAGCATTACAAACTTCTGGCACACCAAACTGAAACCTCCTGTTGCTCTTTTGTTTTGCAGACTCAATGCACATAGAGGATGTTGAGGCAGTGCAGAAACTTCAGGATGTCTTACATGAGGCTCTGCAGGATTATGAGGCTGGGCAGCACATGGAAGACCCACGTCGTGCAGGCAAGATGTTGATGACTCTCCCGCTTCTGAGGCAAACCTCCACCAAGGCTGTGCAGCATTTCTACAACATCAAACTGGAAGGCAAAGTCCCCATGCACAAACTTTTTTTGGAAATGCTGGAGGCCAAGGTCTGACTAAAGCATCATGGGCTTCCCCATCATGCACGTTTTAAAAAAAAAAAAAAAAAAAAAAAGGGAAAATAAACAGGATAATAATGGCAAAGAAACTTAGTGTTTAATTAAGGAAAAAATGACTGCACTGATATTTAGCAGCAAGACTGTGAAGCAGCTTTCAACTTTTTCTTCTGTGTCTTTCTGATGCAGTTTTTTCTTTTCCTTTTCCTTTCCTCTCTTTTCCTTTCTGTTCTTTCCTTTCCTTTTTTCCTTTTCTCTTTATTCCTTTGCTGCTGAACTTTTTAAAAGAGGTCTCTAATTGAAGAGAGATGGAAGCCAGGCCTGCCAAAGGATGGAAATCCATAATATGGATGCCAGTGAACTTATTATGAACCATAATGTCCCCAATGACAAAGGAATCAAAGAGAGAACCACCGTACCTAGCAGTACAGTACAACACGATGAACTGACTGAATGCAGTATTAGATTTCATAGGAGCAGTCTCTAATTAGACGACTAAGCGACGATGCATCGGCTGCTTCTTATCATTGCATTTTCCATCTAGATCAGTTACAGCCATTTGATTCCTTAATTGTTTTTTCAAGTCTTCCAGATATTTCTTAGGTTAGCTACAATGTAACTTTTTCAGGGAATAGTTTAAGCTTTATTCATTCATGCAATACTAAAGAGAAAGAAATACTGCATTTTTGTGCTGGCTTGAACAATGATGAACAATAATGAAGGACAAATGAATCCTGAAGGAAGATTTTTTTAAATGTTTTGTTTCTTCTTACTAACGGAGATTTTTTTGTACCAGCTTTACCAGTTTTCAGCCATTTATTAATGTGGGAATTTATCTTACTAAAGCAATAGTCGAAGGGAAGGTGCATATTATCACGGATGCAATTTATGTTGTGTGCCAGTCTGGTCCAAAACATCCAGTTTCTTAACATGAGCTCCAGTTTATAACTAAATGTTCACTGACTCAAAGGATTAGATTACACCTGCAGTATATCCGAGTAGTCTAACATATAAATACTCCATGTCAAATACGAATCCGTAACGGTGTTAGGAGACAGCGACCGTACAAAGGTATGGTTGCTATGTGATTTCTAACTGCTTCAGTTGCAAATGAACGAGATACTGCCTGTTTGCAAAATTATAACCTCACACGCAGAAAAACCCTATGAACCAATAGTAGCTTCGAGGCAATGAGGCAAATGCCGCCATTCGCAAAATTAAGAAATCAGAGTAGTAGACTTCCGACCAAATTGAAGAATTTAACACTTCTATACCTTATTTATTGATTTAGACTTTATTTTGTAAATGGCGATCCTTAACAAGTAGCTAAACCAGTATATGTGCTTTTCAACCAGTATTGTCACAGCATGAAAGTCAGTCAGTTTCAAGACTGTTACGAGGTGTAATCTAATGTATAAACCGATTAGATGCCCCCAGAAAACTACAGTCGCTAAATAACCAATAAACAATAACCTCCATCAAATGCTATACCAATGTACCAGTGTTAGTAGCTGCTCCCTGTACTATGTGAACATCCTTATTCTATGTACACAGATGTAATTAAAATTGTAATCCTAACAAACAAAAGAAATGTAGTTCAGCTTTTCAATGTTTCATGTTTGCTGTGCTTTTCTGAATTTTTATGTTGCATTCAAAGACTGTTGTCTTGTTCTTCTTGTGGTGTTTGGATTCTTGTGGTGTGTGCTTATAGACACAGGGTAGAATTAGAGACAATATTGGATGTACAATTCCTCAGGAGATTACAGTAGTATATTCTATTCCTTACCGGTAATAAAGTTCTTCCTAGTAATAATTAAGAGATCGAAACTCCAAACAAATACTCGTTATGAACAGATACACACTGAAATCATAATATTTTCAAAACAAGGGATAATTTCTGTAACAGTTTATTATAGAATACCAATGTATAGCTTAGAAATAAAACTTTGAATATTTCAAGATTATAGATAAGTCTAATTTTTAAATGCTGTAAATATAGCTTTTATTCAATCATCTCTCAGATGTTGTTATTAACTCGCTCTGTGTTGTTGCAAAACTTTTTTGGTGCGGACAAGTTTCCAAAACTATTGCTACGTTGTGTGCTTTAAACAAAATAACAAAGGGCCGATGCTCCATTGGCCTCGTGCTAGGAAAAAAAAACTGTGTATCTATCATTAGCTATATGGGACTATATTGTAGATTGTGTTTTCTCAGTAGAGAAGTGACTGTAGTGTGATTCTAGGTAAATCATCATTAGCAATTCATTCAGATGGTCAATAACTTGAAATTTATAGCTGTGATAGGAGTTCAGAAATTGGCACATCCCTTTTGAAAAATGTCAAAAAAAAAATACAACTCCTGGGAAAAAGGTGCTGATTCTATAAGATTATTTATATATGTAAGAGTGCAAAAAAAAAAAGTTTATTTTCCAGAAAGTTTGTGCAGGGTTTAAGTTGCTACTGTTCAAGTACACTATATATATATAAATATATAATATAAATATTGTTTTTGCTGTATCACATTAAAGAACTTGGGCTTCAGGGTCAAAAGCCAATCAACTAGAAGTATACAAAACCACACAAAAAATGGAGATGTGTTAAAGGCACACGGTGCAAACTTTAGTTTTTATTTTCTGTAATTTTTTGGAGCTGCAAAAGAACAAGTATCTCAAGACTGTAAAACCATTACCTGAAACTTAGCTAAAAAAAAAACAAACAACTGCACGGGCTTTATAATGTTGTTCATCTTAAACCTTGCTGGAGAAGAGTTCTTTCAAGACCACTTACTTAATGTGAAGTGTTGGGAAAATTTCAAAGGGTGTATGTTTTAGCCATAACAATTTAATTTCTATTTTTGCTTCATTTTTTAATTTTTTCTTATTTAAAGCAATATGATTGTGTAACTCCCAGAAGTTACACATTTGTTTCAATCAGATCAGATTGTTGTATTTATTCCACTATTTTGCATTTAAATGATAACATAAAAAAGATATAAAAAATTAAAACTGCTATTTTTCTTATAGAAGAGAAAATGGGTGTTGGTGATTGTATTTTAATTATTTAAGCGTCTCTGTTTACCTGCCTAGGAAAACATTTTACGGCAGTCTTATCGTGCAAAGATCGCAAAAGGACAAAAAAAATTTAACTGCTTATAATAATCCAGGAGTTGCATAATAGCCAGTAGTTAAAAACTGAAACAAAACAACAAATGAAAACAAACATGTCTATAGCTGTAGATGGGCTTCACATCTGTATAGCAATCAACTGTATATTTTTGTGATGTGTATCATACCGTGTGCTCCAACCAATGTCCATTTGTGTAAATGTATTTATTTTATATTGTATATATTGTTAAATGCAAAAAGGAGATATGATTCTGTAACTCCAATCAGTTCAGATGTGTAACTCAAATTATTATGCCTTTCAGGATGATGGTAGAGCAATATTAAACAAGCTTCCACTTTTGATTGCTTTTATTTTATTTTTTGTGTTATGGGGTTTTTTTGGTTTTGTTTTCTTTTTTGGAGGAGGAAACAGAGCACTTAGCATTACCTTTTGTTACTTCCATTCAAAACAGAGCCAGTGTTAGCACTTCTCCCTTAAAGTACAATGTGAGTGTAAATAAATGCTATATAAAGCCTTGTCAGAATGAATTCCAGTGTGGTACAAGACATTTTGCATACTCTTAAATATGCAAAATGTCTCATAGCACATTAGAATTCAGGCTGGCAGGCCTTTATATAGCACTTATTTAATCTTAAAGCATCTTCACATCAACCTGCATTACTCAAAATCATTGCCTTTCTGTCAATGCCATAAAAGAAAACTTTCACACTATTTTAAGATCGCATTAATATCATATAGAAGTACTTCTTTTGCTTTCACCATCAACAACTGAGTCTATCATTCATTTCCTACTGCAGGAGACTCCTTTAATGTGTTCTGAGTAAAAATAATAAAAATAAATAAATAAATAAAAACCTGTATTACTTGATCCAGAGTTGCTGAATGGAAGTAAGTAGCCACCAGAGCAATAATATGGATTGGTGTTAATGAAGAGCACCAATAGCTGTCAGGATCCAGGCGGGTTAAACACTGCAGCATCAAACTGGCCATAAATGGTCGCTCAGCCTCTTCCCTCCGAGAGGCTGCAGCCCCCCTTGCTCGGGGCCAGCCCCTCTTTCCTGTGGACCCTTCTGGAACCATCACAGAAGTGCTAATGTGTGCTTTTCTTGCCTTTTAGCCTATCTTGATAGTATTTTGTCGTTATGTTTGCCAACGTATTTCTCACCTTCACTACTGGCCATTCTCTGGAGGTTCTGGCTGATGGCACAGAGGCTGCTGAACACAACGGTGATGCTCAGGGACGGGAATTGTGTCAGCCAAGGTACCGGGGCAGCACCGCGGGCTTTTTGTGCTTCGCAGTCTCTAAGTAGCAACGTGCCTTGGAATGGGAGGGCACCCCTTCCCTGCTGCTAGTACTGCCTGTGTTTTAGCTATCCTAGGAAATAAGGGTGGGGGCTTTTTTAAGTAAAATGAGCTGCAGAACAATAGGAAGATGAATCTTGTATGGACTCTTTGAAGATATTCAGAAATTAGTTTTAGTGTTGCCACTGCTGCACACACAGGCATACATACATACACACATACATGTGCATGCACAGAGTTGGTTTTCCCCCCTTTTATATTGTTCTGATTTTTAATTATTGCAAAGTAGCTCTTCAAAAGAAAACCCAATACAGTGCCTTAAAAGTGAAAAGAACAGTGTTAGAATTTTTCACTCACAAAGGGGAAAAAAATTTAAACAGTTGCACTCCTAGTCTTCCTCAACATGTGACTGACTTTAATGATTGGCTGAAGTTTTCACATATGATTTAAAAAATCATAATTTCTCCACCATTTTTTATGAGAGGATCACGAAGCACCATCCAATCAGAAATTGAGCATCACAGAATTAAAAACACAGGGAACATTCAGATGAAGCCACTTCTAGGAATGCATCTCTGCAGAACCGTTTGGTTTTTTTCTTTCTTTCTGTCTTCTCCCTACTCTGTCTCCACAGTAAAGCCAGGACAGGCACAGAAATCCATGGGAAATGTTTCAGTACTCAGTAATGTTTCAGTAGGAATCTGTGGGGAATTTGGTTAGGAGCACAAACCTCTCTAAACTGCAAAAGTAGTTACTAAGTCCTTAAAAAAAAAAGGGCTTGGGATACTGGCATTTGTAGTTCGATGGACACACCTTGCTATAGCTACAGACATGGCAAATGGAGAGAGCCTTCCCATTAGGGATATGGGGTAGCTCAGCTAAATCAGGTTTTGACTGACATGGTTTACATCACCCTTTCCCTCCCCTACTTGCCCCACCCTCCCAAGAAAAGAAGCCATCTCAGTCCAAGAGCATAGTTTTGCCTCCGGAGGTGCTAGGTTTGCAGCCTCCTACCCCTGCCACTGTGCCAGCCTGGCCGTGGAGTGCTCTGCTGCCCCATGCTGTGACACTGGCACCCGTGCCCGCTCCCACGCTGGCCGATGCCGTCAGTAGCAATGCGAAAGGAAAACACGCTGCTGGCTGAGCTGGCTCCTAAATGGAATGGGATTTATGACAGGCTCCAGTTTTCTCTGGAGCTTCATGTTCAAGTAATGGCTTAACTTGATGTCATTTGGGCTCTTCGGATGGTTGGTCGTTTTTTTTTGACTACCTGAGTTCGCAGCGTGAAAGGTCTGGCAAACACCAATAAAAAGCGGTCTGGTGTGGTCCCTCCAGCTGATCCTTTCTCAGTGATAGAGATGACATGAGAATTGTGTGCCAGTCAGTGCTGTTACACATGCAGTTATGTGTGCTTTTTAATACACAATGCCAATGCTGCTGAAAGACTAACTATAGATAAAAAACCAAACCACCAAAACCAAAATGAAATATTATGAAAGATAACAGAGATGGAAATACTGTCCTTAGACAAGCTCTCATGTTGTATGTATTTGTGTCCTGCAGCATTGCCCAGTCATGCCCTACAGGGGAAAAAAAACCCAAAGCACAAAAACACCTGAGGTTTTTTTTTATGTACAGGCTTTTGCAGCAGAAAATGCCTCTTTTTCATTAACATTAACTGTCCTGGATCTTGCACTAAACTCAAGAATGGGACAGCTTCCATCTGTTTTCTACATTTTTTCCATAGCCTTTGTTAATTTTCCTTAACAGCTTTCTTTACTTGCACCTTTCCTTTACTTTGCATTTCATCTCTCTTGTGTAATGTAGGTCTCTGATTTCACATGGCACTTTGCTAATTACTATATCCTTCGTTATACATCCTGCCTGCTGTAGCTGCCTCACAAGGTGTGTGTTTTTTCCTTTCTGATGAAATGCTGATTCGGTGTGTCTATAGGTTGCCTTTAACATACAGATCACAAACTTCCTCCTTGTGTCTGCTGTTAAAGAAGGGGAAAAACCCAAGTAACTATGGAAAAGAATATGGATGCATTTATTAGCTCTTAACATTTTTATTCAAAAGTGTTTGCACTGCCACATCCCGGCCATGCTAATCGTTAGTGTTTCATTAAGATTAAGGGCCGCTGACTCCTAGTGTTCAGATTCCCAAGCCTGGCTCCTTACAATCTCTGTTAATATAAAGAAGCAAGTGGAGGTAGATTGATTACACGCAGGCTCTTATTATTAAGCAGAACAGAAAAGAAAGGAATTTCAAAATATAATCCTCCATTCCCAGGAGTATTTGTCTTGTTCTCCATGAAGTTAAAGGTCTGAAATAATGTGCCCATCAGGAGCTCAATGTTGCATGTCCATGCCAGTTGGTCCAAGGGCTTGTTATGATGGTAATGACCTGCTGAAACGTGAGCTTTGATGGCAACAATACAATTGCTACCAGCTCACCCGCTGGGAGAAATATTTTATTATTGTCAAATGCCCTCCGCAGAGATTTGTTTTGCCTGTTCCTGTTTAAATTAAATTCAGAGCAGAACTGCATTATTATTTCTCTAGAGTATATTTGAAATAAACAACTAGTCTCCAAATTTAGGATTCCTGGTTAGTTTAAATTTTCTTATTAGCAGAAAAATTACAATAGGTGACAACATAGCTGCAGGAATATTATTATGGCAGCCATACGAGAGATTTACACACTGAGAGCATGGCCTAAAAGCACAAGAACTCCCTTCTACTTTACAAATGCCAGCCAAATTAATAATTAACTGTGCCATAAATTGTCCAGCCTTCAAGAATGATGTCAGTGCTCTTCTGTGTCACACTAGAGGAATTTTGTCATAAGACTAAGTGGTGTTCTTTATAAAGAGCGTTACTTATATGTAGAAAGCAGCCCAGGAAACAGCCCTTGCCACTCCATATTACAGCAGCTCAACGAACAAGTGACAGCAGGACTTCAGAGTCATTTACTGCTGCTTTCTCAAGGCAAAACTATCTCCTTACCCCTGTGAAACAGAGCAAATTTTGTTCCACATTAAATGGGCCAGATTATCTCTTCCACAAGCTAAAGAGACAACACTAAATCCCAGCTCATGTAATTTCCTTCAAAATTGTTCTGCTCGGTCTGGGTGTTCCCAGGAGCGCCACCAGCAGAATTATCCAGCAATTCAGCTGTACTTAAATTGGCAGATGTTGGAGATTTAAGACAGTCCCGGAGCCTTAGCACAAATCCTCTACTTCTGTGCTGCCTCGTGGCCTCTCCTTGCTCACCAGCCGATGCCACTGTGGCTGCCGAGTAGCTGATCCTGAGGCCCCACGAGCTGCCGGGCAGTGTCACAATTGCCTTGCTTAATCCAGCACCCAGAGACAGGAGGGCAGCAGAAGATATGCTGTGGGTTTGCATCTCTGTCTGCTTACAAACAGGCTCTGAAGCCTGCATTTCTCATTCATGGGGACCAGTTGTGCGCTTGTTGTTTGCCTTTTCCCTGTCTCCTGAGCGCTCATACCAGTGAAAAGCTGCTCCATCTCAAGACTGGGTGATTTTTGTGCCCTGCTTTGCTGAAAGATGCTTTTTCCAGAGAGGCACTTGAGCAGTGCAACACAGGCATCTGAGCATGAGCAGGGCGATCCCTGTAAGATAATGGTGCAAGGGCAGGTTATCTTTTAGAGGAGCTGCCACACACCCAAAGAGGGAGGAACAGTTACAGGGGAGGGAGGACTGCCAAGTACACTTCCCCTGCAGCGATCCCCCCTTCAACTGCTCTTACCAGCTCTTTGCACAAGCTGCCAGCCACCCACACCAGCCACGGGATGGCTAGCAGAGAACGGGGACTGTTGCGTCCAGAACCATGAGCTGGTGTGGTTGAGGATGGCAGTTTTTTGCAAAGTACAGACCTTTGCCCAGTTGGGTGTGAGGGGAATCTGCTGCAGTACTCCTCAACAGGCTTTTCAGAGAGAGAGGGTAAATGACAAGTGAAAGGGGTTAAAAGGAAAAATATTTTTAAATCACAAGTGCTTTATGAATCGCACTCCTAACACTCTCCAGTTCAATCTACCATGCTCTATCTAATTTCACAGCTTCATTGGGAATGGCCATAAGGTGAAGGACTGGCAGTAAGAGGAATTCAATAAGGGCAGAATTCTCATACCAGGCTGTGAAGGAGTCACAGAAGTGCCAGTGTTACTTGCCAGAGGTTATCTTGGGGTCTACAGGGCTCCTGGGTGGTACTGAATGGAAAAACTCCATGTCATCCTCAGTAGTTTACTTCTTTACCGCTGCCCTGATTTAAATTTAAAAAGAAATACCTGGGTCTGAATCCCAGTGAACATCTCTTTATTCTGACAAACAAGTGTTTCAGAGTTCCCTAGAGTCTGCAAGCCTCCCACCCCTCAGACTTGCCAAGTGCACAGGTCTCTCTCTCCTTAATCATAGCTGAACCTTCACTGAATATTCTGTCCTTTCCTATGTAACAAAAACACCCTAAAATAATGTGTCTATAGCCCATCAAGGCTGAGCTGTATAATTTAGTTGCAGGCATGGAATAATCTCCTCTAGCAGAGGCTGAATCCCAGGTTGTGCCCATGGTTTCCACCTCAGTTAACTCCCGGCAGGTTGTTCCCACCCTGCTGTGAAACCTCGGTGTAATTGTACAGCCACTTTCTGTGATCACAAAAAAAAAGTGATAAGTAAGAAAGTCCTCCCTGCGCCCAGCTTTTTCACTCCTTCTTCCCCCCAACACTCCTCATTCTCCTCTCTGCAGGACGAGCACTGTGTTACTAATGTTGGCTCAAAAGGTTTAAGGTAGAGTAGGGATGGGAAATATTTTCCTTCCAGAAAGTGTGCTTTTCCCACCCTGCTGCCCAGCACAGCTCGTGGCTCCCAGCTCTGGGTTCAGGGCTCCAGCCCACACTGTCATTTCTGTCTGGAAGAAGTAGCAGCATAAAGTTTATTTGAGCTGGCACTGGAGATGCCGTGGAATAAAGGTTACCCCTGTCCCCAAGATTCATATCAGTGGTTCTTACTGGACACTGCAGGTGCTCACGTTCAGGTTTGAGACCAGGCCTTATGACCCAGAACAGCCCTCCCAGGCCTGCAGAAAGCAGTCTCACTTGTTAATAAAGACAAAGGCAGGGATCTGGTACAACCTGGTTCTCATATTATGGAAAAATCTAAAGGCTACATTACCAAATTCTCCTTCCCTTCATTGAGAAAGAAAAAAAAAGAACAAAACCAAGAAGACTATAATATAGTCTCAGCAAATACATGTTTTTATCCTTTCTGTATGGTTGTCCATGCAGTCTCCATGTGACCTCCTTGCAATTAGCTTTCTCTGAAAGGGCTCTTTCCCCAAAAGAGTGTCATCCTCCCATTTCCCCATGCTGTACTGTTGTGGTTTAAAGACACTTTTGGTTCTTCCCTATTCCCAGGTGACTGGTTCAGGGTCAGCCTACCTCAGCAGTTATATGTTACTCCTGATGACTGAGATCAGCCATATTCTGGAGCATCCTGGGTAGACTCCTTCTGTCTACTCAAGGTACCCCAAAAGCCATGACACGATCCTTGTGAATCAGCAGCTTCTGCTGAGTTTAAATCTGCAGAGTGCAATGCAAATACGTTACAGCAGCACCCACAGAACAGACAAGCAGAACCTGGTCACCAGTGTTTACTAATGAGTAGCAATGGGGTGAAGGAATATAAATCCATAATAACAACTTTCTCTCTTGCTCTGGTTTATGCAAACTTCAGCAACAATTTACTGGCTCTTTTCCATCTCTAGAGTGGAGATGTGTTCCCAAGACCCACTAAGACTGTGGGAAATAATGAATCAGTCCATGTATGTAGGCTATGACTTATATTTTCTATGTATTCCACTCCTTACAGATGGATAAAAGAAACTGTGATGAGAGGGAATAGGTCTTTTCTTGAGGCCAATTTTGGATGTTGTAAGGGGTCAGACAACTAGAGTGCTGTACTGGTTTTGCTTTGCATCTCATATTGGAGCAAAATGAACAAGTTCAATTTCTTTCCATGACTTTTCGTCCTCTCCCATTATTATGTCTTATCCTCTGACTACAGCAACAAAAAAAAAAAATGTCTTTGATATATTTGAGATTGTAGTACGTTGATGGATTTTGGGCAAATTGTTAAGATGGGCCTTGATAATGCTGTAAGATGTAAACGTGCCTATACTTGCAATATATGAGGTTTTACATAGTTCCTACATTGATTCCCTTGCTCCTTTGTCACCTTAACAGAGACCCACTCACAAGGTGACCATGACAAAAGTGTACAATGGAGAGGGGGATCCCTTCCCCCTCCTTCCCTTACTCCTTTACATTGACCAAATGTCTTTCTAAATGACTTGCTGAGCCAGGCTATTCTTATATCTTACATATAAATGGACTCTGTCTTACAACCAGAAGATTCAGGGGAAAAAAAATTTCAGCTCCCAATGTGAAAAGATTAAGGTCAGTCACTTTACACTACAAAACCTTTTCACAAGAGCAGCATAACAAAAGGATCCACAAGCCTATCCACAACATGGTTTATAGCTCCAAGAAAAACAAGAGAGTCTATGACATCCTTTTAGGACTGTACCACTTCTTTATAGACTTACAACAGAAACAGCTGGGGAGAGGAAGGTGATATTAACTAGGAAGAAGAGCTAACTTGTCTCCCTACTTCCATTTACTTACTGGTTTGTTTGGTTTTTTTTTCATGGGGAGAACATATGCAGTGTTCTTGAACATGAGAGATTCATAGAAAATATATCATATTTTGGATCACATTGGGTCACACTGCAGCAAATATAATGGTACCAAATCCCCACAATTGGTAGCTCTGAGGCTTTATTCCTCTTTGTTTCCTCCATCAGTGTCTAAACAGAAGCTCTGTGATTCGATACCTGTGCAGCACAACATGTGCCTTGGACTGATGCAGTTTAGAAATGCCATTCATGAAGTCAAATGCTCTTAACAGATGTTCCAGCTTAAAGATAAATTAATTTTATTTGGCACTGTGGCCCAGCCAAATTGCACTTCTTTCAGTAGACTTCATTTTGGCAAAGCAATGAGTATCAGAAAGGACTTACCTAATGCATAAAAAAATCTATTTAAATTTATAGACCATGCCAACAGCAATGGGGATCTGGAGCAGAGTTTGGTTAATATAAATAAACTAATGGTGGCCAGAAGGGGTAGCATACAGCAGTCATCAAGCATTCCCATGGATTTGGAAGAATTTGAAGATGAGAAGGTCATGTCCATGTTAGATGAGGGAGGCAAAATCTGCAGAAAGGAAAAGAGACCTATACATGGAAGAAAATGCAGCTGTGGTGGGGGAGAGAGCCAAATACGGACAGAAGACAGAAAGAATATATGTAGGCATGGAGTATGCATCAGGAAAGAGGATAAAAGCTTGCTTTTTTTGTTATGTTCATAGCAGCCTACCACTCTTGAAGTCTATACAGTTAGTAGTAGCAGTAGTAGTAGTATTAAGTCAGTCCAAAATATTGACTGGGCCAACAAAGCTATCAAGGTCGCAGCAGATACTGGGATAAAGAGGCATCTTAACAAAAAAACAGAGCATTGCTCTTTGATTTTGTGATAGAAAGCAAAGGGTGATCTGAGTTCGGCTCCCCTCTGGAGCTGATGGGGCTGTTCTGGTCTTTGTGTACACCTGTGACCAGCAGGAGGCTCCCAGATGCTTGAGCCTAATTTGTTCTCAGCTGGCGTGAGATTAAGTGATGCCCTGGGACAAGGAAGCCTGAGGAAAACAGGAGGTCCTAATCCCTCTGTATCAGGGCAGAAAAAGAGAAGCTATTTTTTTGCTAGTTTGAGTCAGATGTGGTTTAGCTCTTAGATACAAGATCTAGTATGGGGTGAAACAGCCTTTTCTCTGACCTGCCAGGCACTGCCAGAGAGGAATGCTGACAGTAGTAGGAGCTACTTAAAATACATCAGATTGGTGGTTTAACTACAATTAAAAACCTGGGTATGCTGAAAGTGTGGATTGTCACTGTTTGGACTAAGTGGGTGATGAAGCACTTCATCATCATGGTCAATGGAAGTACTTCTGATCTGAAAGCCTTAGAAGCTGAAGGTAAACCATAATTAACTCAAAAATGGTGGGTGGGCACAAATAACAGTGAGAGATCCTGATAGGTCACTGGATACCAAGTGCTTAATTAAATGTAATGTCTTGCCCATGAAGCTAAGAGCAGTAAAGTCCTGGTCAGTATGAGAACTGTTCTGTGCATTTTGGCAGCTGACATTCAACTATGTGAAGGTGAGTCGAGTATCTATGTTCCACATCCTATATAGGCAGCTATTTTTGGAAGCTAATTACTCCTGTTTAGGGAGTGGTGTTAATATATATTTGTGGGATACAGGATTAGAAAGCAGAAGGCCTCAACTTGTTGGAAATCAATTTTAATATCCCTATGGCTCTGGTAGCCTAAGTACCATATACTATATGCATGTCTTACAGAGGCTTCTCTTTTGCAATTAAGTCCCCCTGATTTACTGCAGGCATGACACTCAGACTGAAAGACCTAGGGGAGGTGTTTTATTTTCAGGGAAAAAGGAAGAACCAACAATACTATTTGTAAAACTACACTTAAGCATAACTGCTTATTTCTCATATCTTCCAAATTATTAATTAGATTGTAAGTACATATTTGTTCCTGAAAGATTGTCTTATGGCAGGGAGAATATTTTTTGCCCTTTGGACTTTCCTCTGCATTTTACACTTGCAGTGTTATTGCAGTGCAAAGCTTCTTGGCTTCTCTTCTGAACTCCAGCCCTCAAACTGAAAGAGTTTGAGGAGTTTGTGTACTGGGATGAGACAGGTATCTTGAGGTAGACACGTAAACCTTAAAAGCAGTAATAAAAAAATTATCTGTATATTTGTTTTCTGCAAAAAGTTCTCTCCTATTTACCAAAAATATGGACAGAATAAAATTGCTGTGTTTTATCCAATGGACCAAAATTTGTCTTGGATTGAATTGTGTCCTGCACGCAAATCAGTGGCGTGTTACACCTTGGCTTCTCTTAAACCCTGAGTAAGGACAAACTTCTATACCCAGTAATAACCTTCATGTTATATGAAGGAAGAGTACAACACTTGCAGCTCCCTCTGAGGAGCCCAGGATTGTCCACTGAGGAGAGAGACCTGTGTGAGTGAGGGCAACATCCTCTGAGCAGCCCTGAGTGGAAGACCTGGGGCGCGGAGGGTGGATGATCCTGGTCCTACAAGTCTTTTGTGCTTTTTTGTGGAGGGGAATTCTGGCTAGGGAAGAGTGAGCTGCTGGGCAGTGGACAAAATGTCCACTTTGACTAAGTTAAACTGGGCAGAGTTGGTGTTGCTAGAGCCCCAAATATAGATATTTTGGGGAGGATAGGAGAGGAAAGGCAGCACAGTTAAGTGAAGGGGGAGGAGTAGAAGACAGTATCTCCAAGGAGCTGAGGAAGGCTGGGTTAAGGAAGGTGTGTGTATGTTTATGGATGGTGGGAGTGGTTCCAGCCATCACAGAAAACAAAACAAGCAGCATTTCCTCAAATGGGAACTGTGGTGAGAATTAAGGCGCTGAGATGGGGTGCCCCTAGAGCAGCTTCTAGCTTGGCTGCACCCAAGTGAGAGGAGGAAGAGAAAACCTTGTGCAGGCAGGGTGGCTTTGGCAGAGACAGGCAGGAATTCTACCACTGTTGAGGATCATTTTGTGGGTACAATGTTTCAGTCTAGGTCTTTGAGGCAGCATGTTCATTCTCCTCCAGCCTCCAGCTTTCTCTGGAGACTGCAGCATGGGTATTCACTCTTTTTTTTTTTTTAAATTTCTTCTAAGTTCCTGTCCAGAGTACAGGCTTTTGCTAGCAAGCACATGTGCCATTTTAACTCTGTTAAATGAGGAAAAATCATGTGGAAAACATATTCTATTTAGCACACATTTAATATATTTTCATAAATATTTTAAACTGAAGTGATTTTGAAAGAGTCTTAGGAAACAAACCAAACTAGATAGAACTAATCTGTACAAATTAATTTTGTTCTCTAGCCCATGTCTATGGGGTGACAATCTTGCCATGCTTATTGATTATCAGACAAGACTACTAATCCCCTTAAGGTCATTAAGTGTACTTAATTAAAGAGCAGTTAGCAAGCTTCTCTTTACCAAGTTAATAGTGGCTGTTAAAAGTGATTTGTACATTACCAATATGGTAGCCATTAATCTAAAAGTCAATTTGTCATTTTTATTTTCCCAAACAAATACATTCAATAGGCTGCAAAAGGTGGCTAGAGAGCATTCAGCATCTGTTCTTGCAGTTCATGTAAGGAAGAAACTCTGCTTTCTTAAACTGTAAGGCTTAGACTGTAGCAATTTCCATCTACTCCCCTGTGTATCTCACTGTCTTGCTCCATCCTAAATTGGCAGGGGGAGAAGAGGCTAACAATCTTGGAAATACTCAGTTCTGGCAAGTTCCAAGAAAGGTAAAAGCAAAATTGGGAAGCTCAAATTTAATTCTTCTCTGAGAGAAAGCTTAAAGTTCTTTGGCTTTTTGATAGGCAATTGGTACAGAGGAAGTTCCAGGGAAGCCTCTCATTAAAGCAGGGGCAGGCACTGATCTCTTCTCTGTGGTGACCAGTGACAAGACCCAAGGAAATGGCATAAAGCTGTGTCAGGGGAGGTTTAGGTTGGATATCAGGAAAAGGTTCTTCATGCAGAGAGTGGTTGAGCTCTGGAACAGGCTCCCCAGGGAAGTGGTCACAGCACCAAGCCTGTCGGAGTTTAAGAAGCATTTGGACACTGCTCTCAGGCACATGATCTGACTCTTGGGGATGTCCTGTGCAAAGCCAGGAGTTAGACTGCGATGATCCTTGTGGGTCCCTCCCAGTTCAGGATATTCTATGATTCTATGCCAGTCAAGGAAGTAGGCTGAGGGTACAGTCAGGGTGACTTAGTAGATAGGGAAGGGGAATCAGGGATATTGATGATGAGAAGGGAGGAGTAAAGGAATTCAATATTACAGAAATCTGGATTTCATTTTTCTGTGAATATCAGAATTAATTTTTTCATTACTGTTTGCAAACACAAATACATAGAAATTTCAATATTATATATTTCAAGATTAAATATATAATGAAATACATAATGCTTTCTGGTTGTTATTGTATACATAATTTTTTTGGGGAGACGTATATAGATTGAATCTTCAATATGGGTGTTGCTTCGCTAGCAGAAACCTCTTGCTACAATTAAAGCAAATGTTCTTTGGCAAAACACCATGCATCTCTCATTTTCTCTCTCCTACAGATTTAAATATGTAATTTAAGACCAAAAGTAAATGTATGTCGCAAATTATGACCTGTCAACTGAGCTCTTTTTAGGGTGCAGGGTAGGATGAATGTTTTGCTGGGATGGGGCATAGGGATGATGGTCATTTACAAAAGAATAGCTGCTTCTGAGCATACCTATCCCTTCCTCAGGTACCTCTCAAAAGTGCTTAGTGATGGTCTTCTTCTTCACTTGCCATCCAGTGAGGAAAGCAGTTGTTTTCCCCATACGATCTGAACTGGTTGCTTTGCAAGAGTGTAAATTTAAGTCCAAGGGACTGGAGAAAATCTCAGGGTAGAGGACTCACCTGCAGAGTATTTTAGACTTGGGAAACTTGCAAGGATAAAATGTCAGTCACAAAAGTATTGTTTTAACCCATATTAAGGCTCATTTATTTGCCTCCAATATTTTATTTTTTTGCTGTATCTGAGATACATATGTATATAAATCTTCTACAAAGATAGACTCCATGTTGTAACCTTCTTTTCCCATTAAAAAATGGATTCTATACTTACCAATGGGATAAAATTCTCATTTTGATCTCTAGATGCAAATATATCCATAAGCCAGGATAAAACATTATCTGTCCTAATCATACAGCCAGTGTCATTCTGTGATAACACCTGCATTTGACAATTTCTTTATAATATATTATTTTTGCTTTACTAATCAAGCCTGTTTAGAAAGTTATCAGGCACCTTGACTTATGGTGAAGGTCTGTCTTCAACAAAAGTACTGATTTAAATCTTTTGCCTGCTCCAGTATGACAGCAGGGCTTTCTGTCATGATGTTGGAAATAAGATCCTGTTTTAAAAAAACCTAAAACCTAGCCAAAATAACAAAACACACGCACAACAAAACCCCCAAGCAAATAAACACCAAATGTAGAAAAAGTATTTTGCTCTAAGTGAACCAGTTCTCCAGTTAAATTGAAGGTTTGTCTGCGCAAAAGGATAAAAAAACCCAAAGGTTGGGAAGAAAACTAAAGAGGCGATAAAATTGTGCTGGGAGGGATTTGGGGAGTTTTGTGGTTTGGAGGGTTTTTTTGGTTGGTTGGTTTTTGTGTTTGGGTTTTTTTGTGTGTGGGTGGGTTGTTTGGTTTGTTTGTTTGTTTGTTTTTGCATTTCATGCTGGTAACACTGCTGAGAAAATGTATGCATTCAGGCAAGGTGGAAAAATTGTGTGAAGCAGTGCAGTGTCAACCTGGGAAGAGAAGTTTGTTACCTGTATTTAATACAAGCTTAAGAGCACAACCTAGATCTTTCATTTTTATTAGTTCTTTATGTTATAGAGACAACTATATAGTAACTATTATTTGTATATAACAAAAGAAAGAGAATGCTTTTTAGTTACAAGGCTGTTTTTTGGGGTTTTGTTTGGTTTTTTTTTTTTTCCCCAAGTTTTATCAAAAGACAAATTTAGCTTCATGACTAAGGGCCAAACCAGCATCTCTCCTGAAAAATTGTTTGGTTCCCAGTAGGGTGCCAAGGAGAGGTTTTTCACAGCAATGGGCAGGGACAGCAACAGACTTGGGGCTCAGCTGGAGCACCTGTGCAGTCATCTTAATTTTGAAAATGTATATACTGGTAAATGACAGAGCTCCCTCCCCCAAATACATTTAATCTGGAAATATCCAAGCAGCTTATCTGCTAACAATCTTTTAATATTCTATTTATTTATTTAATATTGTTGCTTGGGCTGCTCATATAATCAGATAAAGGTCATTAAGCCAAATTTATGATTAAATAGGATAAAACTATTTATTCTCTTTACTCAGCCTATTAATGTTATAGCTTATGCTGACTAGATGTCGATATTTCAAATGAAGTTACTACGTTTTTCAAATATCATAATTACATGAAAAAGCTATATTATCTCATTGTGAGGATTACTTTCCACTACCTTATCTGCCATAATGTCTGCACATATTGGCCTTCAGATTTCCTCGTGCTGCTAACTGCAGACATTTCTCTAAGTCTCCCATCTGGTATCTGCATTAACCTCCACATAGTTTCATTTTGTTATTTTATTCCTTATGTCATTGTTAAGGATTTAAGGGACTGTTTGTCAGGCTTTGTGTTTTCATGTTGCCTTGCAAACCAAAGTATCCAGTATTTTCTCATTTAATTGCAGCCAAATTTTTTGTGATATGAGAATGTCACAGTGTAAAGCAATTGCCTTATGATTCTGGAGTACAGTAAGGGAAGAAAAGCTATATTAAAGCTTTATTCACCAAAATGTAATTGACTTGAGCACTATCTCAAAGCTATGGACTCTTTCAACCCTTCTGGTTTGACCTTAAGACCACCCTAAGGCACAGTGCACCTCGCTTCTCCTTTCCTAGTAGGAGCTGGCATTTGGATGCTTTCAAAAGCAAAGTTGCTGTACTTGGGGCTGTTACTTTTTTGCTAATCTTTTTTCTCTCTTTAGTAGTCTATGACGTTGTCTTTAGAGAGGCCTAATTAGAAGCTCATAACAGCCACAGCCAATGTGACAGGTTTTGTGTAAATGCAAACTGCAAAAGGAAAGTTGAGTTCCTCAGACAGTTGCCATTGTCACAGATAGCTGGCCAGTTAACTCCACTTTCTAGGATACCTGACAGAGATTTGAGCCCATCCATGTGTTGTAGAGTCCTAGAAGAGAAGTGATTATGTGACCATCCTAACACAAAGGACAATCTCCTAGTGTGGATACCAAGGTTGAGCCTCATTATGACAGACTGGTGACCACATGGCAGCAGAGTAGGTCTGGTTCCAGCAAAAAATTTAAAAACATGGCAGAAAAAGATAAATTTTACCCAGAAAATATTTTTTGGTAGTCTATTTGAAAGCTTCCCAAGTAGCTACAAGGCAGAAACATAAACTATATTTAAAAAAATAATTTATTCACCCTTTATATCCTGAAATTTTCTAGTAAGTAAATTTACAATTCTTCATAAGAATTAGTGTCTTAGTTCATGTCCAGATTGCCTGCTTTCTTGACTTTTTTCCTACAGAAATTGGACAGTTTTCTCCTCATTGCTGACTTCTGTCTTCACCCTCATCCTCCAGGTTTTTGAGTTTCCTGTTCTCTCAACAGCTGGTCTCAATTTCATCATCCAAAACTTCATTTCTCTAGGCAATCAGACAAATGAATTGTCTTCATCCACGTTTAAAACAAATTCATTCTAAATTAGTCTGTGCCTCTTCAGCGTTAATTTTCCATGACTATTATAGTCATTGAGCTTTATAGCATGAACACAAGCAAATATTAAGTTTGAAGGCTTAAATTGTTTTCCAGTGAATTTTAAATTGTGGGCTACATCTTCAGCTGTGATTTGAGTCAGTAGGAGTCTTCAAAGCCAAGGGATATGGTTTGTGATATGGTGAGAGCAGTAGCATTGTATCGTCTTCAAACTAACTGAGGAGCTGACCTGTAAGTGGCTTCAAATTATGAATATTAACGACTTGTTTTAAAACAAATTACTTAAATTACTCAACTATGGAACCAAAAATGTTAAATGTAGCTAAGTGTCACTTCAGTGTAGTCTGAAGTTGACATGAATGAGCTGTTTGCTATTTTGTTCTGGGACAGTTGTTTGAAAACTATTTAATATTCATTACAGTAGTAAACATTTAAATGAGACATGCACTGAAGAATCTGGGAATCTCATACAGCCATAAGGTTTTAGAACATTTCTTGGACATAAGTAAGATATATCTCTGACATATGACTATTCATATTAGGAAATCAAGATATGAATCTTGGAGTCAGTCAGGACCAGAAGCAGTGGATTGGCTCCTCCTCTGAACTGTTCTCCAAAGAAACCTAATTTAGGCAGACTAAATTACTCCCCAGAAAAGCCTCTCTATCTGCACTCAGTACAAAAGGCATATAAACCTATTCATCATTTATAACTCTTATAACCTTATTCTACCTGCAATCACTTAGTTGAAGCTTATTTCACAGTACTTAACGTTCTCCCTTTATGAACTAGGGTACTGGTAAATATTATCAATGTACTTAATATTTGAAGCAAAATGGAAAAGGAATGTACAAGAGTATTACTTCAGACTTTATATATTTTGGGAATGTAATACTAGATGATGGAAATATTTAATTCCTTATCAACTTGATCCAGTTTGATTTGGTGACAACAAAGTTATCATTGCACGGTGCTTATATGAAGGATATGTCAGGATGGAGACAATGTAAGTATCCAAATAAAGCAGTTCCACTGTGCAGGTGTACACATCATAGAACTTGTTCCCCTTGTTGGCTTTTAGAGAGAAGTAAAAGGCTGAAAAAACATGGACTGAGTTTCTTCTATAGAGACCAGTCTTCCACATCCAGCCTAAAGAATGTTGGCAACCTGTCCATGAATATTTTATTTCTATATTCATCTGCAATACAGTCAATCCCTCAGTATTTCCACGGGGTGGGGGGAGTTTCTATAATAAAAAGCCAGTATTCAGTCTGACAGTTTCAAAAGGAAGGCTTTCAGCATCTTTCAAGTTCCCTGTCACTTGCTATCCAGCTGTTACTGCGGACTAACATATCAAACAGGTTTCAGATGGTTTCAGTGATGCTCAGTGTTTTATTTAAATTTGTAAAAATGTGTCCTACTTATCAGACTAGTAGTGTTTCACATATGCTTTTTATAGCCAGGAGTATTTGGCTTCATGGCATCCTGTGAAAAAAACACCCTCGAGTCCCTCCTCCTCATGCTATTTCAACTCTCTTTTTATGTGTTGCTGTTGGTGCTTTAGTTCAGGCTTCCCTGATGTATCAGTGGATAGACCCTCAGGAGCTTTACAGGGCAGGGAGAAGTATCCCAGTTCTTGATTATAAGAGGCTGACATGTTGGTCACGAATGCTGAAGACTAGCAGGCACTTTCTACACAAAAGCCTTTATAGAAAATGCTCAAAATAAAAAGACTTGGAATTGGGGTATGGAACAGGGGGAAGGCAAGACACTGTATCTTGTCAGCTCTCTTTTTATTCTATTTGCCTACCAGCAGTTTTCATCTCATTTGAATAGGAAAGAGTACTGGCAAATGGAAGAGGCCAAGCCTGCTACTGGAAGAAGATGTGTATGACAGTGCATAGGTTATGGGGACCCAACATTTCATCCCAGTTCAGTTGCAGTTACCCTTTCTTTAAATGGATGCTCAGGAAAGATTATGAATTTGCTTTCTGGAAGGGAGCTCCACTTTTACATTACAAAGCAGGAATAAATTTCAAATTGCAGATGCCTGTTTTCTTTCTCTTCTTGTTAATTTCTGGACTTATTAGTGATTAATATTTTCCTGGAAGTAAAGCCTTGGAAGACTGCCCTGTGTATTTTCATTGCTTTAATTGTTCCACAAATTGAGTATGATCTTTACATAGGGTAAGGTATGACAAAAACATCTTGGAAGCAAGGAAGAGAAGAACAGTTCCTAAAATCCCATTTAAAGTATCCAAAAAGGGAAAATGCCTCCTATAAGTCAGCATATTGCAGGTGGAAAAGAATTCTACATCTGAGTGTAGAATCTGCCGTCTTTTTCATCTGTCATGTGACCAGTTCTGCTGACAGGAGCTGAGGCAGACTAATTTGAGAATCTGTCAAAAGAGAAAGGATTCATCTCCCAGATTAGATACATAATTTTACTTTGACACTGAACATTTCAGTTCAGCAGTTGGAATGAGAAAACAAAACAGAGAAAGATTTAACCTGAGCTATCTTGTTTTGAGTTGTGCTAGAGGTCCTGAATCAATACCCTGGGCTACCTCCAAACACCTTGAGGACTCGAGTTGGCTTCAGGGTTTCCCAGATTCCACTTCTGTTGTACGACTGCACTGAGTTTAACCCTGTCTTCCTGGATCATGACTTCCAAATTAAAATTTCTTCAGACTAAATTTATACCAAATTTATACCATTTATATAAATTTATATTCCCCGGTGTTTCTGAGTAAATTTTCCTGCAGATTTCAGTCAGGCTGTTCACACAATGCTGAAAGATGGGACATGCTTCTGTAATACTGAATTATGAAAAAAAAATGTTGTCAGAACTGTTTCAGTCTCAAATTTCATTGTCCTTGATATCTAGGTAAACAATGCCCTATTGTGTAAAATAAGATGAGAAGGATGGAACCAAACTATAAACTTTTTTTTTTAATATGGTCAATTAGAACAGATTGATAGGACATCTCCTCCCACCTCTGCAGCATGTTAAGGGCACATTTCATGATGGAGAAATGTGATTTCAAAGTGCACTTGCCATAACTACACACAGGATAGCCTTAGTCTGTCCCATACAGAGCAAATACCATTAGAATTTTAATCTAATGTTCTGCTCATGATGATAGTGAGGTCCCAGTATTGCTGGGCCTCAGACATACTACAGCAGTTCCCAGTACTTTTACCAATATGACTAAATATCAATATTTCTGTAGTTCCAAAACATTCTTGTCTTCGATATTCACGAAGAAAAAAAAAAAGAAAAAACCATAAAAATAACTTCAGTTTACTTTACACCTTGATTTGGGGTAAAATCAAATTAGGAAATTGTACATAGAGCCCAACTGCTACAAGATAATTAAAAACTGGTAACAAATTTTGATGGCATGGATTTTGGTTGCGAGAATAATCATGAAAACTTTTGCCTATCCCGAAATCACTTATGTATGTTTCTTTTAATTTACAGAAAAGTTAGTAAGCCTCAACAAAAGATCAAAGTTCAGTCTTCAGAGGATGGCTGGAAAAATCAGAACTATAGCTAGGATGGTAACTAGTGAACAAGTCTATAAGCTGAAACAGCTGAAAAAGGTTGCAAAACATAAAATTCTATACTTTGAAGAGTCTGTTATCTCTAACTGAAACTAGGAAGGAATATCTCAAGTCATTCGTCATTCATAACAGATTTATTTCTAGGTTGGAGTACTGAAGTCAGAAGGTTTTGCTTTCTTCTAAACACAGTGTCTTATGTATGAAACTTCCATACACTTGTTAATTTTTCCAGTTGTATGAACGCTGGATGACTACAGGGATAAATGGATAAATTTCAAAATTTAAAATAATTTTAAAAGTGAAGGTAATTTCAACTGTTGGAAAATTCTGAAGCAGACAACAGAAGTGTCAAAAGACTGGATTTTCAGTGAAATGCTTAGAATACAAACCATGAAGTACACATCAGTCATTCATATGACTAAGTTAATTTTGAGTAAGTTTTAAAAAAATATAAAGAGAATATTTTCTTTTTTTTTTTTTTTTTTAGTTGGACAACTGCTTCTTGAATAAATTGTAAAGATTATTTGAAAAATAATTGCATTCTTTTAGAAATTAGTTTTAACAAAAGCAGTATGTATTCAAAGGACTTCTGGAATCTATTTTAATGACTAGGAAGTAAACTGCACTTTTAAATATGCAAATCAGGTGATTTATTAGTAGTCATCTTAGCCCTGAAAACTGGACTGTAATATGAAGCCACTTTCTCATTTACACTGTTATCCTCATGTTATGCTGATATGCTGGTATCTTTAGTGTTACTTGGTAAAATTTGTATTAAAAATTAACATCAAGTGTGTGGATGATGGCAGTAATTACTTTTCTCTATCCCTAACATCCAAATGCTGAAAGGCATAAATATAGATGTTTGTGTGATTTTTGTCAAGGTGTCCTTGAATGAGAGGATTTAAACCTCAACAGTGTTGCTTGGGCCCAAGCCAAGTCATATGTCCTCATTGGTCTTGAGGCTTTTCCTGTGAATGCAGCTGTCACTCTCCTTTGCAGAGTATCCTAATGGAATGAGACTTCTCTGTCCAGTCCCTGTCTAAGACTATGGATGTGTGGCTGAGGCTATAGGAACCCCCAGCTATTTAGCACTTGAGCTTGATAATTTTTTCATTGCCCCAAGACCAACTCCGCAAGAAAATCTCATAATTATGAGATTTATAAAATATGTATTAAGCAAATTAGCTTGATTAAAAATATATACATATATGTAAAATAAATGACGTGCAGAGTGCGAGGGGATCATTGCCTGCTATTTGAACATTCTCTTTATGCATAGGTTTCATTGTTACAGCAATATTGGTAAAGCCAAAGCAAGGCATTCCCATCCTTGACTATATGAGTATAAGCATATTGATGCACATACAGTTTGTTTCTCTTCCCTTAGGAAAACTGGGATATTAGGAATTATGTTACCTCAGATTTTACAGAGGAATCAACTGGACTCTGGCTGTACCAAATTGCTTGCATTTTTTCATACTCCTGATGAAAGCTGCACCAACATTTGTGCATATTCATTAGGATGGTCATGAAAATGCAATTGTAATGGCACAAAGTAGTTCTGCCTCTCACACACACAAAAAAAGAACACATTTTTCTATGATTTTGTCTATTTAGTGATGTCTTATTTATCTTATGCACACATTCTGTCCATCTTGCTCTATGTTCTGATGATCTTAAGATTCTGGTCATCACATGCTGGGTCCTGTCGAGGAGATACTTGTAACTACAGGTGGACTGAGTACAGACAAGGGGAATGTGTCATGACTGAGGTCTCCCTCCTTTTCCATCAGTGGTGTAACTAATTTAGATATCCTTTGACTTAGCTAGTAGTTTTTGAATTCTCTGGGGCCTCTTTCCCTCTATTTCTTCTGAGGAGAAAGACACCAGGAAGCATGATGTCCTGGAAAGTTATGCCTCACTCTATACAACTGGTTCAAAACCTGCCACTAGCCCTGGCCTTGGAAGGAGACTTTAAAGATCACAGCTTGGAATATGTTTTCTCAAAGCAGACTGAGACCATCTAAAAGCTTGCTGCATTTAGAAAGGGTGATCCTGTTCTTGCCAGTATCCTTGTACCCAATTTTGGCACTCACTTGACTCCTCGGTGAGTGGATTCAATCTGCTAAATCCTCTGGGTGGAGTGGGACTGCCCATTTGGGCAGCAGTCAGCTGTTAGATTGGTTCTGCTGCATCCTCTATCAGCACCCTTTCCCTCTGATTATCCTGACATATTTCCTATGCCATGTCCTTATCTCCCACTGGACTTGCTTATCATGCTTTCTAGATTTACATTTATTTAACTAGAATGCAGTTAAATCAACTTTTCCTCACAGAGCTACTCTCCTGGGAGTTTTGTGCAGGAAAACAACAAAAGGTCTGTTTCTCTACAGTCACTTCTCTTACTGTGGGAGGCTCTTCTGCTTCCCTGTACTGTCACCCAGCAGTTTGAAGGAATTTCTAGTCTTTCTCCTTTAGAATATCTTCATCAGTAGAGAATCTATCATTTCTTGCTGCAACTACTAGTATGTATTTTCATGTTATTAATCCTATTTCTATTTTAGTTGATCATATAGGAAAAATTTTTAAAGATGTAGGGTCTTACTATCAATTTTCTTTTGCCATAGGATCCTAATTACTGACTGCCCTCTAGCATTTCACAGGACCAGTCTCTTGGAGCATTCAGCCATCATATAATACTTCCATTTTTTGGCTTTTAACAGTAGACCTTTTTGTTCATAGCTAAAGCTAGATTTACTGCTAAGTTAAGCAGTTTCTTGAACTTCAGAAAGAGGGTTGGTTTTGACATTTGACAGTTAAACTCAGAAATTTTACTGCTCTTGATAATTCTTTGGTAATTTGTTCCTTCCTGCACATGTCACTGTGCTTCGCTAAAGTCAGTATCAATCTTCTCGATTTGTAGATGAGGAAACTAAGGCACAGACATGCACTTACTCATTTCTGAGCTCTGATTAGAATTTTGATTTTCTGACTGCTTTGTTTCTTCTTTAGATAGCCTCCTTTAATCTAGCATCTGAATTTTATTATGAGGATGTACTTTTATTTTTTTTAAATAAGCTATACTTATTCTATAATTCTAGAAAAGTATGAAAACCTACAGTGCATGCTAATATTCCTCAGAATTTATGGTATAGACTAAGGTGCACAAAATGTCTTTATGCAAAAATGTGTATGCAGTTACAGCAGACACACTCGTTAAAGATAACTGGGAATAATGAACACCTCAAAGTTAGGATGATGAATAATGGTAATGTGTTTCACTTACAGGCGGAAGTGTAACGAGCTTAACTCAGTGGCTCTGGGGAGACTGCTGTCTCTTTGAATGTAACAGTTTTAAAATTATTCCTGAAGAAAAGAGGTACCAGGAGCAGAGGGATCACTACTTTAAAGAAAAGCATGAGACTTGTGCATGCCTTTGAAAGATGGCACTTAATATAACAGGGGAACCTTTGAGCAAAACAGTAGGTATGGTAAAGTTCCTGCTCTGTATCAGTCTGAAGTGGAGAGAGCACCTGAATTCAACTGTATTGTGCTCCTGAGGCAGCCATGGCCTTTCACAGGGCTGAAGGAGTAAATTGGTCCTGGCTGCTGAAAATGATTTGAAGAGCTAACTGTTACTTGAGAAGGCAATACTGCACTGTGAGCTGTAAGGAGGGGCAAGGAAGGAGAGAAAACAAGCCTTCACCCAACTTGTTTTCCTCTTAGTTCCTTGTGAAGGAGAGCAGCAGTTCCTCCCCTGTCTTGCCATGGCTGCTCATCAGGGATCTCATTGGTAAAGCACTAAGTGTTTAATTGCATCTCCTGGCATGGGGAGACCTGAATGTGTCCTATACAGGAAAGAAGGGTAGTGTGATTCTGCTCTGGAGACAATGAAGCTTCTGCATCACTGTTACTGGTTCTGCTACCCCAGCAGCTAGGCAAAGCACAGCAATAACCAATTTATGGCTCGGGAGTTTTTCCTCCAAGTCTCTCCCTCATGACACGTAGAAGACACAGATCCCTTGAGAAGAAAAAGCATTTACCATAAACTTTGGAGAACTTTGGACTGAGGCGAGTTCAGGCAGAAGCTTTCAGAGGGAAGGGAAAGCGAATAGAAAGAGAGAGGGAAAACTAAAGGTCAGAGAATTAATGAGGAGTCTGTGTTGTGAAGGAGAGGGATACATTGAAAGGCAGAAGAAATTGGTGCGAAATAAGGATTCTGAGGGCAGATGATAAAGGTTTGAGGGACCTGATGCTTGCTGAAGGGTTGGTCTGAAAAGAAAGCAATTAGATCCTTACAGGCACAAATAGGAGGAAGATGTTTGTGGAAGGAGCATGTCCTTGGGAATGATAAATATGAGTTAATTTATTGTAGTGATTTGCAAGTAGTAATAAGAGGGGCTGTGAAATAGAAGTGAATTTAGAAGCTGAAGGAGGACATAAATGCAGGGGTTTTGATAAAAAATAAAGATGGGTGAAGTACAATTTTCAGGAAGAAAAAGCAGAAATTTAACATTTAGAGGAGGAAATTATTATGGTCATGTTGTGTGGTGCAGTCCACAGGACATCTTTGAATGTAAGGAAAGAGTTCTTAGAAGAGTTCATCTTTGGTGAATGTCTGACACTTGAAATCAGGATTGTCTTATGTAATGTCTCAAGCGTAAGTCTCTTCACAAAAATTTTGCTTGCTGACTGCTCCTCCTGGCAGCCATGAAATAGGGGATTACAGCAGAAGCTCCAAAGGAAAATGAAGAGTAGGGGCAGGGATTTGACTGAGAGTCTGGAGAAGGTGTTAATGAAGGTTGATGAAAACAGATAACTGATTATTTAAGTTAACATATTAAAAGGGTTTAAGGCCAGAGGATACATTAGAGAATAGGGTTTTTTGGAGAACAGGCTAATAAAAGAAAAGAGAAATTGTTATGTGGACATGTTCTGTTCTGGGAGCCGGTAGGAAAGCATATGATGGCATGGGGTGGGAAAAGACGTGGAGGAAATAACATATGCTGTAAGGAGAGGAAAGGTAGACTATGAGAGTCCAAGTGCTCCAGCTGTATAGGATGGCCTTTCCTGCTTGGACAGGCCATTATTACAGCCTATCATGGTGATTGAAATTATGTGTAAAGATTCCTTGCAGAAGTTTCCTTTCTCTGGATTTACCATGTGGAGATGTAGAGTCTAGCTCAGAATTTTCGTGTGAAAGAAGCCTGAAAAACTCATTGCCTAAAAGAGTCTTTCATTTCTGCCTTTCTAGTAACAAAGTTTTTGGTGCTAAAATAAGTGGTGTGATGTATGGTACTTCTAAAGCTGTTAAAAGGCTCTTAACAGCTCTATAAAATACTTGCCGCCTCCTCCTGTGCTTTCAGAAAATTTTACTCCAATATTTATTTCACTGGCTTACACAAAATTTCCTCCCCTTTAAAACATAAGTTGTTAATTATTTCTCCGTTGTCATGATCAACTCCCCTCAAGCTATTAAAATGTACTTGCATTGTAGTTTTATTATTCTTTGCAAAATACTGGAAAAAATAATTTTGCTAGACAGTTAAATTTGAAATACATATTGATTCAGCAATGCAAATGGATCTTTTATGCTAATTTCCTGCAAATATTCAAATGTTGTAGTTTTACCAGGAAAAGCACTCATAAAAGCAAGTCTTTATGAATATTCACTGAAAGTGAATTTTGAATTGTACACTTCAGCTTGATCTTTGAAAGTCATGCTGTGTGGGCTAGTATACATAGATCACTTCACACAATAGCAAAAATAGCAGGCAACTATTCAACACTGCACAAATAGAAGCTAATACTGATGTAAGGTGTTTTCAGAACGTGATACAACAGCAAGCTTACAATACAATTCAAAATTCTGCATTTTTTCAGAACTCTGTGAATAGAAGACAAGGCAAAACTGATGAACAATTAGTTGTCAGGATTTCATTCATCACTAATAAACTATTATTTAAAAGCAATTGCAATGGTGCAGAACACCCATGGTGTTTTGGGAGAGACATGGACTACCTGAAATTTTACTTCTGTCATCCTAAGAATTATTTTAAGTTGGCATTGCACTGTATGAGTATAAAACATACATGCAATTGTGCACTATTTGTGCACACTAGCTTTGTAATATTGAAGTTTTGAGTAAGTGTGTTGCTGCATTCCCTTAATTATCCTTCTTTTTTTTTTCCCTTCATCCTACCAGATGATCATCGAAGTTTGGCAATGGTTGTATTAGTTTGTGTACAAGACAAGCTTTAATTGGTCCCTATGGTTTTGTCATCTCCAATAAGATGATCCACTGAGCATGTGCAAATAGGTATTTTTGAGGGTTTATAACTTGATTTTAGAAAGATGACTTCTCATATAAAATTTTTGCTTCAGAGCATTCAAATTTTAGACGTGGTCTTCAAAATTTTCTAGTCAAGGTAGAGACTGCTGTACAACAAACTAAGCTTTTTTTTTTTTTTTGATTCTTTTACCCTAGCAACCTCTCCTGACCTCCCAGAGCCTCAGTGTGTCCTGAGACTGCTATCCCTGGGTTAGGAAAAGAGCTGCTATGGAAAGCTTTTTTTCAGATGATGTGATCTGCCACAGATTCAGTGCTGAATCAGGTTCAGGTGCCCAGTTATGTCACAACTTTCTGATGCAGGTCAGATCCCGCCAATGGCATTGATGTTTCTTAGAGCACCCCAGTGTCTAATGAAGGCTTTCTTTTCTGGTGAGATGAACAGTTGTAACTAAAAGCTTGAAGCACTCAAATTAGGTCACTTTCCTTGTGCCATAATTTTAATTCTGTTAAATAGGCATAATGAATTCTTCATGAGAATTGATTGCATAATACTAGCACGCTTTCTTGCCTGGTAGGATTCCCTGTTTTCATGTATGTACATTAAAGGGCCTTCAAAACACTCTTGTGAACAGGATCCATATTTCCTGCAAAATCACTCTCAGGTTTGCCTTCAGATGATTTCTCATCTTTTAACCTCCTTCAGGTAGTTTATTCTTTATACTCCTGGTAGCGATCCTTGACCTGGCTAATTGTGCTGTTGGCCTGCAATGTGGTTTTACAAGGTTTGTACTACTGTCTTTGCATTTGGATGAAATAAGCAAAGGGAAAAATTTTGACCTCTGCTGGTTAGTTTTGGGAATAGAGAGTGTAACATGAGTCAGGGCCATTTTCCCAAAGTGAGCACTATTGAAAGATGCTACAGTCTACCTGGGAGGTCGTCAAGTATTTGCAGAATATAACAAAGTGCATTTTTTTGGTGCATGTACCCTGAATTTCTTTCTTGACATCTGTTAGACCTGCAAGGAATCTTGGAGCAAGCCTTGCCAGTTGCTGGAAAGGGGTGGACAGAGCCAAACCTGATTTTTTTAATATTTCAGGAATACCAAGAAATACACACAAGTCAGTCTGGTGTCCTTGGCCACTTGGCAAGTTCCCACCTTTGTCAGGTGCATGTTCCACGACTTACAGTTGTTCCCATTGTTTGATGTCCTGAGATGGTATCTAATGTCTGAGATTTTATTACTATGTTGTTTTCTGTGTGTTCTCTCTCCAGTGTGTTCTGTAAGACCTGGTTTGTTCTTGATGTGCAGGAGCTCTGACCATCGCACTGTTGATGGTACCGTGGTAGCACGTGGTCTAACTGTATTTATGCAGAAATGCTTTATGGGCTGAGTTGTTGCATCATGCCTCAGACAAATGTTTCCTCCCCACACACCCCCCCCTTCTGTGGTAAACAAAGTTCTTTACGTTTGAATATTTTAGGGTATGTAATTCTGACAACAGAGCTATGGCTGAAGGACTACCAGAACATGAAAACACTGCGAAGTGACTGATAACACTTCAGTAGGAATTACTATTTATCTTTTATGACATTAGGAAAAAAATCTGTATTAAAGCAAAGATGTTCCAGGAATGGTCAAGGAGCTTGTTTGATACAGCATGAAGGGCTTGTTAAAATGCATTAATAGTTATGACAGAGGATGATTTCTTAGCAGTTGTATATGTTGCCAGAGAATTTTGTCACTATGGAGCCAGTAAAAGTCCAAACATGCAAAGGTAACAAGTTACTGGAGGCAATTTCGACTAAATTACAGGGAAAGATACCAGCCAGGTTGCAGCTCATGCAACTTCCACAATAAAGATAAAATTTACAGATGCTTCATATAGCTTCGGGGGACGTATTAATTGGTGCTTCTCTGTCCAGAAACACACGTAAACAACCCGCTGTAGCTCACGCTCAGCTCACTGACGTCAAGCTTCGCAGCTTGTTTGTACCAAAAGGAGAAACGCGGTTCACGAAAACGCGCCCGAAGATCCGTGTATCTTCATCGCGCTTATGTTGCCGGGGAAAGCGCCGCACGGCAGAGCCCTGCTCTGGTCCGTGCTCCCCCGACTCCAAACTCCCACCCTCATTCCAGCGCCTCACAGCGGTTTTCCCCGCCGTCCCTTCCCGGGGAGATGTCCCGCGCTGCCGCCGCGGCCGCTTTAAAGCGCGGCGGGGGCGGGGCGGGGCCGCGGCGTTGCCGGGCGACGGCGGCGGCGTTGCCGCGGGGAGCGCCGGGCGCCGCCGGCCCGACCCGCTCCGCTCCGCTCCCGGGCGCCGTGAGCGGCGGTGCATCAACTCATCCATCGTCCTCCGCCTGCCCTGGCCCCGGCCCGGCCCGGCCCGGCCCGCCCGTGCGCCCCAGCGCAGGCGCTCGCTTGTTAGAAAAAGCTCCACACGGGACAGATGGGGAACGTGGTTTTTTTAATCAGCTTTGCCGAGCGCTGAGAGGAGCAGGCGGCGTGAGGTGGGCGGCGGGGTAAGGCACGAGGGGACGACAGATAACACGGCCGCAGCTCCCGCTCCCTGGCACCCCTGGGGAACAGGGGGGTGTCCCGAAATAGCGCGGTGGGGACGGCGCCCGGCAGCTCCCAAGGAGCGGTGCGAGGCTGAGGTAAGCGCCGGGGGGATGCGAGCGTGAGGTCCAACCAACTCGCTCGAAACCCTCGGGAAGGACTTTAGGAGGCCGCAGTGGCGTGCCCCGGTGAGCTGCCGTGTCCCGTGCTCCTCGCCGTGACACGCAAAGCCGAGTGTCGGCCTTGTGTGACGCGAGGGATCCGGGATGATCTGCGCTCGGCCATGAGCGTGTGCGCCCTCGACTCGGCTTAATCCCGTGTCCTGGCTCACAGATTGTCTCAGGCGTAGCCAGCAAAGGTTTGCAGGTGGGCCTGCTGGCCGCAGTTTAGAAGAATTCAAACCCTTAAAATCCCTAGCAGGGTATCACCTCTGTTGGTGCAAAAGAGTATGTTCCTCCTACGGACTGTGTCTCTTTTCTATGGTTTGCAGATCCTGGCTGTCACCCACATGCATTTCGCTGGCCAGAAAACATAGAGGTCCCTTGCTTGCGACTGAGCCCTTGCACGAGCGTTTTGAGGATGAAATGCTACATAGACTCTTAAAGCACACCACCTGAGGACATTGCTACCGACATGGACATCATTATTTATTTACAAATGCTTTAATCAGGAGGAGCTTTTTTGTAAACATGAATTGCTGGGCTCTTTCCTTGAGGTGTCGTTTCTTGTTTCATGCTATTGAAACATTAATCTTAACTTATTATGACTCCTTTGTGTTGGTCAGCTCTCAGGGACATTTCCCTAGGCTTGAAAATGTGGGAGCTTTCAAGAATGTGTCAATTGTGCCAACTCAAGCCACTTGTGGGCTGCCAGACCGAAGTACTTTTTGTCATAGCTCAGTAGCTGTTCAAAGTATTATATCCTGCACCCAGAGGTTTTGTGTTCAGGAATGTCCATACAGGTCGTCCCCTTCATCCTACAAACCACTTCTTTCAGAAGGCCTTGGTACCTGCATCACAGAGGACAAAAGAGACTTGCATCCAGGGTCTTTCAGCAATGCTTCCAGTTTTATTTTTCATAATCACAAGGATTGCTTTTCTACTCCCCGTTTTCCAAGGCTTGCAGCTTCATTTACGTTAACTGTATGGTTGAAACCTGAGCAAGAAGGTGTAATGTAAGTAGTATTGAAGGTGTTTACTTTCCTGGTGCTCTTAAAAAAATTGATCGTTGTAGTCACAGTCATTATAAGCAAGCTATTTAAAATTTTAAAGGTTGCAGTGAGAAACTGTGACGTTTTTAAAGCTGTATTTAGGTTGGGGTCTTCACAGATGTCAAGACAAATAGCTTCAGTTTCAGTGGCATTGACTCAGATGATAGTCCAATTGCTTTCAGTGGGAACTGTTCATACATAAGGTACAGATCTATTCTCAAAAATAGAAATTTGTATTTCTAATTCGCATTCCTTCTAAAAGCTGCTAGAAAATTATGTCGTCAGAGGGTTGTGCTGTTGCTGCTTTCATGATGGAAAAAAAATTATCTAAAATATAAGGAATCTTCCAGTACAGGTTTATGTCTTAAAAACAAACAAGGAAAGCCACAAAAATGAATATTGAAGAGCCATAGAAAAAAGGTCATAGTTTTTCTGGAAGATCTGAGGAATGCTGCCTGACTGAGAGATTGTGCTGCTACTTTAACAAACTATACCACTGTTCAAACTGCTAGTGAAGTTTCACTAGGTGTTCACAAAATAAAGGTGCCTAAGTGTACTCCCTCTCCTGTTTGCTTATATGTTGCATTTTTAGGAAATATTGCTGTTGTAAGTGACTGGGCTTGACTGGGCCTTACTTTAGTGAAAAACCTGCTTTTTGAAAAACGTCTCCCAGATCCTGCAAAAAAGGTTCCCTTCATCTATCACAAAATGCAGAGGCATCCTACTCTTTCTTACCTTTGATATGCAGATCCTCTTTAAAAAATAAAGCAGAGAAAAAGTATAGTATGCGCCTTCAGAGTATATGTCACAAATGTTTTTATACTTGTGTTCCTAATTTATTCTTAGAATGAAGCTAGTAATATGCTCTGAGGCATTCTTGATACTTATTTTGCATGTTGCTGGGAAATAGTAACTTGTCTAGGGGTATGAAAATCATCAGAGACAACAGAAATATCTAAATTTGTAATGTAAAATTTTAGTCTGTTTTATGCAATGATAATTACCTTTTGAAAAAAATCAACCTAACTATAGAATTTTTGGCTATGTAGGGGAAATAAATGAGATCTGCAGAGCAAAACTGAGTTTAGTTTGAGTTTAAGTTACATCAGCTCAGACAGTGGTATGTTGAAAGGCATCTCTGCAGCTTTGACCTTTGGTTTTATACAGACAGCATTTTCTAAGTAATGGTTGAATCTTTTATGTCAGAGAGTCCATTCCTGGTGTTGTCCTATGCCATGAGTTCATGTTCACACACATGTGGGCATATCAAAGTCTTGTTCAGCAGAGCACATGCCTAACTTGAAGCAGAAATGTGCTGCTAATTTCCAAGCAAGCTGTTGCAGTGACGTGTTGAGTGAGATCTATGAAACTTCTTTGTCAATGGCATAGGCTTTTGATGCATGGAGCCTAAAACAATGAAATGTTATGTCCTGAGGTTCAAATTATTAAGTTCTGTGAAGAAAACCAGACTTCTAGGATGACTGATAAATCCACAGAATAGTGTAAAAGATTAACTTTCAGTTGCTACTGTTTTAATAACTACACAATGTTCGGTGGGTTTTATAGATCACTTTAAAATTTAAATGTTTTTATTCAATTTTTGTAATAGATGACTTCATTCTTCTACCTTGTGAGATTGCTGCTACTCAACATGTAGAAATGACAGTGGTGAAGCCCAGGCCTGGAAATTGAAGTTGGACAGCAGTTTTTTCAGTGGTCAGGATATGTCACTGTCCACATGCTTTTTTTCCCACTGTTCACAGAAAGAAGTGTGTTAATTTTTTCTGTCTTCGTAAAAAGAATGCAGAGCTCCAGTTGTGGTGGAACAGTAGTTGCACGTGTGGCCACTGAAACTTGACTCAGAAGGCATCTTACAAATGAGAAATAATTTGCCAGCAAACTAAGATGCTTTCCCTTTTATTACTGGTTTAGTGAGTCCTTCAGGTTGGCAGATGGAGTTTGACTTACCAGTTGTCCTACATTTTGTGGTCCCTGATGGGGAATTGTCCCTGTTACATGTCATTCTTGAGACCTTTTAAACTCCATTATCACAGCAGAGGAACTTCACGGAACTGGGATGCATTCTAACAAAGTTTTTGTGCTGCCACCAAAGGACTAGGAAGATCAGTCAGAACTAGTCACTCACTGAAAGTTTAACAAGCTATATTTTATTATAGCAAAGTGCTCTTACATCAGGTACAGCAGACTCATGTGTTTTGGACATACCATACTAGTGTGTTTTTATGCTAAATTTTATGTGGTCTGGCTGTGAGAGTGTGCTTAGGAAAGAAGCTAGGAGTGTTACTGCATAGTATCCCATTACATCCTGTGACATTTCTGTTATGCATGTACCCAGGTAAGAGAATAGCAGGATTTTTCTGTTAGAAGTTAACTGTGCTAGTTGAAATGAGAGAGAGATGTGAAGATCCAAGGTCTGAAGGCTCTTTAAAGACTGTGATGAAATATATGTGGATAAGCAGAGACACCAAGAATTTTCTTCATCAGTTTCATAGACCAACTTTTCTTGTGTGAATCTGAAAAGAATACACTTTGCTACAAAAAGAGAGTAAAGTCACCTGACTGATTTTATGGATTTATTTGAAGCCCTAGTGTTCTTCTAAGATGTATAGTAGAGATAATTGTAGTCATGCTTTTAAGTCATTGCATATTGGAAATATTGAAGAAAAGCAAGAGAATAGTGAGAAAGCACTGACATTTGTACACCAGTCTTTAAATTTACTTTCCCTTTAGGCAGTAAGTGAGCAGAGTTCTTGCCCCTGAATTTCACTCTTTCCTTGTGCTTCCTCTCTTGCTGCATGTACCCATCAGTTAATATAATTGCTTTCAGTAAGCCTGTGTGTAGTGTGTATGTAAACCTTAGCAAAATATAGGAAACTGTATATGATGATAACCCTTCACAATGGAATAGGATAAGAATATGAGTAGAAACTTGGCATGTATGAGTAATCATTACAGGCAGCTTATATCAATGTAGTGTGAACTGGAGTCACTGGAAGTTAGATGACCATGAGACACTGGAGGTGGGTGAGAAATGAGATTAGATCCTGATTACATGCAAAAAGATCAGCAGGAATTGCCCGACTGTGAAGTGAGTACCACATATATTTTTTAACTTTATTTATCTAAGGGACTAAAATAATATCCTATTATTTTGTATCCATTTAGATGTTTTACTTTAGGAATTAGACTTGAAGTGGGATTTGCCTTAAGATACCATTCATCTGATTTAAACCAGTGCAGATGTTCCCATTTGCAAGTGCTCCAGTTGATGAGTGGGTATCACCGGTGCAGCCATATTAGATTCTGTAAAATATTTTTCTCTTTGAAAGCTGACTGAGCAGATTTGTGTTATTTGCTTTTTTCTTATCCAAACCCACCACTGAGATATATGTAGTTAGGAATTGACTCTGTGGGACTGCAGGTTACCAGAAGTTGAAAACTTCACAAAGAACAGTGGCTTCTCTCTATAATCATGGCTGGAATGGAAAATCGTGCTCAGAGTCAGAAGTTGTCCTTCTGCCTATTTCACCTATGTTAGCACTAGTTTGTTTTTTTCTTTTTTTTTTTTCCTTTTTTCTTTTTTCTTTTGTTTTTCCTTCCCTCTTCTCTCCCTCTTGGTTTTCCTCTTTTACTAGTAAGTCACAATTCACATTTGTTCTTTCCAGTTTTCAAAGTGATGTACATCAAGGTCGCTTCCCTTCTTAAAGTCATGACACCTTAGGGGATAAAAACAATGTGGGGATGTTTGTTTTAGATAACTAAAATAAACAAAAACCTGGATTATCCAATTATTGTTTATCCAGGAACTGGGTAAATCCAGTTCCTAAATATTTTGCTACTTAGCTGAGCCTTCCTTCACATTTATTATCTAACAAAACTAGCATGTTTACAAGCAAACAAAATATTGAAAAGACCAGTGGACAATTTATTAAGAAATGTGGTTTTAGTAAGGTTGAGAAAACAGAAGTCTGCATTTTGCAAGGTGTTTCATTGACAACATTCCAGCAGGTTAAAATAGTAACAGTTAAGATGAATTAATTTTTCTATTGTATTTAAAGGTGAATTAATGAATAATGGCAGTATCAAAAAACCAACCTTTTTGATACTTTTATAAATGCAAGGTAGATGAAGACCCTTATCAGTAGATAGAAGGTTTTTTGGTTTTATTTTTTTCCCCCTGAAATATGTCTAAGTAAATCCCAATCTCATACAAATTTTATATGCTTCTCTCTTGTGACTTAGTGCACTAATTTAGTCTGGTGTAACTGTTAAAATATTTGACCTTTCCTGGGTCAGTAAATTGAGGGCTGTATTTCTCAAGCAGCTGAAATAGGAAGGGTAGAACTTTATAATTTTTCTTGTACTGATGATTACCTTAATAAAATACATAGTTGTTTCACAAGTATATATAGCCTATGCTTTCTCAGGACCATTGACATCATGGTGATTCGATTGGCAAAAACATTTCAGGAGCTGGAAATGCAAAATGGGTTGCTGTGGATGATATTCTTTGTACCTTACATGTCATTGTTGGATTTGCTATTGATGGAAATTCTTCATGGGGGAAAAAAAATCCTAATGAGTGGCTGGATATCCTCCTTGCCTTGCTCTAGTTTCTCAGGTTAAAGAAAGCCTGCGCTAAAGGGAGAGTGTAAGGTAAGCTGGTGTCATTGCTACCTTACCTGGACAGATTTGGTGGAAAGATGGAAGACTTATTTCCAAAGCATGTAATTTGTACTGCTTTTTGTGGTTATATTACATTTGTCTAGTTAGACTAAGGAAAATTTAAGTGCCTCCACATGATGTGCTGTGTTGTACAGCTTTGTATGAAGAGTGCAGCAGAGACCTGCACAGTGCTTGCCAGTCATTGTGGTTTCTGTAATGGAACATGAAGAAAGGAGACAAAGTGGACCCCTCTTCCACCCCCAAGTGAACTGGGGTTGGACACACTACATGTGAAAAAAACCCCAAACCAATCAACTAACCAAAAAACCCCCACCAAAAGCCCCAAATAACCCAAAAACCTTACAGATGAAGACAGAAGCTATCTTTGCTAAAGTTCTTTTACACTTAGTACATCTTGTGACTTTCACTGTCACTGAGCATCTTCTCAAGAGCTGTATTTTTAATGTTTATTTTAATACATTCAGGTTAGCATCACTTTACAGGATAGCACCTTGGCAAGAATGTGTATATGTGTGTGCCTCTGACCTTATGTTGTTTTTCTTGGTTATTTCCAAAGGTGTGTGATAGAAAAGGCTATTGATGGGCAGACTGTGTTCAAACTCACAATCTCTGAGAAAGAGACCATGTTTTATTATCGCACAGTAAATGGTTTGCAACCACCAATAAAAGTAATGACACTGGGGAGAATTCTTGTGAAGAAATGGATTCATCTTAGTGTGCAGGTGAGTAAAATAAAAACTATTTAATATTTGTTGAAATACAACATTTGTGTGAGAATGGTATAACTGTATAAATATAAAAGAATAATTGGGGGATGTAAATGATAACTCTTGAGTCTTGTAGGTAAGAATCTTAATTTGAGAGCTCATTTTGAGGCAATTGCAGATTTAGCACTGGAAAGAAATGCTGTTCCCATTCTTCTGAACGAGTAGACTGAACAGGGCTGAAAATTATCACCTTTAAGAACATGAGTATGTGAGATGAAGAAAAACTACTTATATCTAACATTACCAATTAGTCTTGAGTCTCAGATTATTTCCTAAAAAAAGAGAAAGTCATCTTGATCTATACATGCTAATTTACTTATCTTACAGAGGTGTGTCCCATTTAATTTTAAAATATTCTTACAATGCACGTAAGTAAATGTGTGAGTTTGTGCAGGATCTGCCAAAGTAATAAGTGACAGAGCTATTACCTCTTATTTTAAAAATATGGTTCAGAATTGTTAGAGCACAATCCCTGTGTTCGAACAGTCTTCTGTTGACATAACTTTTTAATAAGTGTACAAATATCCACTGAGGATAAAGCAAAATTGAGTTTGTTAAAATTTAGACTGTATGTACCAAAATCAGTAAACAAACACAGAATAAATTAAAATTCAGTTGTTTGCATGTCTTGTAATTCCCAAAAGACACCCTAGTAAATTCTATTTGTAAACCAAGTTCAACTAATAATTATAAAACACAATTATCAGGTATTGAAATGTTTATCTTTTCCTTCCTTCATTTCCTTTATCCGTTCTATTAAATTTCATTTGGTCTGCAGCACAATCAAGAATAGTTTTGCTGCTTTCTTGAAACTTGCTAAAAGGTATTGACTGTGATTTGGATTTTTAGTGCTGATCTTGTCACTTGTAAGAGGTATCTAAGCTGATGTCTTTATTTTTTTGCAGTTTTCTTTTTTCCAGGGTAACAGCATGGTAGTGCGAATAAGGTTTGGGCTGTTGGATTAAAAGAGTGACCTTAAAGTAGAACTAATGAACTTTACACTTGAAACACTCAAGGGTGCTATATTACTGCTGTTGCTGTCAGCTGCATTTTGTACTAGCCTCAGAAATTGCTAAAGCCTGCGATAGCCAAGTGAGGAGTGAAAGGGTTGGTTAAATACACACATATATCTTGAATTATATTGCAAAGAAACCTGAAGCACCCTGTAGAATCTGGTCCTTTGTTTCTTTAAGGAAAGTTGTTCAAATCATAACAGGAGTAAAGAGGCATAGCTTCTTGAGCCTTAAAGGAACTGCAAGCTTAATACCTTTTCTCAGTTTCTGAGCTCAAGGTAGAACCATATGGTCTGTGCTTTGTGGCATTGTAGGATTCAGCTTAAAGGTGATAGTGGCTGCAGCATGATCCATTTATCCCCAGGACTGGCTATGAAACTTTAGGCAAAGGTTTTGGGGTTTTTTGGTGGGGGTTTTTTTTTTTTTTTTTGGTATTATTTTTCTTTTAGCAGCTGTCCATTGTAAATGGAGATATAAATGCAAAATGAGAATATGAGAGAGACCATACAAATATACTCAAAAGTAACACACATATGGAAGTGTCTATGTCTTCAGACAGTAATGATATGTGATACTGATGTGTATGATACTGATTCAGGCCAAAGGTCTCCAAGCCAAACAATCAGTAGGAGCTGGGGGCCTGCAAACAGGGGAGTTACCGTGGTCTGTGAGAAAAACTGAACTATTTGTACATAGATACTGGGCTACAGACACTGTGACGGAGGAGTGTGAAGTATTGGTTCCAGATGTGAAAGTGAATTTAGAGAGAGGAAAAATGTGGTAGGATTGCAGATATGTTTGGAATTCAGGTGTAAGTGTATATGCCTACTCAGGAATGATGACAGTGAATGCTAAATGGTGGAATAGCACCAAATAGTAATTAAATGATAAGAGGGAAAGAAAGAAGAAAGGATAGCAGAGATTGAAAATAATTTCTTTGGAATAAAATAATTCTAGGGAAAGAGAAAGCTAGTAAATTAATTCTACTGAGGTAATCTAGGAATTTAAATCCTTGGGTTTGTATTTAGATGTGTAATTCATTAGAGGGAACTACTATTAAGAACTGTGTCATTGCAGAGACTTATTTTCCAGTTCATAGCTGGGAAATTTAAGTTCTAGTAACAAAAGCAGGGCCCAAACATTCCTGTATGTTCTGCATGAAAGGTTTCTTCATCAAGTAGCTGCTGAAGCAGAAAGTCTGGATATACCAGCTTTGTTAAGTGATGAGGGCATTATCAGAGATGTAGGTCTCAAGAATAATGATGAGCATTCATAACTAAAGTCAGATGAAATAGAAGAATAAATAGTTCTTTGGTTCTTTAAGTACACTTTTGGATTTCAAAGAGGACAAACAAATAGAACTATTTTAATAAAACAAGGTAAGCTATGGAGTCCAGAATGGAAAAAAAATTGAATGGAAAAAAAGGCCTGGAGGTTGTTAAAAATTAATATAATATAATTAAGAGAAATTTCTACCCTTAAAGTGAAAAAATGGATATGTAGTCTCCAGACTTATCTGAGTAAATAAGCATCTCTGCAGTTAAAGATGGCAGAGTGTGTGAGCACTGGGAAATGGGGAAGCAAATTCACAGAGAATGCTGTGTAGGAATAGGAATAGAACTAGAATTATAAAGACGTTGACCTGAATTAAACTGTCAAATGGTAAAAAGTTCTTACGATTTTTTGATTTTGTGTAAGAAGGCAAGACCTGTGTATAGTGGAAGTGTGCTTGAGATTAAGGATGATTTATTCCCCAGAATAAATAAATAAATACTTCTGTTTTTAATACCAAGAGTCACAGAGCAAACCCAACCTGGGTAACAGAAATTAATATATGGAAACAGAAGTGATCATAAAGAGGTAGAATCATGAATTTGCAAGGTTATTGTGTATGTGCAGCTGCAATCAGATGGTCATTGTCCAAAAATTACAAAAGAACTGGTACGTAAAATTCCTTGACAAAGAGATACTCTATGTAAATCTACAAAGTCAGAGGTGCAGCTGTAATGCTTATATTTAGAAAGAGTGTCATGCATTGATGCCAACCAGCAGCCATGCACCTGGGCCCTCCTCACCCCTGCCAATGGAACAGGGGAGACAATAGCAATAGCAAAAGTGAGGGAAAACTCATGAAGGAAAAGAGTCTGGGAGGGAAGAAACGGTGTTAAGGCAATCAGTCACCACCTTCCACAAACCATCCACTGCCCAGCCAATTTCTTAGCAGCAGGGCACCTTGGAAGTAAAGTCCCTGTCTCTTCGAATTCCTTCTTCTACCCCAATTTTTATTGCTAAGCATGAGATTACACAGTATGGAATATGCCTTTGTCCCAGCTGTCTCCCTTCCTACTTTCTTAGCCCAAACCTGGCTTACTGCTGAAGTGGGATGGGGAGTCAGTGTGGGAAAAGAGAAAGGCTTGACACTGGGCAGTCTCTCTTCAGCAATAACTAAAATATTAGAGTTTTATCAATACTGTTTTAGCCACAAAATTGGAACACAGCACCATCCAGGGTGTTGTGAAAAAATTTAACTCCATCCCAACCAAAGCCCGTATCAAGAGGAAGGAAAATGGATTTTGGCAATGCAGACCTATTTGTCTTGACACAGTGGCATATGAGGATTTAGAAAAGATCTTTGAAGAAATAGATAAAGATGTGGAGCTAAATGAAAAAGGGGATAAAATGCAGCATGGATTTACTATAGATAGCTCATCACTGTCTAACCTCTTAGCTTTTTTTTGATGAGAAAGCTGATTTTCAAGCAAAGTAAATGTGTCGGATTTCCTCTATCTGGAGTTCAGTTTAGCATTGATGTGACAACCTATGAGAAGTTGTAGGGTCAAAGGGAATGCTCATGGGAAGAGTTGGCAATAGATACTGCTCAAAGGAACTTGCTTATAATCCTGGGGAGAGGGGAAGCAAAAACCCTGTTGAATTGTTTGAGAATGTTTTTGGACCAGCCTTGTGTTACATTTTCGTTAATGATCTTGGCAAAAATATTAAGAGATCACCAATAATACTAGCTGGTAACAGACATAATCAGAAAGAGGAATAGTAAGATGTCATACAGAAAGAATGACGTGGCCAAAAAGACTAGAGGAACTGGCATGAAATAAAATTGGTATTACAAGATGCAAAGTAGTAGGTAATCATTAGAGAATTGCTGAAGTAGGAGGAGATGGTAATTCATATCAATCCATAGTTACGGGGTGGACTATGGGATTTTTCTTCTTTTTATTCCTTTTCTCTGCAATATTACTGTGACAGCCACTGCCAGCAGGATGGTGGACATGAGTCATTAATAGTCTTGGAATGGACTGTTGAAAAAGCCACTTGAGACGAGATGGCATCAGTCTAAGACTAACTTCATACTTTTTAATAGTTTTTGCAGTCTTAATATGCAGTCTATTGCTGACAGAGCTATTGGCTATTCATTTCTTTGCTCTTTATACCCAGTAAACATTTGAGAAAAATCAAACTTGAAAAGGTCTGCTTAGCTAAGTTGAAGTGGATTTGCAACAAAAGTGAATTTTGACAATTATTTTCCTGCTCTTCAATTAATATGACTTACTGCTCTCTAATGATGTCTACGTTTATTTTCTACTGCTTATGATTTGTAAAGTAAGTTATTTTTTCATTTTGCAATTTCAAACCATTTTGTTTGGTGGTTTTTGGTTTTGGTTTTTTTATACAGCCAGAAATTGTGAATCCCGTTTCTTTGAAATTACTGCTGCTATTCTAGTTGATTTCAGTTGGTGAGGATTAAGTCCTTCAGGCTTCTGAAAGTTTTAGGGTCATTCTGTGTGTTTCATCTTGATTTAATGATATTTTTCACTGTATATTTTTAGGTGTATATTAGTAGAAACTCTGAAGGTACACAGTGGAGTAAAAGATATATAGCCTTAACTTAAAAGAATCTGATATATACTCGGAAGTGAAACCTCAGAAAAAGTGATGTCTTAAAATCTTAACTTTTAAAGAAATAAAAAATTTGAAAGCATAGCAACACATAATTAAGGCCAATTGTGATTCTTATTATCTCTGCAAAGTGAAACCAAAATCAGATTTATGCCACTTAGTAACAGCAGCTCCATTGTGTATTTTCTTTTTCATTTCCACTGTTAAGAGTCTTTCACTTTCCTTTGATACTTCAGAATTTATTTAACCAATTAAGAAGAGTGGAATTTAAACATGAATTTGCAGATACAGCCAAGGCTGCTGAAACAGGAGATTCTTTGAGAACATGTCAGATTGATGTTTTGGTTTCATATTTAGTGTCTGCAATTATAAAAATAGTCTTTTTACTAGCCTTTATTTTGCCTGATCATATCTGTGTAACTCTGCCATGTTTTGGCAGACTATAGAACATTAAAAGCTTTAGAAAGTAAGTTTAAAATCTAAATGCAGAGAGGTAACCGTGACTGAATTACTCTCCTGGGAGGAAAATGCTCTTAGAGTGCCTATTGAAATCAGCATTATCATTTCAATACATGTCAAATATGAGTCATTTCCTAGTTTAGGCAAAATTTCTTTATAAATCTTTAAATCTTCCAGTTCTTAGAAGAAAAGGTTAAAGTACTTATGATTTAATGAGACCGCTTTACATCATAACTGTTTGACTATCAAGAGAAAACTTGTCCTTTTCAATTTGTGAAATCCTTTTATTTTCTGCACAAGTTTTTGAATACTTTAAAATTTATTTTAAAAGCAAAGATCCTGAGATTTAGAAGCAGGGAGGCAAACATTTATTCTATACACTCCCTGTGTATGTATTACTAAATACAAAGTGTTTTAAACTATATAGTCTCTAAGTTTAGTAAGGACATGAGACAGCAAGACAACATTTTAATTTAATAAATCACTTTGATCTCAAAGTAAGTGTGAAGTCATCACTTACTATCTATTAGGATTAGTTTGTCAGTCCCAAGAAGAGAGGGGAGAATTTGCATCAATTCTACATATTGAAGCTTCTTGTCTGTTAATTGCAATTATGTATTGACAATATTTAGGAGGATGCAGTCTATCCATATGGTTGGTGCTATGCTCCCACCAGACAGCAGAAATAAAACTCACGTTACAGTCTGTAATGTGTTTGAGTGTCTGTTTATGGAACTGTGCACAGACACAATGAGCTATGCTCTCTTGGCAGCTGGTTCAGCATCCCTAACCCTAACCCAACCAGGCCATTCAGATACCCAGGCTGAACTTGCAGCCTTGGGGTTCTTGGATGTTACTATAACTTTTTTTTACTCCTGTGTCCAGAAGTCCTACTGTGATTTTTGCCTCTTCTCCTCCTGTTCCATGGGTGCTATGATGGTGACTGTGTTGATTTGAAAGCTCTGTTGTTGTAGCTTCAGCTTCTTGGGAATTTGGGATATTTCCTAGATGCCTTCATTTCTAGTGTCTCTTAAAGTACTTTCTTTCCTGAATATAAGTTTGAATACATTTGCAGATTTAAATTTATAGTCTAACAGCTGCCTGGGAATACAAGACAAGGAACTTCATCTGTGCCAAGATTTTAATTTCAGAGGATGGCAAAAATACAGGTTTTGTCAATGCCATCTTGACTACATTCTGGAAATTGTGAATGTGTTTTTGCAGTTGCAATTGCAAATCCCACTGAAGTCTGCCCAGAGTCTGTTATGCATGGTAGGAATGGAATTAAGCCTTTGTATAGCCAGTATTGAGAGTAGGTAGTGTTGAATGGTTTGCCTGATTTGTCTGGAGAGTTTCAGACAAGATTTGAAAACCATCAGTTTTCAATTTGTTTTACAAGCAGTTTGTTTCCTTATACAAAAGTATGCTGCAGCCAATTAAATTGCGTTTTTAATAATGAAAGCACTATGTTAAGAATGATTTACCTTCATTTTTTCCCCTAGTCTCAAATCTTTAAGCATCTCGCAGTTCTTAGAGTTGTATTTTTGGTGTCTGGTGTGCTTTTGCTTTTTTAATTTAATTTTTATTTTAGTAGATAAAATTGAGTAAAGTAGAGATAAATAACGGTTTGTGCTACTCTAGAAAAGGGAGGCAGGACAGGGGTGGTGTTGGTGTTTAATTAGGAAATAACTTTGAGTCTTCCTAAACATACCACAACTTCTTCTTTTGGGGTAAATAATAGCTGGTAATCAAAATTCTTGTGACCATTATAATATGCAATACATCTGTGTCTGTCATGTGTAGTTAAAGTTAAAATGTAATTTTAAGCATATTCATTAAAAAAATAATTGTTATTTAAGATTGTGGTGGCATATTAATCTAAAAGGTATGTCATACCAAATGTAAGTAACTTGCTTACTTCTTAGAGAGAATGTTTTGAAAGGTGTTCTTTATGTGTTCAAATTCAATATTAAGAATAATAGTAAAAATTGTGTAACTGGAGTTAGAAGAACTGAAAGAGCTGTGTGTTGTTTAACAACGTCCTGTGAATTAAGCTGGTCATTAGCATCAACTATTTTAAGAGTGCTAGAAATATGGAGTCCTACTGGGAGGTATACAAACAATATTTTAACTAGATAGCCCTTGCTTCTGAACTGATCTCTTAAATACATATTTATGTATTTTGAGTGGGTTCAGATATGTATTGCTTGGTAGAACTTTAGGAACACTTCTGCAGCTGATGAATGCTCTTTCACTTGTACATTTGTGTAGGGAGAAACTTGGAGAGTTTGAAAGTGTCTCTGTGTACTTGATATAGCCCTTGGTATAAAATATTAGGATGACACTCACAGGGTACATCTACGTTATCAGTTTTGTGGATGGAAGGGGTTCTTGTTAATACAGGTTTGCTTCTGTCTGTTTGGAGTCCTGTGTTACTGAAGAGCCCTGCTGATATGCTTGAATTTGATTCCTTTTTGGGGAGACCAAGCTTGTAGTTTTACAGTACAGTATCACCATTTAGAATATACCATTTGCAAGGTGGGCAGAAGGTCCTCCATCAGGTAGTTTTTGGCACAATATACAACATGTGAACAGAAAACTGGCAACTGGTTTCGAAGTCTTTGCTGGTAAAGATGGATCACAGATATTGTGAACCATTATCCTTCCCTCTTTGTGATGTGCTAGTTGCTAAATGTTTTCACGAGACACTTGAAACTTTTTTTGATGAGTCTAAAATCTTCATGAGCACAGCCAAATAGAGCAACTTCTTCTTTTCCTAGATTTTTGTTTTATTTTATTTGCTTCTTTGTTTTTAGGTAATTGCTACATTGCAGGTTTTTGTAGCTTAAAGGCAGACTTAAGTCACAAGTCTGATCAAGAAATGGAAGATGAAACTTTCAGATTTTCCTTTGTGCAACCTCCATTATTTGTGTGTGAACTCTCTCACATCTCGTGTTAACATCTGTGCATGCAGCAAATGGAGGGTGACATAAATGACATGTGTAGATCTCATATGACATGAAATTCATGTGTGGTGGTGGCAGTCAACAGGAGGCATCTTGTGATAAGACTTCACATGTATCATCTTCTCATGGAAGAAAAGAATATTTCCTGGCACTGAACTTGTCAGCATGGCTAGAAGGTAGAAGGTTCTGGGATGAGAGATGAGGAGGAACTCCTCCTGTCCCTGTATCTCATTCCAGTGCCTCAGCTCAATAATGCTGTAATTTTTGCATCATTTAAGGACTCCTGTGTCGATTGGACAGTCTGTCTAGATAGTCTGTCTTGAAGTATGAAAGTAGAGTAGATGCACAGACAGAGCTTTCTTTTAGATATCTCGCTGACCTATTTTCTGACAATCAGTGGTTTTGAAGCTTCTTAAGCTAGACTGTATTGAATAGCCACTGACTGACCTGTTTTTAGTTTAATAGTCTAGTTCTTTTTCTTATAATTTATATATTGGCATATATATAATTTATATTTTGGCATTGCAGTCTTGTGGCAATGACTTCCACATATGGAAATATGGCTGTATGAAAGTGTTCTTTATTTTAAATCTACTGTCTGACGATTTCTTTTTGTCAATGTCTTTTGTTAATTTCTTTCTATTTACAATTCCTATGCTGTTTGATATGTTGATTATAGAACTTGATAACGTGTTTTAATTGTTTATAAGCAAGATATCTCCTTGTATTGAAACCATTCTGCAGTTTGTTCATCCTTATTGATCTTTTCAAAACTTTTGGGGATATATGGGGATGCAAGGGTCAGAACTCCACTTATTGTTCCAGGGACTTTACACTGTAAGTTTCTAAACAATAAAGTTTTATGGTTTTATTTTTCATTTTTTTCCCAATAAGGAATGTGTTTCCTCTTTACTCAGTGAATGACTCTCTACAGTATAACTGCAAGACTGCTTGAAGCAGCGACAGTTCAGAATTTAGTATTATGTTTACATGGCTAAGAATATATTTCTCTTGTCTACTACCTTCAGGTTAACACATTTAGTCTGCTGCTTTGTTGTCTGTTCGTTAACAATTTTGAAATCCTTTGTAACTTTGAAGTAAGCTTTGACTTTTACTGTCTGGATGCATCCACTCCATCCTTTTTCACCTCACTAGCCACTGTTTTCAAGCCTATACAAAATGTTAAATAGCAGAGATTGTTGGAGTTGATAAACTACTGTCAGTGTGAAATGTGACCATTTAATCTCTCTCAAGTTTGAAACCTTTCTAGAAAGCTAGTGTATTATATTGGTCAGTTCTTCCTTATTCACATGTATCTTTACTTCAAAGAATTCAAATTGGATCTAGATTTTTTTTCCACAAAAGTCATGTTGCCTTTTCTAGTGTACAGTATTAATCCATGTGCTTTTCCAACCAATTCTCCCAGTGCAGATTTGATTTGATGGATTCTCAGAAGAAATGGTCCAAGATCTAGTCATGCATCGCGTCTGTAATTTTAATTTCCACATTGTTCTTTGCTTTGTGCAGGGTTAATTGAAAATAGGTTTTGGATTTTTGTTTTGTTTTGTTTTGTTTTTTTTTCCTGCTACTTTTCTGATCTTCCATTGAATCTGAAGGTGCTCTTTTTATTTTAAAAAGTGTGCTGGAATACCAACTTCTGTAATATGTTTTAATACAGTAAGTTCGTGTCCTTTATGAAAATTTGAACTTTCTTTAAGGCATAGCAATACTGCTCCAGTGTTATGATCTATGTAATTCCTGACATTCAGTTCAAACATTTTAGGCTTTAGATTTCAAAGACAGGCATATTTTGTCACAATCTACATTCTTGCTTAATTAGGGCATTTCTGGTTTAGATACTTTATTTTTTATCCTCAACTTTTGGTTTCTTTCCTAATTTGATATACAAAGAAACTGGCTCTCTTTGGGTATGGGAGCAACTGACCCTTCTTTGATTCTGTCTCTTCCAGAAAAGTGTCTCAATTCTGAAATGACCTAAATCCTTTTTTCCATGCACGGTTTGTGTGCAGAATCGTACAGCCTTGCTTGTCTGACCCTTTATGATACTGGCAGCATTTCAAAGAATGGCACTGGCTTTTGTCTTCTGCCTCCTGAGTAGAAACCAAAATATTTTTCTCCTGAACCTCTCTTCTCTCGTTTCTGGTGGTGTTTAGGTGTATCCTTGCTATTGACTGTGATCGTAGATGGCCTATATGTCTCGTGAGGTTCATCGTCCTTGCGCCTGTAAGCAAAGCATCAAGTGATATTCAGTGGCAGCACAGAATAAACCATCAATATTTCTCCTAATCTGACATTTCAGAACTGCAAACTTCTGTTTTTTCCACTGGAATTCTTACCCTTGAAGATTTATTGTCAATACTCGGAGATATGAGCCTCTCTCTTTCTAGCTTGATGACAATGTCCCGTGGGACTTATGTGGTTCTTGGAATCAAGACTGGTAAAAGAAAAAGTCTGTCATCTTTCCGAGCTTCTCTAGGTGGCCTACTTGAGTCTTGATAGTAGATACTCTGTTTCTTCAAGTTACTACTGACTTGTGCCATGTAGATGTACCTCTTTTCTGTAAGTCAGATAATTATACATGTAGCAGGTTGGATTGCCACTCTTCTACTGGACTTCTGAGTGTATTTTATTATCTTTTCCTTATATTGTGTTTGTTGACATCCTCGTCTATGCTGTTGTTCAGTAATCTTCTTGGCCTTTCTGTGCCTTAGCTTGAGGCCTGTACACTAAAATGCAGAGGGCACCACTATGAATTTTATGACCAGCCTCCCCTGAACCTCTCCTGGCCCATCTCTAGCAAAATGTGGTTGAGGGAGCTCCTGCATAAACTATTTGCTTTGGCTTTTTCCAACAATAAGCTACCAAAACATTGTCTTCCAAAGTCAGCTTTGGTCTGTGTTCCGTTAACAGCGCAGTTCGGATCTATGGCAAAGCTTGGCTGGTAAGATTCTTAGTAGGAATGCTCTGGAGAAAAGCACTTATTCAAAAACTGAAATTGAAGCTTACAGTGAATTGTCATCAAAAAGATAGTTGGAGAGTTACATTACAAAGGAATAGTTGAATGACCATTTCTAAAGGACTTTGTGATGGAGGGAAGAAAGCAGGGCACAGATGAGGAGGGAAGGGCCTGAAGTAAGGTTGTGGGGAGGAATATGAGAGGAATCAAAGGCAGAGTTTTGTGGCTCCTTGACCATGAAAAGAGGCTAAGCCTTGAAAGAAAAGATGAGACTTTATTTGCAAAAATCCCTTAACTGGATACATGAACTTTTGTGGCAAGGCATTCAAAGGGCAAGAATAATTGCTTTCTTCTTATGCAAATCATCAGCCAAAAAAGACAGAGGAATAGATTTTCAACCTTTCAGTCCCAGCAGAGCTGTTTCAGTTGTTGTGGAACGAATGTACCCTTGCGTTATATTTGGGAATGACTTACAAGTCCCAGTACTGAGTGGTGCAAAATGGTGCAAAATTCTTCAGATATAATCAATTCAAAAGACTAGAATTTAATATGCAGCTGATATTGTAATACAGGGCTAATAATTGTATATTAGTAACAGCTTCCCCCTTCGTTTATGTGGGTATCTGCTTATTCTTTGACTAGTGAAGCACAGAGACTTTATTCAGAAGGGATTATTTCATTTGACATCTACATCTCATCTGTAATTTACATGATTACAAGTAGTTTGTGAAAATTCTGAATCAGTGGTTGTGCTGTATTTTAAATGGAGGGAGCAGAGAGAAAATGTGCATTGTTATGAGATTATCTAAAATGTACTTTCAGACCTTTTGTTTCAATTAATTTTGGCAAGTCTACGTAACTGTTTTAGCTACTAAAAAGCAGCTTGTTGAATCCTTAATACTTGTCTCCTTTCATGTTACTATAGTGATCACTGGATGTTGGATCTGATCTGTGACTTGGGGAAAATAGAGTCATGCAGCAGGAAAGCAATTGTTCTCCATGTATTTTCAGATGTGATGGCTAGGATCCTCTGAAGTTTTTTTATTTGGAACTCATTTACAGCACAGGAGTCACTTGTTAAACCTTTCCATGTAAAAAGGACAGAGATTGATCAATGGTTAAAATAGTTGTAGCAAAGCTTATTTGTTAATTATTTTAGTTTTTAACAGAATCTGTTTTTGCAATTTTGAGCTCTTGGCTTCTCTCTGCCACTCCCCTGCCTAGATATATTTATTCTGTCCTGAGGCATCCCTAATAGAGTGATACAGCTCTACTGACACTGGCAGTAGAGAATATTATTCATTGGTACAGTGCTGGTTGGGTAGAAAGTGGAAAGCTGTAGTTAACAATTTTAATACTGTTTCATACTACTGAAATACTTTTGAAGTACTGGCCAACAAAAGATTAAATGAAAACTGCCAGTCTAAAATTGTAATGCATAGCCTGTAGCAAAAAGGTCACTGATCTGTGATTCAACTGTTTGTTTTAAAATGTTTGCTTTTTAAAATACTAATTCTCTAAAAATACAGACCATTTCAAAAGCTCTCTCTTTTCACATTGATCTTTCTTTGTCTTCAGCCTGGTTTATCAGATAACTGAGTTTGGGTTATATTACTCAATTTTTAACACAGTACTAAGATTACTCTATCCAAAAAATTAACATGTTTCTTATTTTGGTACTTGCATTTTTGCATCTTAAACACTTTGTTTTTGAAATAGCTATTAGTTTTTCTTAAGCCTGTAAACTGTCTTATAGATTGGTCTGCATTACAGTTGCTTTCCAATTTGGCTGTTTGGGGTCAAATTTATATTAATATATAGCTTGATCTTGAACAGAGTTAATTGCTTCAAGGAGCACTCTGGGGTTCCATGTTCCATCCCACCTCCCACCTCCCCTTAAAAAAAAAAAAAAAAAATTATGTTGTTCTTCAGGGAATTCAAGCTGAACTACTGAATATATTCACAAAAAGAAAGACTTGGATTGAAGGAAAACCATTTCCTGCTGAGAAGGGATTAACATTGTAGGAGATAGTGAAAAAGAAAAGTAAAGGAGTGCAAAGAGAAAAGCTAAATATCTTTTATACAAATGCTAGGAGCATATGTAATAAGACTGCTGAATTGGAGTGACATGTTTTCAAGGATAAGAAAGATATTATTGGAATAAGAGAGACAACCAGGAAAATGAAGGGGGATTTAAAATGCCAAGATACACAGTTTCAGGGAAGGGAGAGTTAATATAAAGCTGGAAGAGATGTAACAATATTGCTGAGGGATGATACTCCATCTGCAATCTGCAGTAGGAAACGCTCCTGTTCTCACCCCCTCCTTCCCCCCCCCCCATATCTTTAAACTAAGTTCAGTGGTTTGCATGCAAGGTAAAGACAGTTTAAAGGAATTGTGATTCTTGGCTGTTGCACTAGACTTGCAGGTGATCAGAAAATAAAAACCCAAGCAATAGAAATATTTAAGACATAGCAGTCCCTAAGAAAACCAGAACTTTGATTTGAAGAATGCTGGAGTATTGAGGAGGAGAAAGAAGGGAGACATTGTTAGAGATCAGTTATCATATTGACTGTGTTAAACTACAAATGAGAACATGTTTCCACTGTTTCTGTAAGGTTGTTGCCTTTATATGTTAATGAAACAGTATAGAATATTGTAACTGCTATGGAAAGATTGCAAATATAAATCTGTATATGGAGATAAGACGCAAAATCAAATGATCAAAAATCATGAAATTTGAAATGGTTGTGGGGTGGGGGTATGTGCTGGATGGAGAAAGCAGCCCTAAAGTTATTGATTTTAGCAAAGCTAACTTTGAAGGAAAGCAAAATGCTCCTGGGGTTTTTGTCTGCAATCCTGTGATGAATGGGAAATCCACTCCACACAAGTAGAGAGTACATAGTGTATAAAACACGGAGAGAGGCTGCAATTAAAATTCATCCCAGTTAAGTCAAGAAAAGGAAAGGCCGATATGGGCCTGAGGCAAAAGAAGGAAAGGCAAAGACACAACTTGCCCCTCCCGACCTTATGCTTTTTCCTTCCCCTTCGCTGTTCTTTACCATTTCTTCTACTGTCCCTTTATCCTCTCCAGCCCTTCTGTTTTAAGACAGTTCTGTCACTGTGGTCCCCTGTTGAGGTTTCTTCCTCAAGTCTCCTGTTTTTTTTCACACTGGATTTCTCAGAGTGCGGGCATAACTGTTCACAGTGCTCATAACACGGATATGAATCTTTCTCCCCTCTTCCCTCCCAAGTCACTTACACTGTGCATCCCCTTAAACATGGTTTCAAGCTGTATGTAGTAGATGTATTTCTTCTTCCCCAACTGCCTTTATCTGTTTGTGAATCTGGGATGATTTCAATTTACTATAAGACAAGGAGGAGCTAAAGCTAGGGAAGGCAAACAGGGGGGTAAGTAACAACTCTTGTAGATGGTGTGGATATATGAAAATTTTTAGAAAAAGACACTGTGCTGTGATGGAACATCTGCCACTGAAATGGCAGAAGTTCTCTGAGAGACAAGAGTGAAACAGGCACATACATGGTTGCAGGTGGTATTCCTTTCTTTTGTGCAAAGATAGGACACAAATTATGTCTTCTTTTGGGACCCAGTATGCAAGTTGCTTTATTGTCCAACCTCCCACATTGCATATGTTATCAGACATCTTGTTTCAAGGTGTAAAGAACAGATGTGAGAAGAAAAGTAACTTTAACATATTTGAGGTCTGAATTTGGGCAAGTGTAAAATGACATTGCTGAAGTTGAAAGCAGTTTATAGGAGCTGAAGATCTGACCCTTAACTAATGCAAACAGTTTGAACAAATTTTGATCTGGCATTTTATGTTTAAACAGTGAACAAAGATGATAATGGCAAAAGTGGATTTTGGAGAGAGATTTAATGGGATGCTGATGGAAGATTGAGTGATCTTTTTCTGTCAGTCCGTCTGTATTCTCTCCTTTTTTTTAAATTGCAGTGATTTGTTAACTGCAGAAGTTGGCAACAGGCAGAGAGGATGCCCATGCAGTCTTATGGCATCCAGATGATGACCTGTTTCTGAAGATGGTATGAGGGATGATAAAGTTTAGTTCCATGTATATTGTGATGATAGTTGCATCTATATTTAAAGCTTTCTGTCACTGAAGCACTCTTGGTGTTGTCAGATGTCTATTGGACTGGATGAGCTGCAACTTCTTGCAATTGAATGTCAATAAGACCAAAGCAATTTTGGTTGATTCATAGCACCAGCTTAAGCATATTCTCTTGCACAGATTACATTTGACAGATAGTTACCTTCAGCTGAACTCTGTGGTTAGAAGCCTTGGTATATTCTTGACAGTGAGCTTAGAGCTGATGCCTTATGTTTATTTCATATCCTGTTTTTGCCTGCCTAATACTGCATGTGTATGTCTACATTTAAATAAATTCACAGCTGAAGTACTAGTCACTCCACTTGTTATCTCTGGACAGAATGTTGTGATAAGTCAATTTCAGATTTAAAAAAAAATGGTGGGTTTTTCCCATTTAGGCAGTTTTAATTTCAAAAGCTATCTAATCAAGAATTTTTTTTTTTTTATCAGGAGCTCCTGGAAAAGTGTCTGTCAAAGTCTAACAACAAGAGTATAGGAAAGAAAGAAAGAAGTAGAGGATATAAGCAAAGATGAAAAGTGTTTTTCCTTTTGAAATGTTTTTCTGGTATTCTACCAGTTTTCTGACCTGCAGGGAAAATATAGTCAGCACAGGTGTTCTTACCCTATTATGTTGGTGAAAGTTAAAATCCTCTGGATTCTGCAACAAGACTGTGCACAGTGTCATCAAATACTGATGTGTTGTAGCATCCCCTATAAATTTTGTAAAGAAAGGCACCTTTCCACATAATTTCTCATAATGGCTCTAAAATAGTCTGGGTTAATATACAGTTTCATTCACTTATTTGGTTAGTTGATCCTGGTTTTGGTGAACTTACATATATTGCAACTTCATTTGGAGCATACTGAAGAATTAAAATTTTGAATTATTTCAAACCATTTCCCTGTGTGGGCTCCTGGTCAGCTTAAAGCAGCATCCTGATTTTGAAGAAAAATTCAATGACTTAATGCCAAATAGCTCATCTGTATACTGTATCCACTCACAACTTCAGTTTCTATTGTTAAAGGCTAAAGTTGATTTTTTTTATAGAGCTTAAGGAAGTTCTGAAAGGGAGATCTTGGAGTTTTTACTTCCTTCTCTCAGTGAATAATAACATTGCAGCATCCTTGAATTTTGATATGGATAAACAAAAAATAAAATACTTAAATTAAAACAGTTGCAGTTGCATATTGGCACGTTCTGGTGAGTGAACAGAGTTGACTTTATAGTTTTGGCAACAGTTGAATAATGAATCTCAGCCTAGAACTATGTTGGCAGGTCTTCTTTCTAAAAATGACAGAATGGTTGTAAGTAACTATGGTTGTAAGTAATCTCCCCTAACCATGGATGCTAACTTAAGAACTTCCGTTTTGAAGATCATCATAATAAAGTCTCTGACCGCTGTTACTTATGTCAGTGGTGGCACTGAAAAGCCCCAAGCCCTATTTGTTTTCTTCCTGTAAAATGCTCTTTGTCCTGAGAACCAAAGGTGCGTGAAAAGCATCACATTGAAACCTACACAGGAGCCAGGGTTGCAGCTTGCCTCTATTGTCTTCGGCTCTTGCAGCTAAGTTGCTTCAAAGGCTTGAAATACAGAGTGGTGGGTAGTAGGTTTGGGTTTCCTTGGAGGTGCAAAGTTCTTACAGCTTGAAAACTTCATTTTTTGCCATGTGAAGGTAGTGTAGGATTTGAATATGGAAACAACGGAATTCAGAAAAGTGAATCAAGTCATTTAATAATAGCAGGTAGAATAGATTTTATTATGTATGTAGCTTTTACATTTGCTATTATATATTGGCAAATGATCTAAAAACAGGATTGAAGATCTGAAATTGTGACAGGGTTCTAGCTGAGGCAGCACCAAGATCACTGGCAAATTTGTCAGGCAGTTTTCTTGCTGGTGCACAAGGTACCATTTGTCTGTCAAGTGTTATGCAGATAAATTAGCTGAGCTGCCTTGTCTTCCTGGATATTTTTCTTTAATTTCCACAGCCCTCCCTCCCACAACTCCCCTGTCCCTATTAACATGGTTATTAGCATCTTTTTTTGGTCTGTTTGAGAACAAGTTCCTAGACAAATTCCTCCTGACATATCCTTGTTCTCATATGTTTGCTACATAAATTCACTATCTCTTGCCAAGTTTTAGATCTGCCAAGTTCCCTCTGTGTTGTCTCAATTTTCATTCCAAGTAAAAAAATTAAAATGCAAAGTGCAGAAGACTAAAAGTGAACTCCTTTTATTTTAGGGTTGTAAGCTTTGCCTCTGAGAGGAGGAAAAAAATATAAAAAAAAGGTCACAGGAGAATTTGAAGTATGTAAGACAGCTGCCCAAACATCTCTAGCAATAATGTCATCAGTGTGATAGTCCTTATTCTTGAATTATCCATTCAGCTAAGGTTTTAAATGTGAGTTAGGCTGTATGTGGTATCTTGTAAGGAGAGATAATCAATATAAGACTATAGGAGCAGGCTGTGTACTAGTGCCAGTGAGTAATAGGTGGAGTACGAGGTGGCTGATTGTGACACGGAATCCTGGCTCGTCTGCACAGATTGAACTGTGGGAACTACCACACCTCTTTATTTTCTAAAGCAATCATAAGATGGCTGACAGACAGATTGTCTGAAGGCTTGGGAGGAGCAGAGGAGTTTGGGGATCGTAGAATGAAGACATTGTCTGAAGGCTTGGGAGGAGCAGAGGAGTTTGGGGATCGTAGAATGATAGAATATCCTGAGTTGCAAAACACTCACAAGGATCATCGAGTCCAGCTCCTGGTCCTGCACAGGACAGCCCCAAGAATTGCATCATATGCCTGAGAATGTTGTCTGAATGCTTCTTGAAGGCTGGTAGACTTAGTACTGTGACCACTTCCCTGGGAGCCTGTTCTAGTGCTCAAGATGATGAACCTTTTCCCAGTGTCTAACCTAAACCTCCCCTGACACAGCTTCATGTTATTTCCTCTGGTCCTGGTCACCAGAGAGAAGAGCTCAACACCTACCCTTCCCCTTCCCAGCATAAACTGTTTTGTTCCCTGTTTATATTAATGTTTGAGAAAAATAGTCCTTGGGCACATAGAATCTGGTCCCACCTGTATTCTCTACGTTTTTCTTGTTGTTTGGGTTTTTGTTATTATTGTTTTGTAGGTTTGGGGTTTTCTTTTAAGCTAAATGTAAATTTAGTAGATTAAAAAGAAGAAATAAATATTAGTAGAATAATGCAAAATAAGAATAAGGCAGAAATGGGGGGTAGAGAAGGAGCCTTTGAGATGTATGTTCAAGGTGTGTAAATTCTGCAGTTTATTTGGAGAAGGAAGGTGTTGAATTGTGGCAGAAAGTTGTCTGCCATTTATGATTCATCAATTTAGGGGCACATAGATGCTCAGATTTTAAAAAATATGTAAAATGCAGCACTGTGATTTTGGTTGCTAGCTCTGCTTATATTACAGCTGAAAGTAAGCTTGGATTCATGCTAATGGTTTCAACCTATTTTTTTCCCCCCAAATTCTGTTGCTGAAGTCTGTATCACTGACCTTTCCTCTTTACAGAAATTCATTTATGAAGTATTAAAGCTGTGTGGAAGCCTTTTTAACTGCAGGTTCAGCAAGATTTGCAATTATTCAAGAAAATACTGAAATACATACCTGTGTGTGTCTCATCGCTTTGATATGCAAAACCCCTTTACTCTTCTATTAACTGTTATGCTTCTGTTTCACACTTGCTTTTGTAAAGATGTGAACCCAAATGTCCCCTGGTGGGACATATATGCCATATATCTTTATATGAACAGGCAAAAAGAGCGTATGTAGACAGGTTGAAGGTGAAAAAAATTTTTATGCTCAAGTTTCTGATTAGACCATTATAACAGCATCACTAATTCTGCTCCTTCCATCTATTGTCTTCCTTCCTCTGTTGTCATCAGTGACCACTGTTGATTTGTTGACTCTATTAAAGTATTCAAGGAAGCCACAGGCCTGTCATTTTGGTCATAACCTTAATCTGTTTTCTCACCTTGGGAGAAAACGTGTTAATACACTGTCTGTTCCTACAGAATGAACTCATTGAGAAAGTTCCTGATGCAACAAATCTGCAATATGTTTAAGAAGGAAAAAAAAGGTTTTCTGAATCTTGGTTATTTTAACAGATAGCAAGCTATTGTTTAGCTGGCAACTTTTGTAAGAACCATACCAAATTAAGTGACAGTAAGCAATTGTAACGGTACGTTGTGTAGTAATTTTTGAGCTGGATGAGTTGCAGCTTCTCCTGATTTCTCATAATCTCTGACTCCTTGTTATTTCTGAATGATTAAGCAAATCATTTATGCTAACTTCTGCTTTAATTTACATCTCTGTAAAGCCTGTGTAACTTTATTTTTTTTTTGTAGTCACTTTAGTGTTTAAGACAAGTAAAGGGAGGGATCATTTCTGCTGGAAAATAAATAGCACTTTTTTTTTGCTTCTCATAAAGCACTTTAAAATTCTTCAAATGATGTATCATCTTTATAATAGTTATTTCTATTTCTGAGAAACTACTTGCTGTGCAAATAGAGCTTATTTAAAGGAAAAACAAAACCAGACTTGAGTCTTCTTAAGTTTTATTTTTTGTTCTCTTGTTTCAAGGAGAACTTGCTTTTTTACCTCATATTTGAGAAACAGGCCTTGTGTTTTAGTTTGCATTAAATTTTTAAATTTAGCTTGCATTTTCATCTAGCTAAATTTGCATTTTTAAATGAAAAATTAGCTGGTTTTTTTTTTTTTTTTTAATTTTAATGTGCAGATACCTGAGTTTTGGAATAATCTTGTTTACTGTCTGGTATGTATCGTAGATCCCTGAACTGCTTCTTTTTCATCTTGTATGAAAACAGTGGTGTCTATTACATGTAGTGGAATGTATTAATTTCCTAGTATTGGAAGATGCATTTTGGGTCCTTGTCCTTGTTTTATGTATGTTGATCAGTCCTACCCCTGCCCTTTGAGACTCTGTATGATGGTCTAAATAGCCATAAGAGCTGAAGTTACAGTCCAAGTTCTTGGCATCACTAAGTTGGCTGGATAACTCAGTAGGCCAGGATTAGTATCATTTGACTTAAATGACTAGAAAAGATTTTTTTTCTTTTATTTTTGGTGCCAGAGTTCTCTTTGTTGTGGAGCTCCTCATTTATGGCCTACGCATCTGGGAAGAAGTTCTTCTGGTTTATTAATCTGTTTTGCCAGACAGTGTGATCTAGTTATTAGAACAATAGATGATGAGAAGAAACTTTAAGATTAAATTGTATTTTATGGTTACTAGGAGCTATGATGAATAAGAGTAAAAAGAATGTATGTTCAACCAGTAGAAGAGATTAATGTTGTCTTGAAATAACTCCCTTTAATTTATCTGTAATATTTTAATAAATCTTTCCCATGACATTACATATTGGGATAGGAAAGATAACCTGTAGGGAAAGATTGTACTAACTGAAAAACAGCTATGTCTTTGGAGCATATAATAATTACAAATTGTAAAATATTTTGGGAAGAGACTCTTACATCTGTGTGTCATTTAGTGCAGTGAAGCTTTGATCTCTGGATAGTGATCTTGCACTCTGCTATAATATATTTAGGTATTCTTTAGGATTTTTTTTAATAGAACATAAAGGACTCTTTTCTATGTCTCTTCTTCCTATCTTATTTATTAGAAATCATTTTCCACAAGGTATATGGGTAGTTTTAGTATTAGAACTGACTTTTAATGGAAAAATCTTGCTAATGCCAAAACATCATAATGTCCGCTGAAGAAAGATTCACTTAACTTCATTTATTTTTGCTTAAGTGGTGCAATTCAATTCCACATGGAAGAGACTAAAATTGTCTCAGTTGCCTCTTATATATATGTATCAGGACATTTTGATGACAGAATGATTAATGTGTGTAAAGAAAAAATGTGTGGTGATTAATGTGTGTGAAGAAAAAAATGTATGTTGCTTAAGTGGGCCAGATATCACACATGTACATTGCAGTGTAATAAATGTGTCTGTTATTACATGAAAGACAAAACTTTGTAGGTTGTGGTCTCAGAATTCCCTCAAATTGGCTTTGACTTGGAAAAGGTCATTGTAGTTCAAGAAAGTGGAGTCAATATAGCTGTGTTTTTTGTTTGATATCAAAATCTGTTCTACCTCTGTGTTAATGATGAGGAATATTCAGCTTGTTTTTTTTTTTAATCATATTGCTAATTTTTTTTGTGATACTACTTATTTTTATGATACCTGTTGTACTCTTTATTTTTAACTCTTATACTATTTATTTATACATTGATTATACCAATATACATTATACTTACAGATATCAGTACAATCCAAGGTTTATGAAAAAAAAGTGAAAGAAAAAAAAGATTGTATTCTTCATTCAAGGAGCAGCTATGCAAAATTGGACAGAATATATCCATGGAAAGCTACTAATATATAGAAGCCATGGCTGACTGATGAGGTCTCTGAGCTGCTGGTGGTTTGAGATTCAAAAAGTATTCAGGCACACTAACATACAAGCTTGCCATGCTCTTATATGGCCCCTGCTTCTGCTTTTTGCCATATGGCAAAATAAGTGGAGTATTCAGTTGTGCTGCTTCTTTTTTACCATACAGATTGCTGCAATATAGTGGAAGTTAGCAGTTCTGTTAGCAGTTAATACATAAAAATACTGGCCTTTGTTCACATGAAAGCTCTGCCTGATCCAAACCAAGTGGAAAAATTCATGTTAAATTTCATTGTTATGTTTTCATGGGTAGGATCTGAATAGCAGAGATCTTTAGGTGAGAAAATAAAATTGCAATGTGTTTTCTATACCTATCTTGTTTTATTAACATTAGCATAGACACAATCCTGTGCAATATGCTCTGGGGTGACTCTGCTTGAGCAGGGAAGTTGGATCAGATGATCCATTGTGGTCCCTTCCAACCTTACCCACTCTGTGGCTTTATGATTCTGTACTACTGTGAGTGACCCACAGGGCAAGGAAGTTTTCCTATGTAGGAAGTGATTTGGTTTGGTATTGCTGTCTCTGATGCACAGTTTGCTTGTGCCAAAGAACCGTAAGAGCTTAGTTCAGGATGCATTGAAGGAACTTGCCTCTCAGCTCTTTGGCCCAGCACCTCTCATCTTTGAAACCCTTCTGCATCATGACAGGAATGCTATTAGAGGAAAGAGTGTAAACATCGTTCACCACCTCAGTTTACCATCAAATAGATTTTCCATTGCTTGGTATTAGGTTCTATGTTGTCAGGGGCTGCTGGAATTTCAGAGTGAATGTATCTTAGTAACTAATCCTTGCTACCTCCTTATGAGGTGATTTGCTAAGTATCTGACAGATGGGGAAGTACGAGAGTGCAAGGCGGTTTCAGAGCTGGGATTAGAGGGCTGATGTCCCAGGCTTCTGGTCCTGTGCTCTGCGCAACCACGAAGCCAACCTTTCCTGCCCATCTCCTTTTACTCTCTTGGGACAAATTCCTATTGAACGTTATTAATAAAGACAACAGGGGAATAATCCTGTTGTCCTAGTCCGAAGGGAAAATGTTCTCTTAGTTCTGTGCTATTGTATGAAATTTAATGCTGTCGGTCAGGAGACCTTAAATAACTACATTAAACAGCCGATTTGGTGCCAGCTTTTCTTCTTATTTAACTTAGTCTAAACTGACACCAAACTTTGAGACTTCCTCTCCTCCCACAGTGGAGAGCCGCTGGGATTTTTTATACCACACATGGTTTCCCTCCTACATTTTCCTCCCATGTCAGATATTCATACCCCCTTTAATAACCAGCAGGGGGATCATTACATTGAGCTACTGCCAAATGCATAATGACTGCTGCCTTTGCCTTACACAGTCACTGCACTACTGATATCCAATTCAGCATTGTAAAGTGCTTAGGGCTACCTTGGGGATGTGCTATATTAAACCCAACTATTCTAAATCCTATTTAATACGAAGAGATTGGTGGTGGGGGAGGGGGGGAGGGAGATTTAAAATTGTCATTAGTCACCTCTTTTCAACAAGTAAAAATACCTGGTCACTTAGGGCTCAATTCTGTTGCTGTTAAGTCATAAATAGACCCACTGATTTTAGTAGGGGATGCATGGAGGTAAGCATTCTGCTTACCATGGGGGGAGGCAGAATTGGGTCCTATAAAGCTGTGTCTGAAACAGTAAGTTTGCAAGAAGCTGATGGGGGTGAGTGCACCCATTTCTGAATTCCCCTTGCAAATGTTTTACAGTGGAAACAGGAAAGCGGAAACATGCTTCATATCTGACTAAAAATAAAGGTACTCTTAAACTTGTAAAAGGCAACATTTTTATTTGAATGATATGACAGAGCTGCCACAGGAGTGTTACCTGCTATAAAGAAAGCTTAAGAATTATTACCTTTATTAGACCAGTGACACTGAGCTTTAGCCATACATTTCTAACTTCTGTCCCTCTACAGAGACAATTTTCTTTTCTTAAATAAACTGTCATGCTAGTGTTAATATATTGTTGGCTCCCTCATACTCTGAGAATACTGCTGATATAAAACATGTATATGTTAGATTGGTAATAGTATCTTTAGTGTAGCTGACTAGAACAAATGTGTTTCCCTCATGGCTGTGCTAATGTGATAAAGGAAAATTGGCTGTTCATCAGCTTTTGGCTGGGTAAAGACAGTAGAGATGGAACCACATTCTTTTTTATGCATTAATACCACTGAGAACTTTTCACTAGTTATATTTCATGTGCAGGCATGTTGTGCAAAGATGTTGTAAAACATGAGATAATGCTACAAATAACAAAGTAGAAAAGCCTGTATCTTTTATGATGATAACAGTCAAACACCAAATGACAGTAACAGGCTGTAAAAAATGTGATGCAGAAAAAAAATGCGATGTAACCACCACATATACGTATACTTAGGCTCTTGCAAATAGGGCATCAGATGTTTAGAGGGCTTTGAATTAAAATTAAATAAAAAACTGTTGTATTTAGGTCATTGATGTGTCAACACAAAAGATAATTTAAAATGGAGAGATGTATTTTGAGTGGTGAAACTCATATGCAATAACTTTTTGAACAAATCTCCAGGCTTAGTAATTATGATAATAGCCTTCAAATTTCCATCAGTGGAAGGGCAATAAATATTCCTGTCTAAATTTGGGAAGTATTGACTGAATCTGGAAATGGCAATAAAGCTCAGCATGCATGTGTATGTTTGAAAGTGCAGTTTAAGGAGGAAAAATTCATCTGTACAATTTTGTGTGAAGCCTAAAAAAAAAAAAAAAGTCCAAACAAAACCCTCCATCTTATTTCATGTTTTCTTTCTTAAAATGCTGATAGACTCGTGCTGCCCAAGGCACTGATGCTGATCATCTGAGCTCAGATTTATAGATAATTGTGTCCGTTTATCTTGGTCTGAAATTTGAAAGACTTTATTGCAGAATAGTATTGTGAGTGCTTATATTGTGGTTTTCAAGCTGGTATCTTGTTAACTGGTAAATAAGTTCTGTCTTTCCTCTTTGCAACAAATTATTCTGGCTTGTAAACCTTTTGTGTCCTCACATAGATATTGTTCTTATGGAAGCAATTATTCCATGTTTATTTTGTTTTGATTAGCATGACTATCAAGACGGGCTAAAGCACTCTAGTTTTATCTGGCCTTGATAGACACGATTCACCAGGCATCCATATCTGCAAAATTAAAATACTACTCTGTAAATTGGCACCAAAAAAATGATGTTTTAAATGCTGAAAGCTACCAAGTTCTCATGTGAAAAAAGCCTTATGCAAGCTAATTATTGCTAAAAATCAAGTCATTTCATTTTTGAAAATAAATCACTTTCTGAAATACAAGTTTTGGATAAGTTCAACTTATTTTGAAGTATAATTAACTTCATTAATGGGAAGCTGACTATAGCCATGATACCTACCGTTTTCATTTTGTATGGACCTATATTTTTTAAATGAGAGGATTGAATTTCATAAAATGTAAGGCTGAAAGACATTCCCATATTAATAAAATTTTCCTAATTTTAGGTAGCCTAAACCTGAGGATTTTTAATGTGAAAAAAGTACTTTGTAAAAGCTCAGCATCTCGTGACTTTGTGGAGCTGGGAGAACGCCATAAAGTATTTCTATGAACGTTAGCTCAGATTTAAAATGAATTGGCAGGGAAGGGAACACTTGCAGAAAACAGTACCCTGGGGTGCTGGCTGAGTGCATATTCCTAGCCAAGGGTTCCCTTGATGTGAGGGAATTAGCCACTGGGTGTAAAGCAGATGTAGGCAGTTCCTATACCATTCCCTTCAGCTCTTGTAGAAAGTAGCATGCTGGGGTTAGGGAGGTGTTTTGGAGGGGTGTTAGAGGCCTGGCTGAAACGTGCTGTGCTTGGTTATCCTGAGCATGGTATACAGCCCCTTGAGGCCTGTTTGAAGTGATGTGTATGAGAAGAGCTGTGACAGCTATAACATGTGCCCATGGCCTGAAGTGGTGATGTAGCTGTAACCAGCCTTGTGCCGTGTGAAACAGACCCACCCTTCTCCTTTTCCTCTCTTCCCCCTCCCTGCCAGATCCCCGTACTGTAGTTTCTTCTTTGATTTAACTACTGTGGAAATTTTACACCTTATGCATCTGGATGGGCAGAAAAGATGTAACTGCTTTCAGTAGGCACTGAAAATAAACACAGCAGAAAGGTTGAAGTAATGTTATTGGTTAATCAGTGATAAACTCAACATGTAGAGAAATCAAAGTGATTGCATAATAAACCATGTGTTTTCCATTTTACATTGACTCTCTAGGTGCATCACAGCCGAATTAGTTTCTTCTTGAATGGCTGGGAAGATGACAACACACCTTTTGATTCAAGGATTCTTAAGGGAACAGTTGCAGATACTGATGCTGATGGTACTCTGCAAATTGGACAAAGCTTCACAGGTGAATCTTGTAGTATTTTAGTGAAATGCATTGGAATATACAAAATAAAATATGCATCTTGTGGTTAAAAGAAGTGTGTGAGTAATTTTAAGTTGTCTGTATGCTAAGAAGTAATACCTTCCTGCAGAAGAAAATTCCTATTATACAATTAGCTTTCTCAAAAGATTGGCTGAAAGATAGAAGTTTGGTAGATGATCCAGTAGGATAATAATTTATTCTATGTGTTACCGCATATAGGTAGGTTTTCCTGCCTTCTTTAAAACATGCATGTAAAGTGTCACATTCCAATAATTTATGTTCATAGTTTTTCTGAGTAAATATATGCAAGTATTTCAGAATGGAATTGTGCATGGCCACTAGACAATGTTCCTCTCTGTGCAGACTCAGGAACAGAGCTGAAGATTTCTGGCTGTCCATGTTCTTCAGTTCTATCAGTACTAATGTGAATGACTAGCAGAATGAGAAGCTTACAGCCTAGTAGTGCCTAATAGCTTTACTCTTCCTCTGCATCTAGAATTTTATATGTACTACAGCATGACATAGTCATAGCAGAACGGTGGGGGATGTTTTGTTGCTTTTCACAAATTCTTGGCTCTCCTGGTCTAAGAACATTGACTTCAGGAACATGCACAATTTGAAGCTAACTCCTAAATATGGCTATGTGTCACTTAAAACAACTTTCTTGTGGGCTTGGGCAAGAAAATATTCTGTGCCCCATTTCTTAAAGCTTGTATTTGGAAATGTGTTTTGTTGTAATTTTGATTCTGAATCCTGGAAAACTAATAATTGTATAAAAGAAGATGATATTTTAAAATGCTTTTTATCTTTATTGTATAAATTGATAGGTACAGTTGTACCTACTGTATCTCTTCTCTAATTAGAGGTGGCACATGGACTGGCTCATTACTTCTGTCTAATGAGCCGATCCTTGTGCCACCTCTCTAATCGGAAAAGAGATAGGTACAAAATGTTCTTATAAAGTTATTATAAATCATTCTTTTTTATAAAAAAAATTAAACCACTGCCCTCTATAGTTTTGTCCAGGTCCAAGATGGTTTCATTCAGGAGGGGTAATTGTGCAAGAGAGATCTCTGAGTGCTGAATTAAAGGTGCTCTCATGCAGTGCAAAGCTGCCTTCTGCTCAATAGATTATTTATAGTGTATTTTCTTAGGTTTAGAGCAATTTGTTGGAAGAATGCAAGATTTTCGATTTTACCCAGTGGCACTTACAAACAGGTAAAGAACTTTTATTTTTGTAAAAAAGTAAGAGTGAGGCAAGAATACTGTAGATAACAATATGCTTATTTCCCAAAGTATAGTTCTTTTCAGATATTTTCTTTAGATGATTGCTTATGATGATGTAGTTTCCTGAACCTCGTTTCAAAGATTACCCTTAATCTAAAAAATCTTGAGTTAAAATAAATTCAGCAACTTAATGTGTTTTGCTTTTGAACTGTGCTTAAGTAGGCTTAATATATATAGTGGTATACATAGTGTATATATAGTGCAACACAACACTCAGTAATAAATATGTGCTTTCCTTCTTATTGTTGTCCTTGTTACAACCTGACTTACTATGTATTCTGCAGAGAGAAGATCCAGTTGCTAGATTTCAATGCTTATAAACTGTCTAGGTGTTATCTACTCATCATAATTCTGACATAATAGTGTGTGCTGATAAGCTTAGTCCTGGTGGATAAGACTTGCTAAGAGCTTTCTCAGAGCTCCGTGTAAACTGTAAGGCAAGGGAGGGAGCATAGCAGACTAGTCCATTTTAGACCAGTCAGATACCAGTGATCCAGTTGAAGAGGACAGACACTCCAACTTGGTTAGAATGTTGGCTTTGTGGCTGCAAGCCTGGCTTGCTGTGCTTAGCTGTTCCTTTCCCCTGGTTTCAGATTCCCCATAGTATCGGATGTCCATGTCGGCTATTCTAGGTGCTTCCCCTGTCCCATGCACACACCCGTACCCTGAGGTGCCATTGTCTGAACTGTTCCTTGCTTTCTATGTTAGATTGTCACCATAAGCTGCCAATGACTTCGCTGGCTCAGCCCACAGAGCTCTGGGCAATTGCTTTGACTTCCTCCGCTCCTGAGGCCAAATTACAGTTGCCAGTGCAATTTCTGTTGCCCTCCAGCCTCCCTTCCTAGCACATTACAAAGAAATGTTACCTTTGTTATCCAGCTCATGCTGGATTAATCTAGTCAATTCAAGCTGGCCAGAAGTAGTCAGGTCCTATTTGTCTGCGTGGTGCTTCTGGGTAGGCTGCGTGCAATGACAGTCATGACTGCAGACCTTAAGGCTACTTAATGATAGTCTTTCAATAAGATGTAGAGCAGTTTCCTAGGAGCTCAGCTGTCTGCAGGACATTATGATGAACTGAGCTCCTCTGAATTGAAAATATCAATGTGAATCTGAATTCTAAGTTTTATGAAAATCATTTTTTCGAAGCAATGCTTGTCAAATCCTTTGAACTACAATTTAGATCAATGAAATGAATACAGTTTAACAATTGAAAAATAAGATATTTTACAGAATGTTTTGGCCTAGTGATGTCTTTGTAGATTTGATTTTATATCCACAAATAACTTGGTCCAAAATGGGATAAACTGTGAAGGAAAGTCTTTCCTGTGTGCCAATTAATTTAAGGCTATGTCTACATAAAAGGCCCTATAGCTTTGGGTTCTGTGGAATTTGTAGTGACAGCTATCAAGTATTTATTTACTTAAGAAGTACACAAAAATTATGTTCTTACTCATAAAATAGGAAAATGGGAAAAGTAACAGGTTTTTAATATAAAAATTCAGTATCTTCTAGGCTTACGAAATCTTTCTTTTACACCAGAGAGGAACAGATAAAGACCTGCCCATGTCTTGCATATATCTACCTGCTTGCCTGCCTACCTCCCTACCTCCCTATGTATCTATTTCAGTTGCTGATGTCAGAGGAAACTCAAATGACTCAATGATTTGACATGGCTGTATTGATCACAAACTGGGGCAGCTAAAAAGTGGGCATTTGTATTAAAATTAGTTAAAAGTAAAAATATTTCTGTCCAGGTTTTCTACAGTGCAATGTGATATTGTTCAAGGTGATCTTTTTGGTGGATTTGAGTGCAAACATTCAACTTTTTTGTGGTTACAGGCAATGTGTCAACGTTATGGTATCCTTAAGAGCAGTATCCAGACCACTAACTGGAGTCAGACATGATGCTGCAATAAAGTGTTAAGAGTTTTTCTCCTTGCATATATGGCTAGATTCATCCTATCTAGCTTCAGACACCTCAACAAGGAACTAGTTTCCCGTAGTGCCATATGTCTGAGGAGCTTCATATATGTGAAGCAATGAAAGCAGCTCTGCAGTACTTCTGAAGGTGCCTGCTGCTTACCATAGATAACATAGAGAACCTGTGTGGGCTCCATTTGTAGCTGATTGCCCCATTTTTATGAGCTGAAACCAGGCCTTTAGTGCTTCTACTATAAACTGAATTTTGTTTAATCTAAGACCCTAGAGGCACAAAGTGGCACTTGTCCTTTTTTGTCATGTATGTGATTACTTTTCTATATGCTGTGACAGAGACATTTTGGAAGTATTCTCTGGAAAATTCCCTCATCTTCATACCCAGTCTGAGTGCCGCTGTCCCGGAAGTCATCCCCGAGTGCACCCATTGATACAGAGGTACTGCATCCCCAATGGTGCAGATGATACCACTAACGACAGAGTGCTGAGGTTGGATGCAGAAGCCCATCCTCTGTATTACATCAATGATGATGACATTGGGACCACATGGATTTCGTCAGTGTTTGCTAATACTGCAGGTCTGGATCGTGGTGTTTCAATCACAATAGATTTGCAAAATGGACAGTATCAGGTAATGGGAATATTACATTTGCTATTTATTAAATAAGAACTAAGAAAATAGTTTTGTAGGTGTTTCATTTACAATTTTGAGGAAATTAAAACCTTATGCTTTAAAATTTTATCCTTAGAGGATCAGGAAGAAAGCTTCCTTTTTTGGTGTGTAACAGTGCAAAAGGCAGAATGCATTATGGTTTTTGTCATTCTCTTTCGATGTACCTGTTGTAACAAGCAGTAATCTTGAATAGATATACCAGAGAGGATATCCTGTGTGAAGGCACCAGTATTTAGGAACTGATTGCTGTCTTTTACCTCCACTTAATCTTCAACTTTAGTTTTAATTTCTATTAAAGCTTACAGTGCTTGTTCCATACCTCTGGTAGAAAACTGACTGCAGACAAATGAAGTTGAACATGTCAAAAGCACACTGACTTATCAGAGGGGATTTCTGTTTTGTAGGTACTCTGGAGATGGTAGTTTAGCCACCCAAAGAATATGGAAGGAGGAAATGATAGGCAGGCCTGGTTACTGAAGAGGCCATATTTCATCTAACACTCCACTGGACTGTTGAAGAGTGTCAGGATGTCTTGGAAGGAGGGACTTATCAGGAATGGGGCTGCATTCACAAGAGGGAATGCACCAAATTTCTGTGTATTCTTGCTAGCTTATTATTCTTTTTTTTTCATTAATGGTGAGAAGGGAAAGAATATGATGACAGGTTTTGGCTACATAAGTAAGAATTAGTCCTTTAGTTAAAAGCGATTTCAAATATATGTGACATTCTAGGATTTTGCTTATTTGCTACACACATTTCTGCACAAGCAGTATGCTGAGGGAAATGCTCTTTAAAACAGTACAAATATTTGATAAGATTCTGAGCTAAAAATAGAGAGAATCCTGAAAAAAAAGTACCTGTTATCAGACAAATGACTCATCAAATATTTGGCAATACAGAATTATAACCTTCATTTTTGCCAAAATAATATTACTGTAACAAATCATGGATTTTGTGGTGCATTTTCAAAGGATCTTCAAGAAAAGGTGGAGTTCTGATGCACAGATCAGTAGTTGTGTAATAGTGTCTGAGAGTTCAAAGAGCTTGTTTAACAAAAAAGGTTATCTTTGGTTTTAATTGGGAATATATGGCCTGAAATATAGCTGCTTCTTCTGCCTGTGAGTGGTAGAGCAGACTGTGTAGTCACATAGAAAAATGAAGTTCATATTCTCATTGTTTTACAACTTAATTTCAGTTTATAAATTTGTTATCTTCTTGTAGGTATTCTATATTATACTGCAGTTCTTTAGCCCACACCCTGAAGCAGTAAGAATAGAAAGAAAAAAAAGAGATGATCTAAAATGGGAAGACTGGCAATATTTTGCTAGAAATTGCAGTATTTTTGGAATGGAAAACAATGGATCTCTGGAAAAACCAGACTCTGTCAACTGTCTCCAGCTTCATAGGTATGAGTGGGTATTATCTGCATAATACAGATGCTTTGAACAGGTAACATCCTGACACAATTAATTTCTATGTCCCAATGAGATAGAATCTTTTAATTTGGTATACTCATTTATTATGGACTACTGAATATATAAAAGATCCTAAATCTGACCTTTTGACTGCAGATTTCCAGAAAGTCATCTGTCATTTTTATCATATTTTAGTCATTTATGAATGTGACACAATTGATTCCTCGGTTATTTTTGTGCTAGAGTTTTGAAATTTTATGTGCTTGTGTTTTGAGGGGCTATTGTCAGTAGAATTACAGAACATTGAGATGATAAGTTGAGGAAGGTACTGACATAACAGATTGTTTTAAACTGTCTAGTGGATATGGAAGTCTATCTTCTGATCTCTGAGAGTGGAACTTGTTCTGAAGTCTAGAAAAGAGGCCAAACTTAAGTACAAAAGCCAATCACCCAGCGTTACTAGGGGTCTTGCAAAACATGTAAGAAATGTCTTGAAAATGATATCTTGAAACTTTCTAATCTTTCTGAACAAGAACCAATATAAAACTGTGGGGAGGGGGATAAGGAGGGTCACTAGCTTTTAGAAATATGTTGCATGCCCTTTTACTGACAGTGAGCATGTGCATATTTAAAGCTATATAATATAAAATATACATTTCATAAATATAGTGTATGACATCTATAATAGATAGTTAATATGTTACCATTTTACACACACATGCATGTATGTACACACACATACACATAATTGCATCTATACCACTACATGTATTCAAATGCATTATCTCTTGGCTGAATTCAGCTGCCAGTCAGGCTTGTTTAGTATTTAGCTGGAAATCAGTGAGAAAATACATTAACAGGTGCTGTAGAAATTGTGCTTTTTTTGTTGTTTCACTTTTACTACTTTTCTAAAACTTTTCAAGTGTCAGCATCATTGTCTGTTCTCCAGGAGTTCAGAATTCTGAGGAGAGGAGCATAAGGTTATTTGAGTGACACCACTCTTCAGCAAAGGAATCTGAGCTTTATTGCTGATTCTTGGAACAGAGGGTAGAGGAGAAGGGAAATATCTTAAGTAACCCAAACATTTTTTGATAAATAAACCAAATAAGGTGTAATGCCGCTTTCATCCCAGAAATACATATTTGTATATTTTCTAAAAAGAACTGAAGAGTTAAATATGAACTGTTTCCGTAAATGTTTTGTAAGCAGCACTGTTTCTGCCCTTCAATTAAAACATAAATGATGATTTTTGGGTACAGCTGATGTACAGAATGCTTTGTTTAAAAATATATGGTGAGTATATAGCCTATAATGGTGAGTATTCTGTGTTCTCAAAGAGTAGTTACTCTCGAAACAATGCTCCAAATTTGTGTCAGCAGTGTAACAGAGTTCCCTATATGCTAAACCAAAACTGGTTTCTCTCTCTTTCTCTCCCAGCCACGTACTTGTAACTGCCAAGACATGTCCAAATTGTCTGTCCAGGATTTAGACACCAGTGTGCTTGTTACCTGGTGGCCTAACCAGGATCCCTGGGTTGACATGGAAGGCAAATGACCTTGGCTTTGAAATCCTTACCATGATTTGAGAGTTCTTGTTTTGGTGACCATATGCTAGTACTGAATGGACTTCTTTGTGTCCTTTAGGAAATCAAAGTGATTAAGGTTTTTATTTCTCCATCCTGTACCACCTGTGTAAGTTAGGAGTTGCTTGCTGTACTTAATCCCCCTATCAGAGGCTTGAATCTTTGCTTAGTCTGAATATTGGCTGACCTTTATTTTAGGATCTCCTTTGTTTTCCTGGTTTCCTGAGAAACTGCATGGAGATGCCTTAGTTGCTTATCTAGTTGCCATCAGCTTTACAGACTTTCTGCTGTTCCTTCTGGAGCTTCCATAACAAGCTGATGGTGTTTGTCTGCCATTTGTACCTGTCTAAACATTTACATTACAGTTCTACATGCCATGGCAGCAAAAAATATTTTATTTAATTTTCTGCAGAGTGGAAGAGAAGACAGTATCACCTAGAGAAAAATACCAATATATTCCACTGAGATTTTTGTGAAACACTGACCTGGATTCGGGGACAGTAAATTCAAAGATTCTTCATGAAGAGTGAGGAGTATGACTCAGCAGACCTAGTCTAACTAGAAATCTCATCTTTCAAAAGCTCTGAGATATTTTGAAGTGACATTTTTTGAATGTTGTATGTCAGGTGCCAGGTGGTAACATGGGTTATCTGTTTTTAATGAGCCCATGTAGGTGTGCAAATAAGCAGGCATTCTTCTCTCTTGCAGAGAGAAGCCTCATAGCTAAACTCTACCTAGTACATATAATAACATAACATATGATTCATATCAAATTGTCCAGTTTATATATAGACAGCCTTCGCTTGAATTCTCGGGACTGTCCTTCCCCTTCTTGGGCTTAAATATACAGTTTTACTCTCAATTCTACTGCATTCCAGTAATTCTCTTGTACTTCACTTGCATGTGTTTCTAACTCTGTCCACTCATCAAATGAGATTATATGGTCCAGTGAGTCTGGAATTCAAGAGATAATAATTGTTTCTGTATGGTTTTTAAATGTGTTTAGAAGATACATAATTAACAATATGGACCTGTTAATTACTTTGTTAGTCATTGGAATGGTTTCCTTATGTGGTTCAAGCCTAGTTCATGTTTCTCAGAGTGTTAAACTTTTTAAAAGCCTAGTGCAGATGACACTGTATCAGTCACACTTTATTCCTATTTTGAAGTTGCCTGCTAGAGGCTTTACTTTTAATTGGAAACCTAGGATCTGGAGAAGAGGGTGGTAGTTTGGGACAAAACAGACATACAGAGGACATTTCTTTTTCCCGTCTTGAATTCCAGTGACTCAGAATCCAGTGACATAAGAATTTTTACCCAGAAAGCACAAAACCCCCTATCTACTGTTAAGTGGAGACCGTCTGTGAGAAACATGATATTAGGAGACAGAATCTGTAAAATATTTGATATTTTGCTTTTAATTTGCCTTCCTCTCTATTCAAACAGCTTTACACCGTATTCTCGTGGTAATCTGACTTTTAGTGTTCTTACCCCGGAACCAAATCACCGACCTGGTTACAATGATTTTTATAATACTCCATCTCTCCAAGAATTTGTAAAAGCTACACAAGTGAGGATTCATCTCCGTGGCCAGTATCATACCAATGAACCTTGGGTAAATTTCAGGCACAGGTACTACGGAGTTAATGAAGTTACAGTCAGTGGAAGGTAGGTGTTATGTGGCTTTTCCCACACTGCCTCTTACTATTGCAGCTGTGTAAAGCATATAAGGACCTGCCTAAAATTTAGTCAAATTGTTTTGCTTTTACATTTATGAATGAGAAAAGAATTTGGTCTAAAGCAGTGTATCGAGATTGAAATTATTGGTGTGCTGTGTTTTTAAAACATTTACTCACATGTGATTTTACAATTATTTATACTTAATACACAAATCTATCAAAAGCAGTCCTTTCCTTGGAATTACTGAGGCCTCTAAGCAAAGGCATTGGCACAATGAAACGATGGCTTGTGCTTTGCCTCAGTAACTGTTCCAAGTTGTAGATTCCCAGTCATGGTAATTTTAACAGTCTTAACGCAGAGCTCATTCTTTGTTTTAGCTGAAGTTTTCCTTTCAAAATCGGTCAGCTGTCAGTAAAAGTATTACATTATCTGTGACTGACAAGTTTATTGTATATGATAAGTGTACTGTCTTGTGAAAGGACTAATTATGCCCTGTAAATAATATGCAGATTTGGCAATGAAATAGTTTCCAAGGATCGTATGGTGCAGATTTTTGATAAGTAGTATTATTCCTGAAATTATTTTGGTAGTTCTCATTTTGAGGGAAAGAACTCCATTAAAGATCATGTTTACCTTAAAATTTTCTACATTACTAATAAATTTTGATTATTGATTTAGATGTGTTATGATAATGCATTTACTAAAATAGCTTTATCTTGGTGACAGTATAACAGTAAAATAATTACAGCCATGGTTTGCAAAGCTGTACCATACCTCTAGAAGAACAGCCCTTCAGGTAGAATAGTATGGTTACTAACTAATATTCTATACAGATTTTATTTTAGTAAGAAATGGACATTTTAACTGACATAAAATGTGTTAAATTGCAAAATTATACCTGATACGGTTAAGGTTTCTTTGAAAAACTAGAGCCACACTGTAAGGCTTAATATTGATGAATAATTATAATAGATTTAATAGAATTTTACATATTAATATTGCATACTGAAAAACAGTTTTCATTACATATTATATAAGGTAAGAGTAGCTCTACTAAATGCTGGTTTTTGTTCTCTTGGAAAGCAGTTGTTGATGCTTAAAAATATGTTGAGTGAAGTAGTCTTTTGTAGGTTATTGGACTTGAGAACATTCTCTTTGGTGACATTTATTTGTACTTAGTAAAGATCCAGACTATGTAATACACAAAGTTGACTTTGTTGGACAGATATATTGTATATATTGTAGGACAGATATGTTTTCATATTTTATTTTTTTCACTGCCTATTGTTCTTTCAGGTGTAATTGCCATGGCCATGCTGAAAATTGTGACACAGCTGTTAAACCGTATAGGTGCCTATGCGTCAAGGAAAGCTATACAGAAGGAAATAATGTTAGTGTCTCCTTTGTCTGTCTACATCATCTATGAACATCATCAAAATTGGGATTTTAATCCTGGGAAAGAGTGTTAAGTGTGTTAGTCTAGTCCTATCTTTTATAGGGAAACTTCCCATACCAGATTTGTATTAATTAAGGAAACAAAAAACTTCCACTCCTCCCTCCCGCACCCCAAGCCATTTCCACCACAGACCATTAGGAGTTTTCAGGATGTTGTTAGAGGATTAGGCCACTTTCAAACATTAGATACAAATCTGAGATTAGGCTGTGAGCATCTAGTAAAGATTGTTTCTCTGCCTGCTGTAGCAACTGGCAAACGTCCTATAGAGTGAATGTACTACTCCATGGTGGTTTTAGTCTGGTCCTATGGACTCCAAACCCATTCAGTAGGTGGAATGCAGTAGGCACAGTCCTGGAGTTCAGCTTCCAATTTAGTTTCATTTGAAAGGGGGCAGTTCAAGTGGTCCATGATGCAAACCAAGGCACATTAAATGAAAAATTAGAATTTTCCTTTTTTTATAATAGTTTTATAATTCTTGGCCATAGGAGAACCAAAATGGGGTTGATTGTTGTAAGTCATTGTATGCTACATAAAATGTAGAGGAGAGCATAGACTAACGGCACTAGTTTGCACTTATTTCATGCAGCTTTTGATTTTCTTGGAAGCTGTTCAAATACAACTTAGCAAAGGCAGACCAATGATGTATGAGTAAAGAAAACTTGCTCAAAGTAAAGATTCTGTCCTTAGATTAATTATTTATCTCAAAAGAAAAAAAAAGAAAGGAAAATAAGTTGAGGTTAAGAAAGAATGACCTTCATGTAGAGAATGAATCCCACAATCTCACTGAATGTTAGATTTCCATTGTGAGTACCTGTTGTATTCCTTGTTAAATTTGTGCCTTTTGGAAGTAGCCTTTCTAAAACTTAAGAAGGGGCTGTGTGGAACAGCAACAACAATAGCAAAGGGGAGACTAATCTGCCATCAGAAAAACCCCAGGCAGTCAATGCTTGCTGGAACAGAGCAAGGAGTGTTCACCTGTGAGCATTTGATATAGCTTTTATGATGAGGTGAAAGATCTTCGTCAAATTTCATGGGGGATTTAAGTTTTCTCATTTTTTTAAGCAGAAGTGTAAGATCTACAGTCTAAATGGGACTTGAACAGAAATTTCAAGTTTTTAGATGGGTCGAATTAGAAAAAAAAATTCAAACTGACAGTGTCCCTTTAATTAGAACACACATTGTGAAATGTTACTTTGTAAGGATTAATTATAAATATTTAATAAGATCTGGAAGTTCACCAAGCACTCTTGCAAGACTTATACTACCTTGTGAAAACAAACCAAATACATTTTAATGATGTATCTGCCTTATCAGATATTTCCTGTCAATGTTAATGGGTTGTTCCACTGAGTGTCACGTTTTTGAATTGGCATATATGCATTGTAACTGTAATTGAAGTGCTTAAATTAACTGTATTAATTCAGAGTACAATAAGGATGTTGTTTAATTATTTTTCTTATTCTTTAATAACCATGTCAGTATCTATTAAATATGAAATAAAATAGTAGTAATAAAATAGAATTAATATTTAGAAATACATCAATAACCACTTTGAATTTTATCAAAGTTTTACATTGAATCCAAACAACTTAAGGATTTTGATTTTTATTTTGTAAGGCAAACTCTTAAAAACCAAACGAAAATCCATTCTGATTTTAGGCTATCATTGGCAATAGTAAAACTCTGTCTTATAGGCTTACAGTTATTTTTCGGGCTCCCACCCCACTGAATTAGGAATTGAAAAATAAATTTATTTGTCTATATATTTTTTTAATTCAAGTAAGAATTTGATGAAGGAAGTTTCTAAATAAAACATTTTTGGTAGGGAAGAGGAAAATGTTTTTGATAAGAAATTTCACTATCAGCAAGTAGTCTTTTTTTAACTTCCATCCTATTCTATCAGTGAGTAAGTCACCACAACTGAGGGGTTATATGAAGGTTTTTGGATTTGGGGTGGGTTTTTTCAGTATCTTGGACCAGAAATCAGAGATCCTTGAAAAGCTTTTAACATATGTCAGTTTGCCCTTGTCACATTTACACTTAATACAACTAAAATTACCATCTTGAATTTGTCTGGCATATACATCTGGCTAGCTGTTATGCAGCAAAGCAATACCAGAAATGAAAAATTTGCATAATTCATTACAAAGAGAAATCTTAGTTTAGTTATTTGCATCACCATGTTATGAAATTTGACATATCAAATGGATTTTTTTGTTTTTGTTTTTGGGTTTTTTGTTTGTTTGGTTTGGTTTGCTTGTTTGGGTTTTTGTTTTTGTTTTTTCCTGAGTTCTGCTTTGGTGAAGAAAGATGATGAAATATGTTGCTATGAAATTTGAGATGATAGAAAGAATAGAATAGAATAGAAAGATAGAATGACTTGCAGATGTTGAGGGCCCAGATTATGAAAGAAGAGGAAATAAATCCTCACAAAGCTTGTCTTTCAGTTTATGCAAAAAAATGTTCAGCTTCTTCTTTTACGAAGTGTTCTGTAAATGACTTGGGTCCGGCTTTGAGAAATAGCTCTGCCTTTTACAAACAGAAACTGAGGCACCAAGAGTGGAATCCAGATTTGGTAACATTTATATGCAGACTCATAGACACAAGTAAAAAGATGTTCAAAAGCTTTCTGTGATGTCACGTGAAAAGCTAGAAACAGCCCATGAAAGAACAAGGCAGTCAAGGAAGATCAGTTCTTACCTTACAACTCAGAGCTTCCTTTAAATTGATCATATAGAACTTAATAGAGAAAGGTAATGGCAAAATATATTGGAATAATTGTACAAATAATAATAGAAAATAGAATTGAAAATTAATAAAACAAAATGCTTCAAAGGATATGAATGGAAGTGAGAGTGACTGGATACGGTAAAGGCTTCAGGTGTTCAGAGTTTTACATGCAAATAATTAATGGTCTGAAACATCTGCAGTCTGAAAACTGCATATGGCATTGTTGATTTATTAAGAATTATATAAATGAGGTTTTTCATGTTGTTACAGGAGAATCTATGTAAATGTTAGTTAAAGGTCAATCTGTATCATATGTTGGAATGAATGATACATAGTACCTGAGGAGCTGTTAATATTAACTACATTAAGTGGTCACTCAATAACAAAGACTTTTAACTTGCAGAAGGAAGCAAGGTAGGAAAAAAATGCACTTTTTGATACATGGACTGTTAGGATGGAACCCCATAAGACACTCTTCATTTCTATTCTGTCTTCCTTAGTTGGAGTCACTTAGAGTGTTCTAGTTTTCTGTTTTGTTTTTTTTTTTCCTTTCTCTTTTTCCTAGTAAAACCTGGCTTTTAAGTTTAAAAGCCCTTTATAGTCTTTGGGAAGTTCACAAGAGACAGATGCAGTTCAAAGCTCTGATAGCACATGGTCTTGATAGATAGTCAAATGCTGTAATGAGGGTGCTGATGAAAGCCATGAGGAAATTAGGATGACTGTCTTCAGAGCAGGGTGAAACTGTGCTGGAACAGATATTACCTAAAAGCCATGTACATCTTTGAAACTTCAGCACTGGAGGTCTGGAAGTTAAATGCAATTCTTAACCTAATAAAGGTGTGACAAACAACAGGGTGAGGTGGGAGACCAGTTCACATTTTTATTGCATACCCATGTGACAACTGCTAGAAAAACAATTGTTTCACACTCATTGCCAATTCTGAATGACTACATTTTTGCCAAGACTTTTAAAAGGATATTGTAGACAGGTGGGAGTCAGTCTCTTCTCCCAGGTAGCAAGCATTGCAACAAGAGGAAACAACCTCAAGTTGTTCCAGGGGAGGTTTAAATTGGATATTAGGAAAAACTTCTTCATTGAAAGGGTTTTCAGTGATTGGAACAGGCTACCCAGGGAAGGACAGTGATGGAGTCACTGTCCCTGGAAGTGTTTAAAAATGTGTGGAAGTAGCACTCAGGGATGTTGGTTAGTGGTGGACCAGGCAGCGTTAGGTTAATAGTTGAACTTGATGATCTTAAAGGTCTTTTCCAACCTTAATGATTCTGTGATTCTTTAAAGTTCTGTTAAAGTTTTAAGCCACAGAACAAGAGACGTAGTTCAAAGAGGCTCGGTCCTATGTAATCAAATGCCATCTTTTTCTTTCCTACTCCTTAGTGCTTGTGTTTTTTAACAATAGGTGCAAGCACAGGTGTGCATAAGTAACTGATCTAAGATTAAATCTGAAATGAGATGATGAATGCTTTCAGCTGCTGTGTGGCTAGCCATGCACAAATGGAAACTCAGGGCTGGCAGGTTGGTAGCTATTCTTGTGCTGTTTTCCTTTCAAGGAGGATATATTTCCATAGACATGCTGAGAGGAGGAAGCTGCATGAGTTGGATGGCTTGGCTGGGAGCTTGTTTCTTTGTTGCGCTTACCAAGTTGTGCCATGCTTGAATGAACCCTTGTCTCATGTTGGTACTGTGTAATGCTGATTTTCCTCAAGGCAGAGACAAAGGGAGAGGGAAGATGGATGTGGATGAAGGAAGGACTTGAATAAATTTGAGCTTGGTAACTTGTGTAGCAGTAACAGTCAAGGTGTTTCCCTTAGTGTACTTTATCTGAGCTAATCACAATTAGGCAACGATTATTCTGATAAAGAAAGGCCAGATTTCAAGGTCTCAAGTGAAGCCCTGTTAATTTTCATTTTGAAAACTCTGATTTTTCCTCACTGGGGTGATGTTGTGGTTTTTTGTTGTTTTGGGGTTTTTTTAACAGATGGCAAAAATGTACAGTAGCTATTGTTATCTTACTGCTTACTGTTAGTTTCATTTATTAAAACTAAATTTCAGCAGATAAGTTCTTATGCTTTCATTTTGTCTCCCAAGTGACTTTTGTTATGAATTGTGACTGGTCTGCAATTCTTGGACTACCTTAAGCTTATGGCTTTTAAATCAGTTTCTCATTTTACCCACAGTTGATGCTTTCCCAGCATCAGCTGTGAGGAAAAGTTTAGAAACTTCAGCAGTTTCCTAATTGTCAGCATATAGGTGATATAGACACACTGGCCTAGATATAATAGTGCTTGGAATAATAGCCATGAGCACACTTCTGGAACTGAAGAAGACAGAAGTTGCCCCAAAAAGAAAGTAGTTACCCAAATAATTTACAGAAGCAACTTACTTTGAAGCATTTGAATTCCATCTGAAAGATGGAAATTAAAATTGCCATGTATTTTGTTTCTTTTGTTTCACTCACAAGGTCAAATGGTGACAGTACAAAGTACAGTTACTACAATGTTAGAAACTACAATACCATTGTTTAAAATCCATCCAAATGGATGCACTAGGTGAATATGTCTTCTGTGCCTCAAACACAGCATGCACAATCTTGCATCCTTAGAAGTTTGGGTAAAATCTGGATCTCAAGATGTTAGCCTGTGTTGAGTATCTAAATACTTAAAATTTTATTCTTCTGCCTACCTTCCTTGCTTTTGTTGTGTTTAATTAACTTAAAAACCCTAAAATAATAACAATTAAAATGTTGGGTTTGTTATTTTCCTATATGTGAGAAAGCATAGGTCTTTTTGTCTAAAACCAATACTATTAATATTTAAATGGGGTAAAACACAGAATGAAATATCAATACAGAGAGTATAATAGTATTCTTGTGAGAGAAAGAAATATTAATTTCTAAGAAATAGTATTTTATTTATTATTTATTTCAGTGTGATCGCTGCTTGCCATTATACAATGACAAGCCTTTTCGTCCAGGTGACCAAGTTCATGCTTATAATTGCAAACCATGTCAGTGTTACAGCCATGCAGTGAGCTGCCACTATGACTTAGCAATGGATCCTTTTCCTCAGGAACGCTACAGAGGCGGTGGTGGAGTGTGTGATAACTGTCAGCACAACACAGCTGGTAAGTCACACCAAAGAGAATGGACTGTTTGTTTTGCAGTCACTTTTTGACTAAGTTTTATGTCAACTGAGATTAGCAGTGCTCGATGGCTGACAGTCCAATAAATTCTCATGTATATGTATTTTTAAACTATTCAGATGGTGCAGTAGTAACAGTTGTGTCAATTCTTAGGCCATAGGAAAATACTGCTAAAACTTGATCCAATCTTCTATAAAAACTTTTGTGCAAAAAACATTCTAATAAATAGTTAAAACATATAGATTCAAAGCTATTTCCGTTACATGTGCTAGAGCATTTAAATCCAGAATATCATTTTTCTAATTGGACCAGTTTAACAGACATCTCAAAAATGTTAGTTTGTTGCTTATTGAGTAAAGGTCTTTATTCAATGTAGATAGTGCATTTGAATACTTTTTAAAACAGTTTTCTTCTATTTCTGTTTTCTTGGCTTTATCTAGTAAAGGGAAAAAAGAAAAGTTTCAGGTTCAATGATAATTTTTCAAAAAGAATGTATAGGCATTTGCATGGCACAGCTTTTATATAAGTGTGGTATTATATAACAGATGGAAGTTTAATGGAGTAAAACATAGTTTGTAACAGGTTCATTGTTTCATATGCTCTGGATCACTAAATTGGCAGGTAGAGATGAAAGGTGCATTAAAATGGACGTCCTGAAAATTATAGAATTCTCTCAAAGGAATAGTCTTTAATTTTGAATTATACAGCTAATTTTAATGAATTGGAAGCCATAATGCATAACCTTTCTTTCATGCAGGAAGGAACTGTGAGCTGTGCAAGGATTTCCATTACAGACAAGCAGGTGCAGATCTTTCAGCCACTGATGTTTGCAAACCCTGTGACTGTTATGCAACAGGCACCAAAAATAAGAGCCTCCTGTGTGATAATGTAAGTAACCTCAATACAGAAAAAGGAGAAAACATTTTAATTAGCTGTGTTGACAGCTGTAAGATTTTACAAAATGTATTTAGATGGTAACTGGTCTATAAAAAAATGCTAAAGTTCAGCCTTTTCAGAATGATAATTGACTTATGTCAGACATTGAAAGCAGAGAAAACACAGCAATTTGAGATGTACTGCTGGAGAGTTACTCATCTAGATCAGCAACAGACATAAAGATGCTGTATGAATAGTAGTTTTGTGATGCTAACAGATACCTGTGCACTCAGTAATGTTAAAACCTCTAGGTTTTGAGTGTTTTTGAAAGTCTATATTGTCTTAAAGTTACCAGCAGGTTTTGAAAATCCAGGCAATAAGCTGAGCCTGAAATTTAACTAGAACTAAGCTACTTTTCTCTGTAATAAGACAAGGATTGATCTCCCTTTTAATTTATAAAGTCCATTAAAAAAAAAGAAAAGTGATGCTGAAAAGAGAACACAGTCAACTGTGCTTTTTAAGCCAAAGGACCTCATTCACATGTAAAATGTCTAGTCTGATAATAAAGCTGTCTATAACATTCAAAACATGCATGTTGAAAAAAGGCAGGAAAATTGATTAAAATCTTGAACATCTATAAAAGATATGTTGTGTTTCATGTTCTGTTCACATATGTCCTGTCCATTGCCACAATCTAAATTTTGTTAGGAATAGGGAAGAAATATTTCTTTGAAATGTGTTTTAACGGTAGAATTTATTCTACCGGTAATTGAGGTAGAACTTCTTCAGCTTGTTGCCACTTTTCCTATCTCTTCTTTTTTCAAGGCTCTTATTCGTGAAGCAATCTCTAGTTTTTCTTGTAGTATGCTTCTTCTCACTGCATTTTATTTAAAAGTGAACTCCTGTGGATCCTGTTGTATTTTCGTCCCCAGTTCTGTAGCGGTACAGGTACATGCCCAGTTTGACTCAGTGCACCTTCACATTGGTACATATGCATTGGTGCATATTCTGAGTGACATGCAAATTTAGCACAATGTGTTTTTTAAAATAAGCCCTTGTAGTACAAGTAACAATTATCTTATAATTTTCAGTCTTCTGAAGGTGATGCTTTTTGCCAGCAACATAGAAATGGAAAAAAAGAAACTTGCAAAATGCAGATATCATGTTAGGGCTAGTTTTCAAGATATAGGAAGAATGAAAGGAAATGTTAATTTATGTGCCCATGGTTTGTGGTGAAATTTTAACATAAATCAACTTTAGATGTGATTAATAATAAGAGGAAGAGTAGTTTACAGAAATCACTGCTTTATACTGAAGTATACAAGAATGTTGATGGAGCTTAACTGTGAAAGTATGAACGGGGAGATAAAATGGGAAAAATGGGGGAGACTGTATTGCTCAATAAAGCATCAATTGCTGCAGGAGAAGCAGAGCAGGGAGAAATGATTGAGAGGCATTAAAGAATAGATTAATAAGGCTGGGGCCTAAAGGCTGAAATGAATTACATGAAATAGGAAGGCATCATTGAAGGAAGTGTTTCCAAATTTGACCTGTGGAAGATGGAATCATAAGGAATAAGGACCCTACTCATGAAAGTTAATTGTCACATCACATTCATAATTTTCAAGGAAATTTGCCAAAATTGGGGCAGAATACACTTTTACTGCATAACTCACCACTTTGTTCAGGTCATCAACATTTTTTTTCTTTTTGCAAAGTGCCACTTGTGTCACTAAGTTCCAAGAGAGGTAGAGAGTTCCAAATTTAATCCGTTGAATCACAAATTAATCTATTGAATCACACAGATAGAATGTTTGCTCATCAAATACAGTATTATTCATGTAGCTAGTTTACAAGATGGGTAGAAGAGCTTACTGTAACACGGTTACTACCATCTCAGTCTTTTGGACTGATCATGAAAACTTTATGCCTGTTCACCTTTTACACTCTACCCTTGTTGAGCAACGCACATAGGTATGTAGCATTTCTCCCTTGCGTAGTTTCTCAGTTCTCATATATCTGAAGATCATACCCACTTAGAGATCAATGCGTGACTTCATTTGTATTTTAAACTGCAAACTAACATATTAAAAACTTCAAAATTTTAACTTCATGGCTTATAGTAATGAGTAGCATTTTAGAAGGGTGGTGTAGCAGTGCATTCATGAGCAATTCATTAGGTGTTTTTGCAGAGAGAGATATTTCTTTGAGACTGGTGAATACAAGAGACAATTGCTACAGCCGGATAAGCTATCCACGTCTTTTCTGTTTATCGACATTTAATCACTGTAGAAAAAGATGGTTGCATCCTCTTTGTGAATGTTTGTCACAAAATATTTCAAACAATCAGAAATCCAGATGAACTATTTGAGGTGCTTGAGTTTTATAAAACTGAAAGAAGAACTGGCTGCCTTCTTCCCTTTTCCCTAACCATTCACACATGAGAAAATTCTGCCAGAATACTACTGATGTGATCATTCTTGCTCTGTATGGAGAGCTGGAGTTTAATTTCTTCTGGCCCCTCTACCACAATCCTTTACTCATTTTCCTGTGCTACTTTTTACCCAGACTGCTCTACAAATGCTTATGTATTCAATCAGGCATGGCAGTTTGTAGTCCTTTCATGATTCTATTATAATAAACCATATATAAAGCTGGGGAAAAAAAGCACTCTTTTCCTGGGCGTTTGTTTTTAGGCAAACCTGGAAGTGCTGCTATTGCTTTTACCTAATCTTTGGAAGTACTATTTTGGTCTCAGTGAATTTAGGTATCTTTCTTTACTCAGCTTTGGATGACTTTTGAAAATTCACTCTTGACATCCAAATAAATATGTATCATGTACTTATTGTTGCAAGGAAATGGTATTTTACTGCAGAGGCTATTGTTCAGAGTTGCAAAGACTTAATTGCCTTCTGTCAAGGTGGCAGCTGTATTGTCTCATCTTGCAAGAAAACTCTTTCTAAGGCAAGAAAATGAACAAAATGTTAGTTACTGTTTTCTCTGAAGAGTCAAATGAAAGCAGATTACAGTGCTACCAGGTAACTTTCTGAACAGGCGTCAGATTTCACCTTTCTGTACACTCTCTAAATATTTCTTTTTTGAATTTCTTATTTTTTTCACTAAGAATTTTGAATGCTTCATCTAATTTTATGTTATACATGGTGAAAGGCTAGCTATGCATTTGTATATATATATTTTTAAACCAAAATAGTATTTCTGTTTCTGTTTTTCAGTTCTGAGATAATTCTTTTATCTAAAATTAGAGTGAGCATTCCCCTGCTCTCACTTATCCACCTACACTGTTTTCAACCCATTTATTGTGATTGACAGTAAATAAATAAATGAAATGAAATGAAATGTGTGTTACGAGGGAAAAGACATAGGTTAAAGCAGTTAATTAAGGGCATTTTGGACAACAGATATACCAAATAGAATAAGGAATGTATAGGATGCAAATGTGTAAATGAAAAGCATGTGCATAGTGGAGTCCATAAAAAATCAAGTTATAAAACACTGTGTGTCCTCTGAATCCTGGATTTCCCTTCATAGAAGGCCTTTAATCCTATTGCTAAAGTGAAGGAAAATGAGCTTTATATGTTACATAATTCCGTAGCTTTATTTCTGATGGATTTTTTAAAGTAGAAATCTTGGTTTTCTGTGGTAGTTTTTTATTTTGCATATTTGGTCCACTCCCACCCCTTGGAGTGTCATGAACAGAGGGTAAATGGCTCATTGTACATTTTGAGTAAAAGTAGTAGAAAGCTACTGACTTTTGAAAGTCATCATAAGAGATGACAAGAAGAGATATCAGGGGAGTGCAAAGGAACTTCATTATTGCTGCTTATTCAATTTTCAGTTCCCAAAGCTGACATACTGAGAATACTCTCAGGTATTTGGTGTCAGACCATTAACCTATGTGTGTGAGCCAGCACACCATACAGTTCTCATTTCCTAAACTGAAGAAAAGGAAAAGAAAATAAAAGTCCTCAACCCCCTTGCTCCCTCCTCCCACTTCCTGAGATTGCAGACAACTAGATGCTGGGGTCCTTGCCAGATTTGCATCAAGTGAGAAGGTAGTGAGAAGTATATAATTAGCATTTATATCAAAAAGGCAGAACATTGAGACTGGTACCAATCAATTGCAAAACTGGTGATGGCAGGATGAACAGCAAGAGTTTCATACCAGACCTGAATATACCCCTGAGTCTTGCAATGTCCTAAAACTTGCATTTTCGGAAGGTGCTTCTGCCCTGGTGAATAATTGAAATCATAATGACTCAGCCAATCACAAAAGATTATTTTTGTCATGTGTTTTGGGCTTCAAAACTGGAAGTTAACTTTGGTGAAAGAAACTTAGAAAGGTGTCAGCATTACTCTTTTATTTAGTAACATCAAGGCTCATCTCATATTTATTCTCTGGAATTGGAGAGACTTTCTGGTTATGTTTCTGGCAGTATGTTGCTTCTATTACAGACACCAAAGAATAACAATTTGAAATTATAGGCATATCTAAGGGGAAAAAGATGGTTTTAACTTTCAGAAAAACTTATGCTACGTATTTTTTTAGAAAACTCCATTTTATACTTTAAGAATACATACGGTCATCAAGAGCCTAAGTAGTCAGAAGTTATGTTTCTGATACTGTGATATGTCACTAGATGACTGATGTGGCTAAATAAATAGTTTATGGTACTCTAAACAAAAATTGAGACAATTCTTTGGAATATGTCAACCTTTGTCCTGGGTGCTTAAATCAATTTTTAAGTCCTCCTATCAGTTTAGTAACTGGACATCGGAAGAGTTCCTGAACAGGCACCTCTTGGAATTTGTGATTCTAGATGTGATGTGTTAGATTAAAGTGTTCTCCAACTAAAAAGTGGTATTACTAGAGTCTAAAGCAGTGTGAACTGCTCAGTATATCTGAAATTCAGAAACCGTAACTAGTCAGCTTCCTCATTAAGGACAATGATGCTGCAGTTGTGATTTGTACAGGAGAAGGTTTCTTGCATAGGTTTTGTAACTGTTTACATTCAAGGATATAGGACTAATGTGTATTTCATACCTAAATTATAAATGGCACAAGGGATATATGTCAACTCAGCATCAGTGATTTTCTATATCAAATAACAATTGTAATTATGAGGTCCCAAGATACACCACCACTTGGTAGTAATGCTTGGCTAGGCTCATTTTCATAGTAACCCATCTAGACAGATATTTTCCATAAGTGATTTAGTACCAAGATGGTAATATTAATATACAGGCTGTTTCTGTCTGCTTACTGTTTGGGTCAGAACCAGGCTTCTCAGACATAAGCAACAGGAGAACAGATTGCTTTCTACTCTTCTATAACCAGCATAAATAGAATATTTTTCTTTAAATGACAGATAGCCTTTGAATCAGAGGGAGGAGAGGGAAGGTTCAGTAATATCTCCAGTACACAACTGATGAAATCCTGGTTAACAAAATCTTTAGATATTAATTACTGCCAATATTTTCACTGATATAATAGTTTCCAGAGTAAGCTGGGTTTACAGAAATAATAATACTAATAACAACAGTAATCACTTAGTTTCATAATTCACTTAGATTTTTGTGTAGAATGCATAAAAATACATGTTACAGAAATGGCTTATTCTACCCATTTTGGTGTAGATTTCAATGTTTTAACCTGTGGTACCTGTTTCTGTGGCATTATAAATATTTGTCAACTTGTACAACTTCTTCGTAAGAGTATTCATTGCCAAGCGTTTCCCAGACTATTTTGGTACTTCTCTCTACCTGTAGAGAGAAATGAAATATACTGGGTTTTTATATTTCCCATTTTTAAGCCAAACTTTCCCCAAGTTAAGCCCTGGTATTATTATTTGTATGTGAAAATCTGCAAATGGTTTTGTTGGCTGGATCCTGGGGAAAATTTGAATTTTTCAACTGACCAGAAAACCAGATATTTCTCCCTCATTTGAAGAGTTACATTTATTCTTCAAGCATAATTTTTTTTTAAGCTATTAAGAGAAAAGGGGACATACATTTTCTGCAACCGAATGTGATGAAAATTACTGCTTCTTGTAATAGCTTGACACGAAATTATGCTGAACATACTGGTTTCTTTGCTCCTCTTAGCACTTAGCAATCTACACATTTCATGTGTTGCATCAGGAAGGAGCTACTGTTTGATCACAATTAGCCTTGGATTTCCATGTATTCAGGATAAGAACAGCTATACTGGATGAAATGAGACTCATCTAGCACAGTATCCTCTCTGCTGGTTACCATAAGCATGATCCTTCTGTGATATACTTTTCTAGATTCCAGTTGTTTATGGGTTTGGGACTTCCTGAGACAAACTCAGGATTTTCATCTGAGTGGCCATGTTTGGAATCCACATATGGAATTAATCTAACTCATTTTTTAATGGAGTTCAAAAAAAGTGTATTTTTCCGTATGCTTGTACTGTATACACTTTCGTTCTTTTAAGTTTACTTTCTGATGATTTCCTGGATGTTCTATCTTATAAGTGAGAAATAATGAATATTCATTCTGTAAACCATTCATGATTTTATAGCCATATATTCCCTTCATTTTAGTCATCTCTTTCCAAACTGAAAAGTCTTCAATCTCTTTTCGTTTGTATCTTTGCTTATTCTACTCACTCTGTAACCTCTTTTACTTTAGAGATGGTACCCAGATATACAAATTATACAGTGGATTTTTATTACACAGTGAGATTTTCTGTATACCTTTCGGTTCTTTTCCTAATAATTCCAGTATTCCTGTCACTTTAAGAGACTCAGAGCTTTCAAATTATTTGTAGGGGAAATGGAACAGCTTTAATATCTCCTTTCTTGAGTGGAAATAGCTAATTTTGGACTCATTACTGTCTACCAATAGTCAGCATTGGTTTTCCCAGGCATTAGGTTTGTACTTCTTGATGTAGAAATTAATTTGAATTTTTTATCATCCATTTGGTTCAGTATATGTGATATTTCCAGATGTTGTTGACTTGAAGAAATGCAGTAGAATCATGAAGCATGATTTTTCTTTGGGAAAAAAGTACCAATCTTCTTCAATATATCAAACATGTTTTAATTCCTAATAGAATACAGAATAATAATACAAAAAAAAGTCGATTAGATTGTAGATCTTGGAAACTTCCTTACAACCTTTTAAGGAGATTGATGTAACTTTTATAATTTTATTTCTCTTTTGTGGATACTGATTTAAGCAAGTAACATCTCAGTAATTTTATGTTTTGGTTCATCTAGAACTTTAGTTTCATGTTTAGTCACTTTTTGACGATAAGATTTTGCTAAAATATTTTCCTTCTGACATTTTGGTTTCAAACCAGTCTTAAAAATCATTCCTAATATGGAAAGGTAGCACTTCTTTCATAGTGAAAAGCTATTTAATTCTTTCTTTGCAATCTCTGTTGTGGTTCTCTTTCCTGAATGCTACACATAATTATAAAAGCATTAGTTGGTGATCTGCTTCAGCTCAAAGCAGAATTGTTGTCAGTGATAGATCCAGTCAGTCATGATTTTGTCTGAGTAAGTCTTGGTACCTTTGGGGACAGAAATTCCACATCCCCTCTGGGAAGCCTGTTACTGGTGCTGCACTTTTAGTGAAAAGTTCTGATGTCCACTCTGAGTCTGCTAATCATACTACTTAATTATTTATTCCGCACAGTGATTCTCTAGTAGTCTTCCTTTGCTTCTGACATTTAAAAAAACTTTTATTTCCTTCATGATTTAGGCATGTTGCTTGTTTAAAAGCTCATTTTTGTATTGCCTTATTCTAGTTTTAAAATTTGGTATTGGTTATCCTATCTTATTTAACTTCCAGTTAAATAAGATATTGATCCAGTTTTCACTGATTGAAGATGAATTTTTACATGTAATGCTTTCCTTCCTGTGGTAACATCTGGAGTAACTTTAAAGACTTTTAAAGTATGAGTTGAGTGCTATTGTGTAATCTGAGTACTCTGTGGTCACTAACACAAAATATTTCTTTTGCAGTTATGTATTAAACTAGAGGGTTTTTTCATTTAGGATTAAATTCAGAGTTTCTTTTCACATGTGAGTTCTCTGATGAATGGCTGTGATGCATGACTGGGTCTCTTATAATACCCTAAATATCTAGATCAAATCCAGTCTAAAAGGGAATTAACTTAAAAATCCTTGTTGCTGTGTTTTCTGCTACTGTGGTCTTTTAACTCTTTTTGTAGTTGCTGTTGTCTTGTCTTTTATAAAAAAATTATTGTCTTGCCTTTTTAATATCTTCATCTTCCTGAAAAACATGGCTGATAAACTGGTAATAGATCTCTATCATTAAATCATATTGCAGAGATTTTATGGACTACAGAATCCTTTTATGAGGAAGGGGTAGGAGTACATGCTTCTCTAACTTTCAGTATTTTTTGCACTGAGAATTTACTATTAGATGTTAAAATACTCTATTTTGTCTTGTATTAACCAAGCTTAGAGCTTCACTGTAGAATTGAATGTGTCATAATAACATTTATTTTAAGTGGAACTTCCAAGTAGCTTTGCCTCTCCTTTCTTTCAGCTTTACTTGACTTATAGATTAAAGATGAAAAAGGCAACCATTAAGAGAAATTTTTGTTCTGGTAGCCATTTAAAAGCAAAGTACATTGAACTACAGCTGTTGATGTCGTAGATGAATGCGAGTTTTGAATCACTGTACTTTTTCATATTTAGAAATATTTGTGTGGAACAAAAATACACTGACCGAAAGAAAATTACTTATAATTTTTAGAGTTTATTGGTTTACTGCCATCTGCATTTTCCAGAACACTTGAGTTAGAAAAGTTAGTTTTGTTCCTTTATTATGAATCCCAAACCTTTTACCATTTCACATCTCCTGCATCCTGGTGTGCTTTGACTTGCTGTTTTTTGTCTGTGTTGTGCATTAACTGATGCCTTTCATTAGTTTCTCCATCCCTGTGCCATTGGCCTTTCCCTGTGGTCGGTTTTCCCACCAAATTGGAAAGAGATGAATGTAGAGATTGTTGGTTTGGGGTTTTTTTTCTGGCTTTCAGACATTGAGGTAGCTTTTCAGGAACCCTTTAATCTTGCACAAGATGTGAAACTCATAATCCCGGATCATGGTCCAGGAATAACATAGGATGTGTCAGCTCCTTCTGAATAGCAATGCTACCCATTTAGGGAGTAGGTGAAGACCTTTATATACCTCCACGGAAGTGGAGTATTTTGAACACCAGCCGAACCATGAAAAGAGGGAGAGGGTTTCAGATACTGAACTGTTGGGTCACATCCTTCAGTAAAGAAAGAGAAAATTTATCTTGGATGAATAATAAGAAAGAAAAATTTTCAACTGTGCTTCATTCTTACTTTCGTTCTTACGTTTTCACTAAAATAAAGAGGCATATGGTCAGAACAAAAATTGCAAAACTTGACCTTTGACGATGACAATTCTTTGCAGTAACTGTGATTCAAAAAAGTACTATTTGTTTTAATATGTCACCATTTATACCATGCAATTTTGTAAATGTTCTTTGCATATTCTCTGTCCAGATGGCAAATAGGGTCGCATTGTTTATTCAGTTATTTTTCCCTTCTGTTTTGAAAGAACAGGACTTTTTAAACTCTATTTAAAAGTCGAACAGTTACACTCTGTTCAATATTTATCTTTTTTCCTCTTTCTCAACAAATTAAAAAAGTGTTACACAGACTTATATTTTTTTTCTGTTCCATTTAAAATTTTCTCCTCCCCACCTCATACTCCTGTTCCTGTTGCTAATGAATGTATCATCTAAAAATAGATAATGTTCATCACTCTATAATATTTTGTATCTTTCTAGATTGGAGGCCAGTGTAATTGTAAGAGACATGTGTCTGGCAGACAATGCAATCAGTGCCAGGAAGGATTCTACAATCTGCAACAGTCAAACCCTGATGGCTGCAGTCCCTGTAACTGTAATACCTCTGGGACAGTCAATGGAGATATTACCTGTCACCAAAATTCAGGACAGTGCAAGTGCAAAGCAAATGTTATTGGTATGTGTAATGCAAGAGTTTGGAGCCATTTTTCTTGTTTTCCCTGGAAATAAAACACACTTGATTTCTAAATGAAAGGTATAGAAAACTTCTTTGCTGAAGGCAGATTATAAAAGTGAATGAAATTAACTGTTGAAAAATTATTAATTTAATAATTCTATCAAACTACAGCTTGAAGCTTAGTTTAATCAACCCTTTAGAAGTTTCCTTATGGCATAGCTACATTAGCTTACATGGTTCCATACTAATAAGTCACAAAAATAATATAATTTGCTTACTGCATAGATGTTTCTTTTAGGAAATTAACACTTTTTCAAAATGTTTTATGCTTAATGACTTCTAAGCAAATCGTTTCCATGCTAGTTTTCTTAATAGACCAAAATAAATGGATTTTTTTCTCAAAATATTCTGTGCTACAGGGTCCTTTGTGATAAATCTATCAATTTTTTTCTATTATATTTCTTTGAACTGTTCCTATGAAATGCAAAATAAGTCAACATAATTCCACAGATCATGTACATAGCTAGGGTTAGTTATCAAGGGCCACATAATTTTAATTTTGTAATTCAATGCCAAGCTGATTATAATAAACTGCTACCTTCTGTGTTATTTATCATTTTTTTTACAAGACGTGCTTTTTTGTTTGTTACTCCCACAGGTATTTTTCAGAAATTAGATTTGATTATAGCAATTTATTACTTCCAGCATATTTGAGGGGAGCCACAGCCACATAAGGACAAAATTTATCAAGTGCCCAAAATACACAGTATATATAATACACTTTGAAATGTTGATGTATGGGAATATTATGCAAGGAGAATTTCCTGATAAAGTGAGCCTTGCATGGTAACTGTACATGTCTCAGACTATACATATGTCTCAAAAAGAAAAAAATCTTTTCTGCTTTGTTACTAACAGAATTAGTAATTTATTTTTTCTTCAGCCTGACCATGGTTCTCGGTTGCATTAATAGTGTTTAAGCACATGTTAGTATACTTGATATTTATATACCCTCATTTGTGAATGTTGACTCATTTGTAGTATTGTGAGTCTTTGTTTCTTTTGGAAATTAGAAGAAAGAAGTAAATGCAGAATAACAACAAATAATGGAAACAGCTCTAAACAGATAGAAGGCTGAACAATTTCAGTCCTTTTTCCTGTGGAATGCTACACTTTTCATGCAATAAAAAGGGTGCTAAGAATAAAAAATAACCTCTGTGCATCTTAAACCCACTCTCTTTTCAAGAAAAAGGACTTCAGAGCATTCTTAATTATATATTCTTTACTCACGTTTCATATTTGCACCTGCGAAAACCTCTCTTAACTCAGTGGCAATTTGGCAGACAAGAAATGCAGTCTGGTTCTCACATATTTGGTTGTCTGTGTATTAAACATTTTATCCCCTTGATGAAAACAGTAAGAATTGTTTTTATTTTCACTGAAATAGTTATAAGAAAAATATGTAAACCTATGCTTTCTGTACTTACCTGTAACAATGGTGGGGGCTGTATTTATGCAAGTGTTTGTTCGCAGGATAAAAACCTAATTCTTTCCAGACTAGATTCTCTTTGTTTTCCAAACCAATTGTAAATAAGCTTTGGTATATTGAAACGTGTGCAGCAAACTTTAACAGAGAACTTTCCTCTTTGGATTTCTAAATTGGTTTTTAGAGCAATCTGTCTATTGCCGTTTTTATCTATTTAAGCAAACATGATAACAGAAAAATGCAACTATGGACTGCAGTGTTATGAAACATGAACTGTTAGAGTTAACACAACTGTTAAATCTTACTAATGATTCTATCACCAGTAAAATACATTAGCACCAATAATTTTATTAAAGTAGGTCATTCATCTAGAATAAAAAGGTAGAAGAATGTGAATTAAATGCCAAGCGTGCTAACTCCCCTGTACTTGTTAACATTGAATGTGATGCCCTGTAGGCCTTCCTCAGTATCGTTAGGAATAGATTACCTGTCAGGAATATGTATGGCATATTCAAATAAGCACTGCGCATATTTTTAAAACTGATATGATATGAATCCATGTAGACCAATTTTAATAGTTCAAAATGAGTCATAATTCTTGTTAACAATACAGTTATTTTTAAAATTTGCAGCAATAGTGGTCCTTTTTTATTTTCCTTATTGAAATTAAATGATATGCCTTAGGTGAGTCATTCATCACTGTTAAAGGAACTTGCCTTCTGTTGGAGTTTTTGAGTTTTATCCATATATATAATGCATTCCCTACCATTTTTAGTTTTATATTTCTACAATTAAGTTGCTAGATGCATTTTTGTATGGTTTTGTATTTTTTAAATGATGACAATGCTTTGCTGGAACATTGTGTTTATATTTTCCTATATGTAGCAATCAAGTGGTAGCTTCATAGTGAAGGATTTTCCCATTGCAAGGGGAAATACGTAGCTGAATTTGCATTTTTCGTATAATAATCTAGTTTGCTTTCTTGTAATGCACATTTTATAAACTAACATATAAATGCCATCCCTTGGGGCAGGGATAAAGCAAGCATTGAGTTTGAAAACAAAGCTAATAAAACTACAGGATGAAGCATGACAAAACCAGTTTAGATTTTAATGTACTGCAGGAGTTAACTTAATCATAATTTAGATTAAAATATTTCATTTTGTATTATGGAAAACATTTTCTGCTTTCAGTAAGGGCTAACAGTAAACACTAACATAAATGTAATCAATGGTGAAACTGAAGTATGGTGTTAAGTAAATAATTCGTTGTAATTAGTCTAATTTGTGCTGTCCTAGAGTATATTTAAGGTTTTTAATACAATATATAAATCTATTATCAGAACATATTGAGAGCCCAGTGCAATTCCCCATGTATTGCATTTCTACAATATAGGGTGAAGAGTTCACATAAGCATTGATTGTGCAACAAGTGCTGTTCTGGGGGACAAAGAGATTAATTCTAGTTTGTCTTAGAAATGTTACAAAGAATCTCTTGCAGAAGTATCTTAAATTGTATTGAGAGGCCAACAGAAACGCATTGCTTCTGAAACAAATTGGAAAAGTAAACAGATTTTTGGGATGCCACAGTTATTCAATTGATTGGTGCAGCCCTGTCACTCCTGTTAATTATGCTGGTGAAGAATATTAGTCCTTCTTTTCTCTTTTTTGTTAACACTAAAGTATAGTATACTTACCCTTTTTTAAAACTGAAATTAATAGCTTTTCAGCTTTTTCCTTTTTTTTATTATTAATATCTTTTTCTCCTTCCAGGTCTTAGGTGTGATAGTTGCAATTTTGGATTTAAAGCTCTCAGATATGCTAATGAAGATGGATGTGAGCCTTGTTGGTGCAACAGCCACGGCTCAGTGAACCAATTCTGCAACCCTCTCTCCGGGCAGTGCAATTGTAAAGAACGAGTGAAAGGGCTTCACTGTGACACCTGCATGGACAACTTTTATGGGCTGGATGTAACTGGTTGTAAGGCTTGTGAATGTAATGCTGCAGGGTCATTTTCTGGAACTGTGTGCGATGCAACGACAGGGCAGTGTGCATGTAAACCAAATATTGGAGGAAGACAATGCGACCAGTGCCTGGACGGCTACCGCAAAGTACAGAAGAATCATTCCTTTGTTTGTCTGCCGTGTAACTGTGATAAGGCAGGTACAGTGAATGGCTCTTTGCTTTGTGACAAATCAACAGGACAGTGTCCTTGCAAAGCTGGTGTAACTGGCCTTCAGTGCAGTCAGTGCATGCTTCATACGTACAACCTCAGCATGAGCAACCTCCTCGGCTGCCAGCGTTGTGACTGTGACGCTCTGGGCACATTGGCAGGAACAGTTTGTGACCCCGTTTCTGGACAGTGTGTCTGTTTGCCTCAGCGCCAGGGGAGAAGGTGTAATGAGTGTAAACCAGGTAAGGAAATTGGAAGGCAATCTATTTCATGTAGTAAGTTTTGCTTTTTTTGTTATCATAGTAGTTCCTACAGTTTTTAGTATGTGTTTAGACAGCTTCATATCTGACATCTCTGATGTATATACGTTATTAATTATATTTCCATTTCGTCCTAACTGTGTGAGCAAGAAGGAAGTATTAATGTCCTGATCACTATCCAATATTTATTCTATTGCCAGAGCTTGTATAATTTGTATTATTAGTGTTTTTTCAACATGTTCAAAATAAGGCTAGGCTAGTTCTAGATATTGAGAAAATAGGCAAATAATCGTGGCCCATTCACTGAATGAGAGATAAATTGGCATAATTTAATGAACAGCAGCTATCCTCATAATGAAAAATGTGAATTTGGAAGGCAGAGTGCAATCTCTTCAGGAAGGGCACTTCATGCATAAAGCTGAGCATGGCGGGAGACACAGAGATGGTTGCTTAAACTTTGATGAGGCTGGCAAACGTGCCACTTAAGGAGCATTCACCTGCCTTGCTGTGTGGAGGATATGCTGGCTTTCACAAGGACTGCTTACAGTTTGGCCCTGCAAGTAGGTGATATTGCAGTTGCTACATAACAGTTCAAGATTTTATACTATATTACTGTAAACAAAGTTTAAATGTTCATTATAGGTAGGAAGCTCTGTAGTTATATTTCAATGTTTTTGTTTTAAAAAGTAGGTGGGTAAAGCGAAACTATAGATAATATTAACCTACCCTTCATAATAATATTAAACAGATAGATTTAGTTCAAGTTAAATACATATGCAATTTATTCAAGTAGCAGGTCACATTAAAAGGTACATTATAGCTCCATTGGTTTTAATATGCCATTCAATAATTTGAACAGAGGTTAAAAAAGCTGCTTAACCTCCATTAAGTATTTTTTAAAATGCTTTCATTTAAATTATTTTAGGTACATATACTAATAAATAAGGCAGCATTCTGTTTTTCTTAGTTCCTCCTCCAGTGCTATTTGACCTGTTAACCCTCTGTAGCAGCCACTTAATCAGAGATCGGCAGAGGAGTGATGTCAAGGCTTCCCGAGTCAGTGACCGCCCTTGTCCTTGAAAAAGAAAGGCCAGGGTTTATGCAGAACTAAATGGTTTAAAAAGGTTTAATTGATAGTATGAACAGACTGGTTTGTAAAAAAGCTTGCATGGCACTCAAAGGAATACTTCCACAATAGTTCCTATTAAAAAGAAAAATAATTTAAAACATATTTTTGTAAGGATTATTTTTAAATTTTCTAACTAATAACTATAAGCATATATGTGCTGAACGCTGAGCTCTCTGCTGCAGGTGTAAGTTCTTATCATTGTAAAAATGCTGTATTAATCCTAGTGTAGCACAGCAAACTGCACTGTTCTTGCTGTTTTAGTGTCGATCCTAGTGTGAGCTCATTTAGATGTTTAATATATCTAACTCTTATATAAATACTCTTTATTAGTATGTTCCAAAAGAGACTTTTCTATAAAACAGAGGAGAGTATAAGAAATCTTCCATATAGAGGTATGGAAGATCTTAATTGGCTTTGAGTACTGTAAACATGTCCTATGGCTTTGTCTTGGAGCAAAGATAAGAAAATGTATTCCAAGTGTATATGTAGCCAATACAATCTAATTAAAGCACACAACTAATTAGTTAATACTGGCAGCCCTAAAAACATACTAGAGACTTGTTAGTGTGTTGGGACATTTCAACTGTGTGATGCAAGTTTTCTTAGTGGAATACAGGTTATATGTATTTTATTTTCTTATTCTGTGTAATTGTAAGTCTGTTTTAGTTAGTAGTATTTAAAATAACATCCCATTGTAGTATATTTTTATGTACTTTGATAAAATTTGAGAGGTTTCCAAAAGTTGCCAAAATCTTAATGCAGGAAGAGTTACCAGTGGAGAAAAATTCAAACTGGATATAGTTTTGGGAAAATGTTTTATAATGAGATCTTTTTCTTCAAAACTCTTTTTGGAACCTTCAGCTATGCCTTTAACCTATTAGGCTGTATCCATGACTTGTCATCTTCCAGTTTGTTCTCATACAAATAACATTTTGGTAGATTGCTGTACATTTAATTTTTTTTTTTTTTTTTTAAACTAAAGGTGTATGGAAAGAGAGGGATACTTGATTCTACATGAAACAAAATGAAAGAGCAGTTTTGCCTTGTATAGAAACTTACTTTCAAGATGTCTTCGATTGCAGCGATTGAGGCAGGATCTTTCTTGCCCCCAAATTGTTGTGAGCAGTTTGTCCCTGTCTCATTCTGGAACTGTGTTGCCATGCTGACTGGGATTTGTGCCATACAGATCCTATTCAACAGGTCTTCGATCCTGTTATGAGAGCAGAAAAACTGTAAAAAAAGTAATATTTTAAGTTCTTTACTTGGTGACCACAGGTTTTTATAGAGTGCTACGTAGTATGGAAAAGATCTAAGCTAGCATGTAGGATGGGTGTCTGGGCACCAGTTCTGAGTTTTTGTGTATGTACTACCTCTCTTGGCCAGAAAAGTGTGAATTACACTGTGACAATATTTTTGGTGTAGTTAAATGTGCATTTTGAAGCACAGTCTGTGGTTAAGAAATGAGCGTTACTGCCACAGTTGGTAAGCATGAAAAAGGGCTAAGGAATTGTTCGTGTGTTCCTTTTCTGTACAGTAGGAGAAATAGTAAGAGGATTATTAAAAAAGGAAGCTGAATACTTTGCTACGACTTTCATTCTTCCTTATGAAGAGTATGCTTGATTGACAAATGTGATCAGTTATGGTTGAATTGGAAAAAAATCTGAAAAAGAATAAGCATAATACTAGTTATATACATAGATCTTGTAGAGATTTGCAGTGGCTGTCTTAAAATTGGAAATTAGTTCTATTATACAACAGTGGATCCTTCATAAAGCAACTTTTATGAGCCCTTCTAACCTTGCTGTAAATTAAGCTTGCATTAAGTTGTTTCTTACTCTTTCCTGCCAAATTCTAGGTGGTGGAAATAAATAATAATAGTAATGGTTATGACAAACAGCATGAATTTGTAATCTCATGTCTCTTCTCTTTTTGTCTACATTAATCATGTTAATTTACATATAAATTAGTTGGGGGAGGAGATTGCTCTCATTTTCCAATCCCTTACTTTTACTTTAAAAAAAGTTTTACCTGATACTTCTGAAAAAAAATAAAATGTGGTAGTGTCCAGAAAATTAGTTAACTTTTAGAGCATTTCTGGAAGATTATTATAAAAATATCATACCAAATCCTTCACTGCTCTACAGTGGTTTAGGCAGTATGATGTTAGGAGAGCCAGGATGTTTAACATTAAGGTATAGATTCTTTATAGTTATGAATTTCACTCTTATGAAAAAAGCAATATATGCTGCAGTGATCGATCCTACTCAGGCAGAATGAATTTATTTTCTAGAGATGTGCTTATTTACCCATTATAGTCTTTTCTTAGAAATCATAGAATAGAATCATAGAATCATAGTTTCATGCAAAATTTCGGGTGGACAATGATCTGGTTTAGCCTGAGTGCTTATCATTTACTGCAACTATAAACTGGGTTCTGAAGAAATGCTTTGACCTTCTGCATGAGTCCAGGCTTAAACTTGTTTGCTACCTTCATGTTACGTTCTGTGAGTGGAGTCGTTCATTGTGCTCGAGAGTGACATTGCTGGGAAATGGTCTCCTCTATTTATGCACAGGATGGGCACTGCACTGTGCAGACAACTGCAGTATGAGATAATACATGCTGCCTCACTAATAACTTCAAGCTATTTGGTCTCTGTGGTGGCTCAGTTTGGGGCCTCTCCGGAATAAAGTGCCAACAGCATGGTTTTTTATGATGCGAATGTATGTTAACTGGAGACTGATATCACTTCACTGTCCACTTGAGATTTATCTCACTGAGGACCAGAGGCTAAATTTGAACAAAGATTTGAGCAGTAAAATTCTAATGTTTTCAATTTGTTTAGTTCCTCTGCTATTTGGATATGAGCTCACAGTGCAACACTGCTGCAAAGACAGAGAATACCACCCTAGGGGTGTATATATAGAGCTATCTCTTGTAAGACAAATAATAAGGCCTTGGGCAATATGACATGTTACAATATAATTTTGGGCTCTTTATTATAAAGCAGGACATCAAGAAGTTATTGGACAGCAAATAATATTCAGTAACTGAGAACATGACTAAGAAACTACTGATTGAACTTTACCTGGAGAAAGGAAAGGGCAAGTGCCTGAGAATACAGTGTATCTCAGTAACAGCTGAAATTTTTCTATCAAAGTTGTACAATAAAAATTAATAGTAACCATCTGACAGATAGAAACTTGAATCAATGGCCCTATCTTAGGCTTCATTTTCCAAGAGAGGTACTTGTTTTTGACTAGAGCCTGTTAATACCATGTCACCAGTATCCTTTGCAGAGCTCTCATGCTTTGCTACATTTGTTGATATATTGTACCACTCCAAAGGGATGAGGGGAAAAAAAAAGCAGAGGAATTTGTGGGAAAAACCCAGTAGAATATTTATTACTAATCAGGTAAAAATAGAAAATAATTTGGGAAACTTATGAAATAATACATTTTCCTGGTATGCCATTGCTTGAATTGTCTACTGATCAGAAAGAAATTAGTAAGAATGGAATAAGTCCATACATAGCAAAATAGGTTATGCAAGTGGTACAGCATCATTAAAACAATGTGTGTAAAAATTCTCTCGTTGGAAATTTCAGGTGAGGCTGTGAATAATGAGTAAGTTCTTCAATGACCAGATTAGAGCCGTATAAACTCTATCTATAAACTGTATTTATCAGTAATGTGCTCAAGGCATAGATAAAGATTGCTTGTGAGGGCAATAGGATGAAAGATAGCATAGCAGAAGCATACCAAATATACTGTGGGGAAGGTGAAGTGAATACTCCAGTTCATAACTGGAAATAATGCAGGGAGAAAAGGATAGGATTCAGAATGAAAGCTTTTTAATAGCAGATAAGTAATTTTTTTTAATCAATTTTTCAGTTTCTATACAAATATTTGTGTTTGATACAAGCTCTGTGTTACAGAGGACTAAAATACAAATTTTACATAGACCTGGGAATACTCATCAAATGGAGTTTTTCCTAAGAAACATGATAGTGTTTCAAGGATTAAGCCAACCATTAGTTGAGAAAGATTTAAGAGACTTTCTTGAGAAAATATTTGCATTTCTTATGGTTTGCAGCTGGCCATTTTCAGAGATGAGATCTCAGACTAAAAGGGACAAATATCTGTTCTCATATGTTATTTTTTATGTTTCTACTGCTAGTGGTGCATTTATTAGTACCTCTCATGTCCTTGGGTCTTTACTTTCCCCATAAACACATTAATGTACTCCCCTTATTTTGCATTTGCTCTGTCTAAAAGTATATAGAGAATAAAAAATCGGACATGGCAAATGGAGAATGAATAATAGCTTTGCAAAGTGCCAATGAGAAAATTTAGAAGCTCAGCTGTGGAGGAAGACTACAGTGCTTTATTTGAGTCGACACATGTGTTACCTAAGCTTTGATTCTGTTGTTTCATTCCTGATTTTAGATAAGTTGATAATAATCTTACTGTGTTCACTTTTTGCATATCGTCTATTCTCAAAATCCCTTTATTTTCCAGGTTTTTATTTTTCACCATCCAGTGTCACTGGCTGTCTGCCATGCCTGTGCCACATAGCTGGTTCAGTGAATCAGATCTGTGATAAACTAACTGGCCAATGTAGTTGCCAAGATGCCTCTGTAACAGGACAGACATGCGAACGCTGCGAAGAACTTTATTTTGGATTTGACTCTGAAACAGGAAGGTGAGTGTTTCTTTTTTTTTACAGGTCACTTAAAATCTCCTTGTTACATTTTTCTGATAGTAGTTCGGTCAAAGATTTAGTGACAATGAAAAGATGTGTTCTAGTTACCTTAATCCTTTGAGTTCATGTGTGCCCTCTGATTTACGTGTGATACGTTATACAGTTGTCTGTGCTCCCATGAGCTGAAGGAAATAGAAATTTTGCCACAGATTTAGGTAGAAACAGCATGAAAGCTGTATAAGACTAATGTTTTCTAATGTTATAGCAATTTGGTAATTGTTTCTTTACATTTTCTCTGCATCTTCAGTAAGGTGTGTTGTTTTCTGAAGTGTTAATTGTTGATGATTAAAATGCAGGTAATGTGCCATTCTTATAACCAATGATTGCATTTATATATTTCAGGAAGATATTTTAGTTGGGGAAAAAAGGAAAAACTACAGATATCCCTGTGTTTCCAGATTTCTTTTGATAGCAATACAAATACTCACTGCACCTTTACTCTTAAAAATCTGTTTTTCTGAAGCAGTGTATTCTTTTTCAACATTTTGTTATGTGCTACAGGGTAAATTGTTTATCAAATGTAACCTGGGGCCTCTAGGTACATTGGAATTATATGGATACATTCCCTGCAATGTAACGGGCAAAACATATCTATAGGTACTGCACTGTTCTTCCAACTATTGCTCTATCTTTCTTTTCCAGGATCATCTTTCTTGCTTAATCCTCACAATCTCAATTTCCTTTTAAATATTGTCTAGAGAGATTGTACAGCTCTATTGCTATCATATTTTTATGCAGACTGATGGTGTTGTTTGGTTATATTTTGTAATTTTGCCTTTATAACCCCAAACCACACAGCAAAGAGAGAAGCAAAATCTGTACAATATTCCTCTTCCTGTGCTCCTTTCCCCCTGCTAGTGTGGGGTAGACAAGCTTTTAGGCAGTGATTATAAGTGTCATCTTACATATATTTGACATTATTCTGCAGATTTTTCACTTTAACTTTTATATTACTGTCACTCATTAGAGATTTTTAAAATTATTTTTTACTGTTTCGGGTCATAGAGGCATCTACTAATGGTCATAAAGTAATTTGTAGGAATAAGGACTTCCTATTTTCACTTCCTGTCATTTCTAATGGTAAGGTATAAAATCCATGTAATATTAAAGTTCCCTTTTAAATATATTTTCCTTACTATTAATGATACTGTTTTTTTAGTTACTTGAAATAGATTCTCCCCCCCCCATTTTTAGCAGGTGACAGAGACATTTGTGTCTGCGTTAAGCAAGAGCTTTTATGAGTTAGATATTGGCCTTCAAATACCTGCTTTTCAAGCTGTCTTCTGAAATTTAAAATCTGAAAATATAAATTATCTAGATCCAGACCTTGTTGTAAGGATAAAAGTTTTTACAGTTCTGGAATTTAAATCAGAGTTGGCTTTAATGCTTTAATACTTGTTAATCCTCATGACAGTATTGAAGACTACTCTGGTAGTACATTAATATGATTAACCTGTGTTGCATATGCTTGGCTTCCTTGGTTGTCATCTACTTGGACAATGCACCTCAGTTCCTCAGGCAGAAATGTTTATCCACTGAAAATGATAATGCAAGTCTTTATTTATTAATCTATTTTAATCTATTTCTTTAACTGTTAAATATCTTCATTAAAAGGGTAATATGCCTTTTCTTTCTCCATAAAGTTACCGAGTCATTTAAACCATCCTTGCTTCAAATGTCTTTTAAGGCCTCTGTGTTTGCAGAACGAAAAGGGTGTGAGCTATCTGTAGTGGCAGAGGTACCTATCTTTGCACAATAGCACAAAAGAAACAAAAGTTGTGATACACAGATTGTGAAGCTTTAAAATTCTCCCACTCTGAGGAATGTATATTTGAGCTGATTTATTTTGTGGTGTTTTAGAGATAAAACATTAACTCCATATTTCTTAATGCATTTGAGGTTATGAAGCATGAAAATTTTCTTGGCAATTAAAGAATTACAAATACTGTGTATTTGCAGCAGTCTGAGCAATCTGTAATGGGTGTGGGCATCAGTACACATTTGTAAAGCTTTACCTCTGTATTGTTTACTATAATGAACTGGTCAATGAACATCACAAATTGTTTATATATATGTATATATCTTGACAGATTGCTGTTTATGAAATCCATTTAGCAAGTGAGGTTTTCCCATAAGGATGAAAAATGAAGATTTTAAACAGATTGCTGGAGAGGCTCTAACTGCACCTAGAGAGTCAATGTAATAAAGGTTTCTCTATATTAATATTACAAAAACCATTTATCCTCAAAAAATCAATATTGCAATTCATCTTGGCATGACATTTCTCTTTCCATGTTTTAAAAGTCTGTTTTACTTGATTATATATAATTCTGTTTTAACAAAACTCAAATATATTTGACTCGGAGTACTTTGAAAAAGTAACATTTAGCAAGAATGCTAAAAATATTTCTTACGTGATGAAAAGTTACTTATTTTTTTAAAGAGTTAGTTATTATTTTTAAATCATTAATTGACTGAATGCTTAATCTTGATTGAAAAACATGAACTATGCATAACCACAAATCTAGTTCTGGTGTTCTGCAGTTTAAGAAAATTATGAATGTGATTACACAAATATAATGTGTAATCCTGTGGAGCAGAATATGATGAAATATATGCTGTTATTTGCAGGATCTGGAGCCTAATTCAGTATAGGTGAAGGTAGGGGACCTACACTTTTCCTAGAAGAAAATGCAACAAGCAGAAAGTAAGATCCCCACCCCGCCAGGCACTGAGAACTGTCACTGTGACTGTATATGTGTGTGAGTTTGATTGTCTCATGTGTGTATGATAATGAAAAGTGCAATGAACAGGAAGCCCTTATTTTTAAGAGGTGCAAAAATATACAAGAACAGTAAGAGAAGCTTGTCTTTCTCTGTTTATCTATCGAGAAACTTTTGTTAGCAACCCCTCAACTAAATCTTCATGTAATGAAATTTTGAAATAATAAAATACTGTCTTACTGAGCAAATAATTATTTGTTTTTTTCTGTAACTAAACTGTTTTTTTTATTCATGATGTTAAAATACTCTAAACAAAACCTCTATTTAAAGGGGGATTTGAATACACTGTCTACAGATGAAAAGGCTTAATAGAGTTTGAAAAAACTGCCCTTTTTTCTTGACTGTAAAAGAGAGCAAACTACAGTATAGTGGTTTCCAAGAGAGAATGTATTTTATTTATTCTCAGAAGGATATTAGTCCATAAAACAAATTTGCAGCTTATTTTGCAGCTTTAGCTTTTATCAGCCTTTTTAAGGGTGTTGAATGATTCCCCAGGAGATCACACAGCACGAGCTGCTGTGGAGTAAAGGAACTCTAATACAGTGAGCTCTGCGATAGGCAGAAAATGTATGTGAAGAGTTTTCTTAAGCTGGTTTAAAAATCTGTCACATTTAATGTCTATTTCACTGATTATTGACCTGAATTTTAGTGTCCTAATGTGAAAACAGCTTCCACCTTGCCCTCCCCTCTCACTTGCCATATAAAGCTGATATCTAAATTGTAACAACTCACTTTTATTTCTGCTTTCATATAGGTAGAAAGACATGGTCATGACTGGGAAAATGACAAAGTAACTTTTGTAAAGACACCACCATTATTTCCTTAGATCTGGTGAAACTGGCCAAGGGAAAATCCACCACATATGAATCAATGACTCTTGTCTAGTCTTAGAGTTAGCAGAGTAAAGGGGACATAGCATGACTGTCTCTGCCTTGGATTTCTCAGAGGTCTTTTTGCTGATTCATCATCTTGGGACCCGGTATCTGGAGTAATTTAAGATTCCCTTGAAAGTGTGTTGCTTATACCTGAGAATTGGACTTTTCCAGCTCAGAGCAAGGGGAATAAAGTGTAGACTTCCCAGTATGTTTTAGCTTCACTGTACAGTCCTATGTTTCTCCTAGTCCTTGTTGTTTTTCAGAACTCTTTTAGCCTGCAGCAATGAAAATATAGTGAAATTAGAATCTAAAGTATGAAGTTTTATTTGCCATTGTTGACTTTCTGTTATGACTAATAATGGCAGTCTGTATTGCAGTGGGTAGCATAACAGTGTTTGCAGTAATTTGCTTTGCTTAATTTCGGACGTGTTCCAAGTCTTTGAATATTTGCACAATCTGACATCAGTATCCACACTATAAATGGGTGTCAGTGGGGAAATAGTGTATCAAGTGAAGAACAAGTTGATCGCAAGAGGTTTCACATGCAAAAACCAAAGCATAAATTAATCCTGGATGTATTCTACTGATGCCACAGAGAGTTACAGAATTGAAATGTGGCATTTGTGCGATAGCAATGCTTTTGCATTTTTTGTTCTTGTTAATTAAAAAATAATTTAATTTGCACATTTAATTAATTATTCTCTTCAGTTATTTCCAATTTTGTCAATCAGACTGCAAAGAAATGGTGCTTTCTGTTATAACATTCATATTTCTGGTTTTTTGTTTCCTGTTACTTATTTAATCTGATGGTTTTTCTTCCAGTTTTGGTCACCATTCATTCTCCTTTATTCACAGCATGCTATTTTTTTCAACTTCGAGTTGCCCTTGTGGACAAGAAATTATTAATTGATTTTTTTTTTTTCCCCAACGAAAGGCTAGTTTTCACTGAGGCAGAAGGTTGCCTATTTTGTGCAGAAACCTCTGAAACTGGTTACATGTGTATCACTGAATTCTGCAGCTCTCAAGAAAGGTTGTGTGAGTAAGGCTGGAGGATTGAGTGCATAATGTGGTTATTACCAAACATTATTATCCAGTTTGTGTATGGATCAATATATATAAAAGCTCTTTAATTCGAAGCCATTTTTATCTAAATTAGAATATTATTCTAGCATTGAAATGTTTATAGTAGGTACTGTTTTTGTAATTTTTTTAATCAGACTAATAGATTTTCAACGGTGTTTCAGACTACTGAACTGTTTATGATTTTTTAATTAGGTTACCCAAGATTTTTTTAAACAAAACCCTACTGTGCTTAACTGAAGTGTTAATGTGTTTTGATCACTTCCTTGATTTGTTTTTGTTTATAGATGTCAGCACTGTAATTGTCATCCTGCAGGAGCCATTAGTGGGACTTGTCATCTTGTTACTGGACAGTGTGTTTGTAAACAATTTGTAACTGGCTTGAAATGTGACAACTGTGTTCCTGATGCTAGTAATTTGGATGTCCACAACCTATTTGGCTGCAGTAAAAGTAGGTGGATGTTAGATCTTAAAAACATGTCTTTCGGATTAAAGTTTTATATTGATTTAGTGAGTATTGAATTGGGTCAGCAGTACTGAAATTGGGTTTTACTCCCCCCACAGCCCCACATAGATTTGGTCCCTGAAGTTTGAGTGATTTTTACTGTGTCTTAGGACTGTTTTCTAGAGAGACATACAGAATGCTTTGTGTCATACACACTTTCTGCTGGCAGTCTAAGCAAGGGGAGAAGTAATGATCCATATTTCCGTTGCACTTCCCACCATGTTCTTTGCAGTGACCAATGCAGAGTTCACCTTTCAGTCACATTAATACAATGGTATTTGTACGACTTGAAGCTTAGCCCTCTTTGGTGCCATTGACAGGAGGCGGAGGAACTGCCTTCAGAGGGTCTGAAGAACAGAAGGTCTGTTGAAAACCACCTCCTGGTGATTAATTCAAAATCTGCTCCTCAGCTCAATGTAGCTTTGCCTTTTTCCTCCCAGGGCCTTTTTTTCAGTTAGTTTGGGAAAATATGTGATACGGTGTAACAGAGTGTGAGAAATTGGCATGTGTGAGGTGGGGCTAATGCCATGTGGACGGTCAGATAATGAACTGTAATGAAACAAATTACAATGAAATATCTATACTTCTGCCCTTGCAGTGAGTCTGGATACGAAGAGGTGGCACAATTTCACCCTTTATGTTGTAATTAGTCAAAATTAAATGTTTAAATTTGCTCACCAGTCCACAGTCTCCAAGCTGGTGGAGATTTTAAAGAAGTAGAGGATAAAGTATATGTAATAAGAAAATTCAATTTTTAAGTTGTCTTGGGGTCAATGGTCAGAAATTGGCTTTGAGGACATCATACCATGCAATGCCAAACCATGAGGTAAGGACCTCAGCTAATTCTGAAAAAGCTGTATGACGTTTTTTGACACCTCCAGCTTACTGCTGTACCTACCCAGTTAATAGCCCAGTCTTGGAAGTCAGGTAACCAGTGAGTGAGGAAGTCTGTACATGCTAACTGGGCATTTCTGTCAGTAGGCCTGATTAGTAATGACCATACTGGTAATACAGTGATAGTCACCTCTGGTAGCCATGTGTAATGCAACAAAAGGGTTAGACATTCCCAAGTTATCTCTGGAGTATGTTTGTGGATCCTCCTTCAACAAAGTATTTTTTTTTTCTTTGTGTTCTGCATGGGTATTTACATGATATTCATCACTGTGATATGTGCAAACTATAGATTTACAAGCAGAGATGTACATGCACAAAGTGTTTCAAGCACAGACAGCTCTCAGTTTAAATTTCAAATAATATGCATTGCAGAATGTATTATAAATATGCAACATTATAATTATGGATAGCATAAAGAGACTGATTTGTTTCCAAAGATGATTTTTTTAGCTTTCCTCAAATTTTGGAAGTGTTTAGACACAGTTTTGCTTTGCTTTTCCCCATACTCTTCCATAGAAGGCACAGTATCTATTCATTGTGCAGACAGTTGATTGGCTTGTTGTTTCTTTAAAAAATGTAAGATGTTTCAACTGAATGTATAATAATAATAATACATGGCACTTTTATGGTGCTGTTCATCTTCAAAGTGCTTTACAAACATAAGCCAACCTACTTATTTATGTTGGGATATACATTGGATAAAGGTCAATAGCAATTCAACTCTAAAATTGATTAATAATAATATGACATAGATAAATAATATCATAGATTTTAGTTAGATAAAAATACATCCGGCAGTATTCTAAATGACAAGCGGAGTCCTCTTCTGGACATAAATGATATAGCAATTACAGTCCTTTACTTATTCATACCAAAATATTTTAACTTGTTGCACAGATATGGAGCTTTGCCTAGCTTGATATTTGTGGTTATTTTCACTGCAGAACAGTATTTTGTTGACACATGCCATTTCTGGTTATGAGTCTTTGCCAAGGGAAGCGAATGTAAGTTGCTATCACTGTCCAACTAGTGCTTTTTAAGGAAACAACCTATATACATTTTTTCTACTTAGCAATATCTTAGATGCTGCGCAAAAATCTGAAATACAGTACTTTGCTTACACATATAAAATGCAAACCAGTAAACAGGTGGCAGCAAATGCAATTGGTTGAGATTGCAAATGGAGAATGAAGGTGATGGTGGTAAATTTCTAATATTGTTCAGGTCTTGTAAGTATGTATGACACAGAAATTTTTTTAAATGCCTAAGGGACTTTTTTCCTTTTGATTCTCAGACTTGACTTCTGTAGACACTTTAGCGTACATTCACTTCCTAACTGACCTGAACTCAAAAGCTCCAGATTGAGGAGCAAAACAACCTGTGCCCTCTAATAAGAGATGATGATTATGTTTTCTGTTAATCCACTGAATTCTAGAAAGATTTTCTGCTATTTCTTGGCTGAGAGACTGCAATAGTAGTAGGGCTTTTCGTTATCTTACTCGAAATGAAGAACTTCATCTCATTTTTTAATTTTCTATTAAAAACCCATGTGTAATGTGACCCACTGATTTTGGCATAAGTCTCTACATCTATCACCTCATGACATTTTCTGTCTGCAACTTCATTCTTTACTTCTTGTTTCCTATTAGCTTGGATGAATAGATTTTGGTAATTAACTTTTGTTGAGTTGTTTATATTAAACAAATATCCACCTAACGAACAAGACAATAGTTTATAAAAACAGGGAGAAAAAAATCTGCATGTTTCTAATCCTCATATTGTCTCATAATACTTAATGTAGGGGTTTGTTTTTCTCTTTATTTATAATGGTTTAATTAAGTAGCACATTTTCCAAAGTTAATGGAGGTGATAGCACAATAGTATTTTGGTAAATAAGCATCTCAAGCTGATTTCTTAAAATGTTAGATACCTTACTCTCATTGGTTTCAATTTCATTGGAAACAAATGGAAGTGAATTGACTAAAAGTGAAGCGAATTACCTTCAAAATTTACCTCTTTATGTTTCTGTTATTTGATTAAGCAGGCTTATTGTAACAATTCAGTGAAATTTGTACTTAGTTGGAGTTTCCATTTCTGTTCTATTAGAGGAAGTCGTGCCTGGCCTATGCTAAAATAGAATTTATTTTTTCAGAGGATTCATTCCAATTGAACTAGAAACTTCAATAATGTGACCAGATAAATATGTTCTTGTTTTATAGATGTTTTGAAAAACATTAAAAAAAACCAAACCAAAACAAAAAAACAACAAAAAACCAAAAGCAGTTTGGAAAACTGTGGTATACCTACTTTAATTTTGAGTGGTTAGGGGATTAAGTTTATTTGTCATTTATTTATTTGTTATATATACACACTTGTTTCATGTACTCCGATAAAAACTTTGTTGGGGAGCTCTTGGGTGGGTTGGTTTAGTTTATTAATGTCTTGCCTCGTTACTGTGCATTTACTCAATGGTTTTTCAGTGAAGAAAGCTTAGCACTTTCTTTGCATTTTTCTTTAAATTTGTATGATTATTGATTACCTTCATTTTTACATCCTCAGTTTTTGTATATATGTTTTAGCTCCTTTCCAGCAACCTCCTCCTACAGGAGAAGTTCTCAATTCCTCTGTTATCAGTCTTTCATGGAGTTCCCCTGACTCTCCAAATTCTAACAGGCTTATTTACCAGCTGTATAGGGATGAGGAAGAAATTTATACAACTGAAGACTACTATCCTTATAGTAAGTAAGGTGACATCAAAGATTTCATGTTTGTGTGTGTGATGTTTCTTAATTATTTTGCATTTCTGTCATTATCATTCTCTGTGGTTTCAAATGCATTTTTCTGTTTTTCTTTACAGAGTTACTGTTCTATGTTATTAATTTTGCTTGAAAGAAATTAATACCTTAGTGTAAAATCTGACACAGAGTCACCAAAACCAGCTGATAATTCTTTTCTTTTTAATCTGAAAAACTTAAAATTGACTCCCCAGAAGTATTCGCTGGAAGTACACACAGACTCCAAAATCTAAAAGAGTCAAAGTCACAGATGAAGAATTTGGGTGAACAGAAGAGACCATAATGTGCTTAAGTTTCTTTTTTCATCTTCCTGGTTTTAAACTGTTAACAGATTAGGAAAGCTTTTTGTGGCCTCTAACTTTTAGCACCTTCTATTAAGCTATCAGTATAGCTCCTGATCTGTCTTTAGCAGCACCACTTCTCTCATGTTGAGGCTTGCAAAGGGATCCTCAGAAGGCAGTCCTCAAGGATTCGACACTCTGTCCAAGGTGGAAAGGCCATTTTGTGGTAATATTGCTCTACTTATCAAAGAAAAGGAGATGGATTTGGATACTGTTTGTATGTATATGTGGCACAGAAGTGTTTTCTTTTTTTTTAAAGAAGACAGGTGTGGTTTAATGCCACTAAGGTTTGATTTCTGTTCTAGCAGATTCCTTAGCTTTTGGATTTTCTTGCCAATGCAGCATTAATATTTTGCGGAAGTTGAGTCTCTCTAATTGTTGGTGTGTACCCTGGAGAAAATAAAAAGAGAACTATTATTCAGTGGAAGCACAGATCCTTTGGAATGCACCTCACATTTTTATCTTTTGGTTCATGCCGCAGTGTTACAGCTCATTACTCTGTGGCTTATGCTGTGAATTTGGGCACTCTGCAGTACATACCATGAGGAAAGGTGTGCAACCCAATGTAAGCATGAGATTAAGTGACTGGGGGAAAGAAACATAAAAAAAAAAGTTAGAGAACTAATAGAGAATATTCTAATTCTTTAATTTGGTTTAAAGGCCTAACTTTAGTAAAAATATGAATTAGTTTCAAAAGAAAAGCTATTATACTTCATTGTCTTATATCTGTGCTTAGTGTAATGTACTTGAAACAGTGCACTGTTGAGGATGTTATTTCATGACACTACCCACACACTTTGTAAAGAGTGAAAAATTCTGTATGGGTTTAGCTGTATAACGATACATTAGCATGTTTCTTTTTAAGAAAACATGTTCTTAGAAACATAGATTTGGTTTCAAAAAATGTTTGTGACATTTCCAGGCAATACCCCTAATTAGCGATGTGAAATCATATTCTGGTGTTTGAATATCAAGCATTGTTAATGCTGTCAGAACTTTTGATAATGTTATTTTTTTCTCAGTATAGTGTGGACTTTATAATGCTTATATGCTGAGAGTACAACTGCACACAACTGGCTCATGTTCAGCTGTTGACACCCCCAAGTCTTTTTTCTGCTGGGCAGCTTTCCAGCCACTCTGTCCCAAACCTGTAGTGCTGCGTGAGGTTGTTGTGACACAAATGTAGGACCTGGCACTTGGCTGTGTTGAACCTCATCTAATTTGCCTCAGTCCATCTATCTAGCCCATCCAGATCCCTCTACATGGCCTTCCTACCTTCCAGGAGATCAGCATTCCCACCCAACTTGGTGCCGTCTGCAAACTGACTGAGAGTGCACTCGATCCCCTCGTCCACATCATTGATAAAGTTATTAAATAGAACTGGCTCTAATACTGAGCCCTGGGGAACACAGTGTGGTTGGAGTTGTTCAGCTGAGGAATGTAGAACCTTCTTACTTTTGACTTTATCCTATTTTATCTAACCTATATTCCTGTTAGCCTGTATTCCTATGGAAAAAAAATTTCCATCAATTCTCATTGTCAGTATTCATCAATACTGAATAGAACTTGCCTGTAACGTTGAGATGGTGCTGGTTACTTTTCTGGCAGACAGCATCAGCATTCTGTGTGATCTACCTCTTTCAATCTCTGTAGGAAAAGGGGAAAGTAATATGCTTGCTGTTGGCATTAGACTTGGGGCCCTACAGTCTGGGTTGTCCCTAGAGTTTCTACAAGTCCGGGTCTCTTCTAGAAGCTGGGTTTCAGGGATTCGTTGGGTGTAGAGCTAGGTCGATGTTGGTGCAGCCATTTCTAGAGCAGGAATGAATTATGGAGTTGGACATTTGGTAGCGAGGCAGTTCTAGATCACACTCTAGCTTGCACATTGGAGCTAGATAGTGTCCTATCTTTCTTGTTGGTTCTAGATGTGTGTTTCTAGTGTTTTAGCTCACCTGCTAGTCTTGAAGTAGAATGATAGTTTAGCTTGCTTGCTGGTTCAGGACCATGGTCTAGCTCTAACTTGCTGGTTGGTTCAGGACTGCTGGTTGCTTCAGAACCATTTAATGGTTTCTTAGCAGGTTCTAGATATTTTTGGTCTAGTTCACAATGTTGCTTGCTCTTTGATTCCAGAGCATGCTCTAGCTCACTTGTCTGGTCTAGAATTTGTTCTAGAACACCTGATTTAGGTGTAGGTCCTAGCTTGCTTGTTGGTTCTAGATCAGGTTGCAGGTCATCACATGATTCGGGGTGGGGGAGAGGTCGTACAATCTAACTCTGACTCTGGGGATACTCTTATCTCACAAGGATTTGTGATACTTGCTATTGCTAATAGAAGTCTAGCTGTTTTTTTTCTTCTTTATTTCTTATTTTCTTTTTTTTTCCTTACGCACTTTTTTCCTTCTCTGTGGCTCTTTTGAGTTGCAGGCTCGTAGAATGGATGATCCTATCATCAGATAAAGTGCAGCTCTCCCGTGTTTCTACCATGCTGCCTCGTGCTGCCTTTGTGGCCATTTTTTTTCCTCTGGCTACAAAATTGAAAACTGGACACATGACGAGCTCCAACTTGTCATGTCCTTCACAGCAACTGATTGTCACACTCTGAGGACTCTTGCCAACTTTGGTACCCACTTCTGTGCCCAGAAGCACTTCAACCAGGGCAGCTGTGACCATGGAGCTCAGAAAGGGCTCAACAGTTCTACAATATATTTCAGTACTTACACTCACACTTGGGAACACCATGCTAACCCCAAAGTGGAAGAAGAAACAGCTGAATCCTTCCAGCAAGACTGAAATCTGCTGCATCTTCTGCCTGCTCGTTATTAACACATGAAGAAGTCTCAACAGCCATTGCTCAGCTGGCAGAGTTGTTCTCCAGGCTTGCCTGAAGTACCACAGTTCGCAAGGCCTGAAGATAAGATAACTCAGTCTCCTTGTGGGACTCCAGTGATGAGTTTGAGATAGCTATAGGGAGTTGAAGTTCTATAAACAATTACTGGGCTGACGCTGCTGCTTTTGTGCTGCAGTGTCAAGGGTTGAATATCTAGCAATACTCATAAGCTCTTAAGTTGTACTCAGGGCTGGCTTGCCAACGCAGATGTGCAGAAAACTTAGAAGTAACTGTGTCCTCTCCATTTGCTTTGAAGGAGTTTAAGAGTATCCATGCTCTGACATATAATATATTACTCAATGTTCACTATTTCTTAAGGCAAAATAACATATTGTGGTATGGTTGTGCATAAATTCATATTGTGCTGTGATGACTAAGATATGTAACTTCTGGGATCTATGCAGGAGCTATTAATGGCCATGGATTCTAAAAAGATGCTAAAAAGCTAACTAGAGTAATGGAAAGTAAGGGTGAGGAAGGTAAATTTAGGCTTTGGAAATATCCTTTTAGTAATTATTGGCACTTTTGTTTCACTTCTCATCCAAGATCAAATGCTTTATAAATGAACTGTTAAGCACTGTAGTAGAAGTGAGGAAGTGAAAGCACACAAAGTTGAAATATTTGGTCTTATGCTATGAAATTAATAAAAAACAGAGGTCTGAAAATTTACACAATGGTTTGGAGTTGCTTTTTCTAAATTATATTTACTAATATTGACGCTGATTTGCATTTGAAATAATTATTTTCAAGCAAAAGAGGAATGAGAAGATAACTGTATTAATGTTCTTTGTGATTAAAGGAGGAACTAGGAGAAGTTCAGTGGAAAATTATTTCTCTAGTGATGCCAATGTGTAGTGGAAGATAATAAAGGATAAAGGAGTAAAGAGAAAGGTTTTTTCCCTTGTTTAAAAAAAAAAGAATTTGAAAAGTTACAATGTTTATAATGATCTCAAGAATAACATGTGAACAGGAATAAATATGTCTGGATTAGGACTGGACAGATGTTAACTATACAAATTAAGATTATTTTTAATGTGTTAGACTGATATAGTTTTCTTTTCACCTGTTTGTTTTAGGTGTTCAGACCTTCGTGGATACTGTGTTAGCTCCATATACCTTCTATTCCTATTACATCCAAGCCAGCAACGTTCATGGTTTTACAAGAAGTGCCTCAGTGACATACAGAACAAAATCTGGGACACCTATAGGAAGCTTAGATTTAAATCCTGTTTTTCCTGTCAGTCACCACTCTGTTTTACTTTACTGGACAAGTGTCTCCAATGACTCTGGGCCCATAGAGAAATACATTTTGACATGTACTAGCTCGGTTGATCTTCAGCCTTGTGGCCAGTATGAAGGCTTAAAGACTTCAGCAATTATTTGGAATCTCATTCCGTTTACGAAGTATGTTTTTTCTGTGCAAGCTTGTACTAGTGGAGGCTGCTTAAAGAGCCAGCCAGTAACTGTAGTTACTGCACAAGCTCCTCCAGAAGGGCTACACGCACCAATGGTAAAAACTATCAGCGCTACAGAACTGGCTGTGGAATGGTCACCACCTGAGAAACCAAATGGTAGGACATTGTGTTTTCTTTTGTAAATCAAAGTCTTTGCAAGGAAAAAGCAGCGTTTTCTCAAATCTGGTTAGAGTTCCTTATCCCTGTGACATACACTGAGAAAGAAGTATGGCATTGTCCTAATTTACCTGCTTGCCATTAAATGTATCCTCAGAGTCTATGTTTCATTCTTTTGGAGTTCAGAACTCCACTGGCTGTTGAGTTCAGGATTTAGCCCTCAGTGGCATCTGCTGCAGCAAAAATCAGATTTATAATCAAACATTTACAGTAAAATTAATTTTTTCCTAATTTGCCAGATCGCCTAGTTCAGACAGATGTGGTGATACTGCTTGACAAAAAATAGATAAGCAGATAACAGTTATGGAAAAAACCCTAAGAATTAACAGAGAAGTCTGTTTTTGAAACCATCCGTCATGTGCAGTAACTAATTCTATTACCAGTATAACTTTGTTAGGGATTAGGTGATTGCCAAGAGTTTCTGGTCTAACTTGTGTAATAATATTTTAGGATTTTGAAACTGAGAACGCAGCTGTTTTAGGATAGTTCTGTGATGCCACAGATTTTATTGGTAAACACTATCTTTTAATATATGTGCAATGGAATTTTGTGAGCTTGCACTTCCTTACACAAGTATTTGTGCATGTGAAAACAAGCATTTTGATCTGTTCATAAAATGGGCATCTGTTTATGAGTAGCTCAGCTTTTACTTCAAACATCTCATTTTCCAGCTACTTCCAGGTTAGACAGGATTAATGCCCACACAAGAATGACTATGCATTTAGAGGAGCAGTTTCTACAATGGAGGTCAAGATATTTACTATTAGCACTTGTGCCTCAATGTGTGTCTTACACTCCATAGCCATGACATGCATTTAGTGGCCAGCACAAGCAGATTTAAGCAATATTCTCATATTTTTTTGGTGTCTGGTCAGATTTCCTGGTCTCTCCAAAGACAAAGAAAGAAGCTGTTTCTCCCAAGCAACCTCTCCAGTTCTGTGCATGAATACAGCCCCAAATATATATATTTTATGGTAATTATCTCTTGGCTTTGCCATATCTCTCATTTTTACCATTTTGGAAATCTCCAATCAGGTTTCTTACAACCTATTCTTATAGTTAAACTACTTCCATGATCCAACCTAGATCGTGTATTGCTTCATACCCCAACACATACATGATGCACATTTATCTCCTATCCAGTAGTCTGTTCTAAATGTTCTAAAATATTAGGATTAAAATGTCACTCAAAAATGTCACTTCTCATAATTTAAAAATAATAAAAAAAAGGTGATTTTGTTTCAGGGAGTATAGCATTTGGATGAAAATAGCAGAAAAGAAAAAAACCTACTAATGCTGTATTTTCTTTGAATTTGATTGATTGATTCATAGCTCATTAAATATGTTATTATAAAGTCATTTAAATTCATTAATTTTTCTGGCTTACTTTTTTCTCTAGGTATAATTATAAGATATGAACTTTACATGAGAAAAAAATTAAAACCAGCTGGGAACTTTCTTCCCCCTGAAATTCGTATTTTCCAAAGCAGTGGATGGCTCAGTCCTCAACCAGTTGTGGAGTCTCCTAATGAAAATGCTCTGGCTCCACCACAAACCAGTACCACGGTCATTGATCTGGAACCATTTACAGAGTATGAATTTTATGTGGTAGCAGTAAACATGGCAGGTAGCATATCTTCAGATTGGATATCAGGACAAACAGGAGAGGCTGGTAAGCACTGGTTTGAATTTCTTTGATAGAAATTAAAGGAAGAACTAGATTAGCATGTATTCTTAATTTTTTTTTCAATAAAATGTGTCTAGTGGTGGTTCAGCTAGGGACAAACTCTCATTTTTATCTAATTAAAGATAGGTTAGATTATGTCAGAACTTAGCATGTTAAGCAAAAGCATTTTCTTCACCATGAAATCATAGTGTTGAGGAAAGTAATCCATATCAATTAACCCAAAATTTAAACTACAAGATTATAAAATATACCAAGCAGTGTTCTAATTTGAAGAACTTGAGAGGGTTACCTTTTCAGGAGTATAGTGCTTGAAACTTTTGTTAAGACCCAATTAGTGAGAGATGCCTCTGCCCAAATTAAGGTACAAACACAACCATATGCTAAAGTCAATAATATGTATTTTATTTAACAATAAATGTGAGGTAAAGAGATAGAAAGAAATGGAAAAGAGGAGAGGGAGAGAGAGAGAGATCAAGCAGAAGATAGTCACCACCTATGGATCCAGCAGCATCCCATTGGTCCTTCTTTACTGTGGGCTTCTCAGTGGTGGGGGCCCTGAGGTCATTCAAAACTTTTCACTATTTATACATCTTGTGAAACAAAGGAATTAATGCTTATTGGCTTCATAGTTTTCTTATTCTATAGTTTAAATCATTCCCTGTCTTCTAATGCTAATTGGTCTGCATGCTCAGTTTTTTCTCTTGAGTTTCTTTGGTCGGTGGGTAATGAGTTGGTGGTCGTGATCTCCTCCTGCCGGAATTACCTTTTAGTCAGTGGGAGCTGATTTCAGCACTGTTCCTGAATTGACTTTCCTCGTGGCATGTAAATTCTGCGTTTCTGTATCAGTGACACATTCTTCTCCCTCAGCTTTGTTAACCTCTCACCTAGGTCTGAGATAACACCCAACAATAGTATCACCTTTATTTTATCTCAAGTTCCTGCTGTTGTGGCTTATTTTATAGTCCAAGTTCTAGGTATCCATAGAGGCATATTCGTGGGAGACTTTGGTGGTCATTGATGGGTGCAGAAGCCATAACTTGGAACATATCTTCGTTTGACTGGTGATATGTGTATAAGCAGTTGCTTCTTTACAATTTACCACAGTGGAAATTTTTGTCTGGATGTGTTAACCAGGTTGAGCTAATCAGATCTTGCCGCCTCCAGGCCTGGAGTTAGCACCACCGTATTACACTCTTCAGTGTTTATCTCATGGCAAAGTCCTTCTGTGACTTTAACAGTGTTTGAGACAGGCAGTGTGAGCTTTAACTCCTTTCCATATGATTTTATGGAGGCCAAGTGTCATAATATGGACCCTTTTTTCTGAAGTGTAACTAGTTTCCAGCATCTCTTATAGTGACCCTTCTGTTCAGATTTTCTAAAGGGCTTGCCACTTGACATATTATTTGAAATAACAGCAATTTATTTAAATCCTTTCAGTAGAAATCTAAGATTTTTAGACTGATAGAGCCTATGATTTGCAATTAAACATCTCTCTTATGTTACTGATGTGTTTGTTTGCTGTTAGCTTGAAAATCATGTCCTCAGACATTTGCTCCTGCAAAACAGCAGGCTAAACTAATTCCTCCTTCAAAATGAGCCTTTGTGCTTATCTGTTCCTAAATACTATATGTTATAAAAGTATTAAATTGTATTTGGGAAGAGGTCCATTAGTGTGGTTGTTTGTATGTAGCAGAAGTGCTATGAGTTGGTATCCTATTATTACAGAGTAATCAGGTGGGGATTTAACTGCAGTGCAAACAATCCTTTAACAGATTTACTATGGAAGACAGGGGAACTGTTTTGTAAGAAGTGAGAGACATGTTAATTTCAAACTGGCCTGGCAAACAAAATTGCTTTTAAGATGCTGAAGTATTGAACACTTTTTGCTTTTATCAGTTTTTTCCCATGTTGCATGAAGTTTTTCTTCAAGACCTTTTTGTCTGTATGTACTTTCCTGACTGCTACAGAGTTTTAGACTGTAGTGTTGATTAGTATTTCTTTGAAGACATAGGCAGTTTTATTCTGCATTCACAGCCAGAGTAGAAAACAGGAGAATGATGAGTGAGGTATTTTTCAATAGAAGATGAAAATTCCAGCTAAACTTGAAAATAAAGTTTAAAAAGGGAAAAGAAATACTGTCTGAAATTGTGTTTTACAAGTACAATGAGAAAGCTTGCATTATACACATTGCTAATTTATTTTATAAATATTATTATATTAACTTTATTTCAGCCCCAGCATTCATGCCATCTCCATCAGTATTCCCTCTTTCACCATATTCCCTCAATGTGTCATGGGAAAAACCAGAAGATAATTTAGCAAGAGGAGAAGTGATGGGTTACAGCATCAGTTTAATGACTGAACAAAGGTCCTTGCCACCATTTTCCCAGGTATTATTGTTAGTTGCATGATGTTTTTCCTAACTGGTAATATTAAAATTGATAAAGTCCGATGTCCTCTGAGGTTGTTTGATGAATTGTTTCCCTGACTTGCTGTATATTCTCTGATCTAACTTTTCTGCCTACCAGTTTGAGTGCTCTGTAATTTTATACACTACTTTTAGGTTTTAAGTTGTATTCCTGAGCTGACTTGTTTTCAGTAGTGGGAGAGATTCAAAATTAGGAGGGATAATTTACAACATGTAAATTATCTTGATATTTGCGTGTACTGATTCTGTATTTTTACTATATTTGCTCATATTCTTAAAGCCAAATTGTGTTGTAGGAATCTACACTGTCATTAAGAAGGTACCTGTCCAGCTTCTTAGTTGACTATCTTTGAAGTGGGGAAACCTAAAATACCAGAAAGAAACAGCTTTAAGAAGTCAAAATATGTGACTTTAAAATACTGTTGTATTGTTTGTTTGACTGGGGTTGGTAAACAAGTATCATGGCACTGTCATGGCTGGGCTTCGCGAACGAAGATTTGGGATCATGGCACTAGTAGTAAGCCAAAAGCTTAGGAATGAGCAAAGAAACATTATAAGTAATCAGGATGGGAAAGTGAATCTGGTGCTCTGATACTGAATTTCTCCTTCAGAGCTGATTTTGTCTTTCAGTAGTACCACAGATGGGCCTCAGTTTATTTGCCTATGAAGCAGAGATACTACTGCTCCTGGGGTTATTGTAACAATACATAAATGCCAAGTGCTTCTGGTCACAGGCTTGCAAGATTTTTCATCTAAACCCTCTGATAACAAAGTTATCTAAAATGCTACAGTTTTTTCAGTTCTCCTCCTTCTGATAGTTTGTAGTAATGTTAAAGTAAAGCAGATGCGAATGTCTGTTGTAGGTATTAGTTATTCCCCTCCCTCCTGATGCCTGCTAATCATGTCACTCCTCCAATGGTGGTCAGATTTCACAACTTAATAGTGTCATTTTTGTCATTTCGATTGTAGCTGCACTGTTTGTAGTGATAACTGCACCACCACACAGTTTTATGAGGCAATAACTTTGTTTCCTCATTTATCCACTCAGGAACTGGCTTATTACCTCATAAAACAGTGTGATGGGAAGTATTATCACCTAAATCCCAGCTTGTTCAGATTCTCCAAAATAATCCTCTCCCTCAGTTGGTCTTTTCAGGCTTTTCCACATCTGAATAAAGGAATGTGGAAGTTCAGAGACAAGTTTCTTATTCGTGAAAGTGTCATCAATTGGCAGGAATGAAAATATTATTAACCAACTGTTGTCTTCCAATCTGTTTGCTTTGCAGGTTTTGCATATAGCTGAGGCTCATGAGCTCTCCTATGTAGCAACGGGATTAAAACCTTACAGGACGTACAACTTTACTGTTACTCTCTGCAATCAAATTGGTTGTGTAACCAGTGAGCCAGGCATGGGGCAAACCTTGGCAGCTGGTAAGGAAACAATCTGTAGCAAAGTGCAAAGCTGACACACAGTTTACTAATGAATACTATTATGATGATCGTAGTTTGATGCACAGTGACAGGGGTAGGTGTTGCATTAATACAAAGTGACTTACTTAATTGTTATTTGTTTATCTTGACAGATTAAAACCAAAATGTTTTCAATGGAGGTTTAAGGTACACTATTATGGCAGTAGCTTTGTGTACTGCTCTTTCAGTTGCAAGTTGTGATATGTGTATTTTTTGTTCCTGTTTGTTTAAACAGTGAGTGTACATAAGTGTGGCTGCACCCACTCATTCATTTATGATGCTAAGAAGTTGTTGATTTGTTGCTGGGGTTTTTCAGTGTGTATGTCATGTTTGCATAATAGGGGACATAAAATACACCTGCGGTGCCAATGCCTTGCTTAACACATGAAGAAGGAGTTGCATGGCTTTTCTATTCTTTTTAACCTAAGTATATAGTGTATTTGTGTGTCTAAATCAAAAGCAACATACATGTTTTGGATCTTCTCTTTTGAAAATGTTTATTTAGGCCCTGAGATTTATGGGATTTTGCTTTGTAGATATGTATACGCACACTTTCATATGGAAACAGTGCTAAAGAAACTTTATATATGTTCCTGTGCACCTTAATAAATTTTCAGTCTTTGAGTTAATTTCAACCACGTTGTCATGGATTTCAAAGGTATCAGTTGTCTACAAATTTCAGGGAAAATAAACATCAGTACAGAATAGAGATGGAGAAGGGCTGTATTTACTTTGAAGAAAGGACTGGCATAAACTCACTTCTTGGACCGTTGCAGGATCAAGAGAGTTTTAAGAAAGAAACTGTTAGGAAAATCAGCTTTACAAGCCTCTTTATTCATGGAACAAGGTAGTCATTACAGTTCTTTATTTTTATAAATACAGTCTCAAAATCCTTGCTATGTGACATATACTGGTGGTCATCTGAAGAGAGCTGACTACTTAACGTTGTGGTTCCATTTTGTATAGGCATTTAAAACACATTAATTATTTTTACGATACTAGCTAAACATGCTTAACTAGAAACGTTAACCAGTTAGTAGTGTTGTCATATGGATGTTGTGGTGATGATCTTTGAAATTATCTTTCTCATGTAATTTGGTCTCCCATAGGAAAAAATCTGGTTTTCTGCTGTACAAAATATTTTCCTAGACTCCCTGGGCTATATTTGTGTTTTCTGAATTCCACCAAAGTTTTTCTGCTTAATCAATGAAGAGATATAAGAGCTCCCAGATAGGGAACGAGGAGTTGCCCAGAGCCAATAAGTAGGAAGTTTTATATACATCAGCTGAAGTGAAATTTCAACTGCTGCGATCTTGCCTCTAGTCTGTCCTCAGTTCTTCATTGTCTATTTATTCCATTGTCTTTCCATTTCTTTTCAAGTGGAAGGCTGGCCATATACAAAGCCTTCTACTTGTATGACTTTATCCCATACTACATGGACATGCAAGGAATGGTGTTTCAGTCTATGCTGATAACCATGGAAACAAACATCGTCTAAACAGCACACCTTATTACTACAAATGATCCAACTTTGCATTTATACATTTATTAAAAGATTCAGAAACAATAGCTTAGTTATGCTTGACAGCTTGTTTATGACTATCTACTCCCTGGTTGTGTTAATACTTAGAGACCTATCACATTAGAGAAGACAGGAGAATACAAAATAGCATAGCAGACATGTCCCCATTCATTAGCTGTTTTGCAGTGAAACCTTTTCCTGCAAACCATGAAAGAAAAGAATCAGTCCTGTATCAGATTCCTTTTATGTTTTCAAAGCATGTTGTTGCAATGGATTAAATATTGGCAAACTAAAAAATAAAAAACTTAAATTTTGCATACCATTTCATTTTCCACCATTCACATTTTTTGTTTCTGGAGAAATTTATTTTAAGCTATCCATACAGTTTGGGGCTTTTTTTTGTGTGTGTTTCATTCTGTGAAGTTCTGTAAAACTGTTTCCAAAGAAAATTTAAAAGAAACGTTACTTACATGATGATAGTTAAAGCAAGTTAAAATTTGGAACAAAGTTAGGAGAAACCAGTCCCTGTAATTTGTGAGTCTTAGTCCATTACTATCCTTTTTTATCACAGAATTGTGCAAAATAAAATTAAAATTGCCTTTCTAGGACTGTTGGTGAGTTCTTTTTCATGAAGGAATGTCTTCCTGGCAAAGAGACAGCTTTCCTGGCTGGACACCAGTCCCCCTTCATGCCCTGGCAAAGGGAGCTTTTTGGAGGAAGTCCTGACTGAAATGTGCTCCAGCATGATGGTCCCCTTGCATTGTAACACAACTCAGGACCTTTGAATTGTATTCCAAATTGGGCTAGAGGTTATACGAAGTTAGACTCGTTCTTCTCCTCTGATCCTCAGGAGGATAATGGAAAACCATCTCCACTCCTTCCATCTATGGAGTATACGAATTTATCACATGGACCATTTAAGTTGATGGGTACCTTGATGACTGTGATCTTGGCACAACTGATGTGTGTTAGGAAAGGGCTTCTTTTTGGAATTGCCAATGGCTTCTAAAATTTGCCGCTAAAATTCGCAAGTAATTTTAAAACTTTGTTCATAACCATTAGGTTAATCTGAAGACTAGTTATAAAAAGGATACTCTTAAAAATCTATAATTCTTCTTTTTCTCTTACCACTTTTTTGTTTTTGTTTGGTTTTGTTTTGTTTTTAGTACAGTGTAACACATCAAATAAAAACAAGGGCAGAAACAAGGGCGTGAAATAATTAGAAATGAAAGTGCTGAGGAGTAAAGTAAGAGGTTTTGAGATAAGATTGAAAAGATGAAGAAAAGAGACTTCTGCCGTCAGGAGCAGAGCAGAATTTAAGAATAATACCCAAGGGAGCAGAAGCATCAGAAAGAGTTTGCTGATCTTCCAGTGAGAAGTCTTCTGTAGTATAACTGGTTAAAATAATCCAGAAGCAAACATAACTTGGTTCAGCATAGGCATCTGTATTGGGAATATCTCATGATTAGCTTTGCAAAAGTAGAGTGAAAGAAAACTAAAATCGGCCATACGTCCTCGTGTCTGTCAGACTGGCAAAAAAACTCCTCCTCGCCAATACATACACCAATGATATTTTTAAATGTAATAAAAGAAGATAAACCAGAAGAATGTGAGGAGGGAGAGAGAGGAAGCAAACAAAGTAAACTTATTAAGAATGGAGTTATTTTATGAAAGACTGAGTGGAAGGTCTTATGAATGCATATGAAACCAGGAGGGTGTGTTAAATAAAAGAACTTGAACAGTTATGCCTGATGCGTGACCAGCTCTGGGAATGGTGAAACGTGTTGGAAGATCAATGTTATGTGGTAAATTCAGAATTGGGATGACAGATCAAAACATGCATATAAAGGTAACAGAAGAAGAGAAATACCCATTCCTCTTTCTCAAAGAGAAGGTGACTGGACAGAAAGAGAACCTCAGTTTGGTCTATTCAGATACAAATGTATAAATAGTGGACTTTTAAATATTCGAATGATTAGGTATTCCATACTTTTTTTCAGTCTTTTAAATGGTAAGTTGAGATGATGCACCTTCCAAAAGCCTTGCAGTATTTGAAATATTTTTAATGCACTGCAATATTGTGCATGTTCTATTGAAATCCTTGGCTGATGAGGAGAAAGTTCATTGTTAATACTTTTTTGGAAAATTTGGAATCCAATTTGAACTTTATTCTTGCCTGTGCTACCCTAAGATCATTAAGTGGAACTACATGTGTGTAGCTGAAAGGAATATTGGACAGTAATTATACATTTTTCATTTCAATACATAGAGAAAATTTTTACTTTATTCCTTTCTTCATGTTCTGCCATATTCAGGTTCCTGTCTGAGAATGGCATGCAACCTGTTGTTTTTACCAGGTCTTATGCTTTTTTATTATTATTATTTCAAAAGAAGCTTTTGCTTTTTGGTTTTCCCTCATGTAGGATTCTGAACTGGTCCCTTGGAATCTATAGAACTGTACTATCTGGTACCAGTGAGAGACCCGATCCTTTAAAGGTGTCTTTTCATGACAGTGTATTTGCATAAAATTATGAATTACCAGTACAAAACATGCATGTCTTCAAAATTTTTCAGTGAAGCAGAGAAACACCTCTTTATTCCTTGCAATTTCTGAGGTTTCAACAGGATGAAATGAGCCGTGTGAGTGCTTGGACTAGTACAATTGCTTATGCTACTGATCTCAAATCATATAGTCAAAGGGTGCCTTAAACAATCTATACAGATATGTTTCATTAACTACTATGTGACTAAGCTTATTTCTTGTAATTAAGTTTGTCTTTCCTTTGCCCTTAATTTTTTTTAAAATTCATTTAAAAAGCACTTTTTAAGACACAGCAAAGTATGGCTTTGTGATTGCTGCCATTTACCCCAGCACATTGTATTCCCGATCCTTCGCTTTTGATGGCAATTACAGGGTTCAGAAGCTAATTTGTAGAAGATATTCTTCCAGCACCAGCTGCATCTGGCTTCTTGGCAGACTTCTCAAGCAGTTGTATTTGGTGGCTTTGGAGTTGCCTCTGGGTTTGCTGGGGTAATTCTGGGCTGTCTTACACTTCTTGATGTCGTTTTCTTTTTGATTACCCTTTTAATCTGGGTAATTTGTCCATTTTTTCCATTCATGAATAAGGTCTGGTGCAAGCCCTATTCAAAAGCCTCATTTGTTTATGCCTGTCATAGACTGCTTTTCTACATAATGCTATGCCTCAATTTTAAAATCACCGATACCCATTAAATAGGGAGTAAGTAATGTATATTTTCCTTTGTTACAGAAGAGAAATACGAGGGCCATTTGCTGCTGGCCTGGAAACACAGATTGTTTTGCATGCATGTACATAAGTCTCTTCATTGTGAATAGGACCTAAAGTGATTAAACAAGCACTCTTAATATGTTAATTTATAATTTTAATTACAACAATCTTGTATATATAGTCATTAGTGAATACTAATATAAATATTTTTCTACCTTTTTATTCATAATGCATAAACCAATCATCCAGTTACTTCTCGGCAGTTGCCTGTTTCCGTTTCATAATACAATCTTTGTTCTTAGTTATGAATGCATTTTGTTCATTCCTGTCTTGAATAATCCCTCATTAAGCTAGTCACTTTCTGCTCCATGCTAAAAAGGAAAAATTATCATGCAAATGTGGCATGCCATATTAAAAAGCACATTACCAAACACTTTTGTTACTGTCCTTCAATTAGTTTCCCTTCTTTGAATTTAATTTCATTTGTTGTTAAACTACTGACTTGATGTATGGACTCATGAATTTGAGGCTGCTGCCAAGAATGTAGCAGGAAAAAAAAATCAAAGCCTCTTCAGAAAGCTACAGAGGCAAAGCTGAAATGAATTTGCTTCACCTTTGACAAGAACACTTGAGCAGCACTGGAATCCTCTGATGATTCAGCTTGGCTAATTATCCAATTATTTATTTCAAGAATAAAGACGCTGTTTTACAATTAGAAAAGTGTAAAGTAATCTGAGAAATTTCATAATGACAGATGACTTAAGTAACTTCTGAGATAGATAGAATCTGCTCAAACTTGTCTTGCCAAGTGTTCAAGCTGTAGTTAAACTGCTCTTTGAGTTTCAGGAAATTAGTAGGGATGCAAAAGTTACTTGTTTCCTCTACCCTACCAACCACATATTATACTTCAGAAAACAGCTCAAAACAGCTCAGCTTGTTCTTTTCCCTCTCTGTCAAATTTGCAAGGTTTTTAAGCTGTGTTTAAGTTGCATTCCTCTTGATTAAAAGCTTTTGGTTCAGAGCAATACTTTTTAATTGCCTAATAATATAAGTCAGTTCTTAGGAAAGAACCGTGCATTTAGGAGTTCATTTGCAATATAACTGAAAAATTCATTGCATGGCAGTAAAACAATTTACTGTTAATTACAAGGAGAAGAATTTGCTGTACCATGCTCACAGATTGCCATGAATCATGCAGCACTCCTAGAGATTTATAACAGATGTGTAAGTGGGATGAATTAGCAGGGTTTAATAACAGAGACACAAATCATGCAGACTTCAAGGAGCTTTAATTGATATACTAGAATGTGACGGGCATGAATCACTCAGCCATTCAACAGCACTGTAACATATGGTCAGCTCAATATGCTGCATCTTAAATCGGTTGGTGAGTCGTTGGTTGTCCCATATGGTGGAAGCAATATATTTTTCATGATTTTTAAAAAATACACTGTATTACATCTATTTTAAAAGAAATATGATTGCAAAACATCCACATTACTAAATTTTCTTTGGGTGTCCATTGTGCGTGGGTATCATTCTTTTTGGGAAACAGTCCAAAATGGACTCTATAAAGAATCTCCTAAAATTTCAAAATATTGTCAGAAGACATAAGTATTATTACTTGACTCGCTTACTGTTGAAATGACTGATAATATCGTGAAGTGCAGAAAAAGAGAACATACCAGAAATGCGATAGCAGTCTTGGGGTTCACCGAACTAGTAACTGGTAGCAAAAATGAAATGGATGACCCATAGTGAGGCATGTAATTTTGCCTGCAATTTTGCCTGCACTCCAGGATGAAAAGAAAATGTGTTTTCCGTAAATTTTTGTCCTCAAATTTACCAATTTTTTATGTTTTAATTTGTTCGTATGCATTTTGAATTCAACTTAACAATAATTAAAAACTGTATACTTTGTATATATACTTTGTGCTGTCTTCCTGAACTATTCAGAGTGTCCAACTGAAGGCTTTAGTTGAAGAGCACACAAATACCTACCTACAGTGTGCTGAACAGGAGTTACTCAAACATATGTAGGCCTGTAAAATTTAGCCACAGTGTAAATATGTTATTCCTGGGACAAGAATCTGGCAGAGTATACAAAAGCTTTAGCAGTTGTATTAGTAAACCTGACAGACTTGAGAAAGGAGTATTGTATCCTTAGAACCATGGCTGCCAGAATTTAATGTCAACAATTAAAATTTATTTTGATCCTTACCTAGTGTTTATTACTGTTTGTATACACAACAGACCTTACTAATACAGAGATGCACTATTAGATGGAATTACCATCTGTTCAGAGTGAAATGCTGGCATCTGTCTTCGAGCCTAAAACTAAAATGATATTATTTCAAACAAAACAAAATTAACTGCTCTTTACTTACCAACTTCATTTTTGTGTACATGTGTGTGCATAAACACGTGGGAAAGGCTTATTTGTAATAACCTGTGTAGCAACATCTATATTTAGATATATGACTTCAACATAAGCTGTATGGACCATCTGTCTTTATTGGTCTTTTCTCTGCCCTCTGCTACACAATGGCATGCAGCAATCATGGGCTTTTAAATACTGTTTTAGCTTTATAATATATTAAATATGTATTATATAGCAAGACATTAAAACTACATAATTAAAATACACAAAAATGTGACTTTGAATCTGCTAAAATGCAGTGCGCTCATTATTTTGACAGATGTGTCTTAACAGAACGTGACTAAAAAAAAATTAAATAGGTAAAATTATAGTTGATTCATCTTACGGAAAGTTGCTACAGGTACCACAGTGACACCTTTAGGAAAATATATACTGTATCTTTTAGTCTTGAATATTTTTAATTTCAGCATTTAGTACCCTGCTGTGCTAGTGCTACAGATTTATTTTAAGTCCTGTCTGTTTCTGTGTGCAGTTGGGTTTTCTGTTTGGGTATTTTTGGTAGTTGTTTTTTTCTTCCTTTTTTTTTTTTTTTAATACTTATGTAACCCATTCTATACAGTTTTCTGCTGTCTTGATGCATAAGAATTCTCAAGCATCTATGAGACTGTAGTTTAAATACTAATGTCAAAGCAAGGATGTTACTTTCTGAAAGGGTAGTCTTCTGTTCCATATATCAGAAAATAATAAATTGTGTCATGCCAGTGTTTAATGCGTGTACACAGTGCATTAACTGTAACTGTAGTACATTTATTTGTGCTAGAGGAGACTTGAAAATGATTAAAAAATCAATACTTCCCTGTCAGAGAAGCAAGTGTTACGATGCATTTAAGTAGTTAATTGCATAAGCCCCATAAAAGCTTCAGGTTTGGGTATCAGAGATGCCATAATTGTGGTCCAAGTAACTGCTGTTTATTAATACTAGACTTTAAAGGTAGATATAGTTATTGTCATGAGTGCTAGTCAACTGGATGCATTTTAAAAGTAATGAATTTTAGCTTTTCTGTTTTGCCATCAGTAATCTGAACTGGAGGGCTCAACCTCTTCAGTTCTCATTTAAAATGCTGACGTATGCTAGTTCCCTCAAAGGTGAAGTTTTGATTGTTAAGCCATGTTTTCTATTTAAACTTGTGCATTAATACCACAATTCATTAGTGCTATGCCCTACTTATTCAGGAAAGCTTATGACCTCACGCTGCATTACTTCAATTTTGACATTGTAAATTTCTACCATCGTGTGAGATACTAATTAGATTGTGAAGTCATAAATGATACCTAAGCAGGAATTTACAGCACATAGTGCTATTGGCAGTTTCCCAGTTCCCCCACTCCTTGCATCCTCCAAGAAGAATATTTATCAGGTTATGGGACATGGGGGACAAAGAAAAAGAAAAAGAAAGAAGTAATATGCTACCAGCAAATAAGAAAAATTAAAAATATGTTAATGATCTTGGAAATGAGTGAATATTTAAAAGGATGTTATTAATTCATTTTAAATGGAGCAATCTCTCCTTTCTTTAAAGAACTCATACTATGTACAATGCTGGGCTGTGAAGTAATATGTCAGATTTTGAAGGCCCATATTTTAATTCGGGTTTTATTGTTCTTGAAAGGCGTTTATTGCTCTTTACTGTGTCATTATGGGAACAAGTAATTTTTACAAGTTGTCATTGTGTTTCGCTTCCTGGGTACAAATGAAGTTTCTGTTGTTAAATCCTTTTCTTTATCAGGGAAAAAAAAGGTGAAGAAAAAAGGCAAGATAAGATGTATATAGATTCTATACATAGTAGAATGTTCTTGTACTTCTCCAGATGATGTCTTTTATTGATTCAGTGGTGGTCCATTTCTTTCCTACCTATATGACCATTGAACCATTATCCAAACAGGTCATGCTGCCCTCCAGTGGCTTACTGTACAGTATTTTACAAAAAAATGGAATATATCTTGTTAATAACTCAGCTATAGAGTTACTAATGCTATCAGAATGTTCAAAAGACTGTCAGAGTATTGAATTTAATGGTAGGAGGATCATCCTAATAACATAAAACTATCTTATGTTAATACCTTCGTGGAAAAAATCTTGTATGGCATCTTATTGTGCACCAGTATTGTTGAAGAAAAGTTAGAGAGGATCATTTTCTTGAACTGAAGAATTGTTATCTGAATACATGCTAATGTCTGGTGTGCATATAATGAGGAGAACAACATGATGAACCTTCAGTATTTAGACAGATAGCTGTTCTGCTCCTTTTTGTGAGGATAAGTCCAGTGACAAAAGACTCATGTTGTCATGTGCCATGCTGAGATGTAACAAGAGTTAATTAACTATTCAGATTCTTTTTTGCTTTTTCCCTCACATCCATTGTGAAGTTCATACAGATACGTACTTACAGTGAGTATGGAATGAGAGGCTGATCAAGGAAGGAAGGCAAATATACTTTTTATGAAGATGCTGATTCATATTCTTAAAGATTAGGAAAAAATATTTTGGATATAATAGTAGAAATATTTATCCAAAGCTTGAATAAACAAAGTGTATTTCTTGTGCAATTGAAACTAAGTTTTTATGAAGATTAAACATGTTTCTTGGTTTTTATTTTCTCCTCTAATTAAGCTTTTGTGGATATTTGTGTTTATTCTTAAGATGATCAGAAACTGAAGCAGGACATTTTGCAAAAATTATGTCATGTGCAATAATTAATTTCCCAAGTATTATGGATAAAAATACCTAGACAATTTTTATTTATCCACAGCTCCAAGAAAACTTAATGCCCCTCGTGTTGAAGGAATAAACAGCACAACGGTAAAGATATATTGGAATGAACCTGAAGAGCTTAATGGGCCTTCTCCCATCTACCAAGTGGAAAGGATGGATTCATCTTTGGCTACATTTAGCACAGAAGTAATGAAAGGGATCCGTTTCCCCGGAAATGGGTATTACAGATTTGCTAGTTCCACTCTCCCCACCAACACTTACTTTACAGGTAAATGAGTTTACTTACAAAATGTACTAATTGTACTCTGCATTTGTTTTACCATTTATTATCATGTCCTATATAATTTTTATTTTAAAATGTATAGGTTTTAATTTATTAATTTAATGTGACAGTTATTGATATATGGGCTATTTTTATTCGCAGTTAGAAAGCCTGTTGAAAACATTGGATGTGTGAGATTTGTATTTCTTTCTGTTTGGACAGAGAGATGTACATGACAGTGACTCTAGCTGCATACTTGACTCATTTCTGAGTTGTAAACATAAGATAGATTTTATTTATTCTTCCAGGATAAAAACTTTTTAATTAGTTTGCTCTGAATGCTAAGGTGTGTTTTATTTGGTATCTTTTTGAGGATTTCTGAGGTTGCATAAGCACTCAAAAAGGTCTGTCTTTCATATTCAGAACATTTGTGTTGTGATCTTGTTTTGTTGGTTTTTGGTTTGTTTGTTTGTTTGTTTTTTTGGTCAAGGAAAGAAAACATCCTGCCAATCTGACAGAATTCTGCTGTTTCTGGGCCTTTGGGTATTTTTTTTTAAATTTTTTTTTTATTAGTTACTTGTTTTGGAACTGGGAGTTTTTCCTCTTCAAGCAGATTTATGTCCTGTTGTGATGACCAACAGTGGGTCATCACGTCTGTGTTCTGTAATTCTCATCACTTGCTGATGTCTTTTCTTCTGGGATAAAGCAAAGACATAGACTGTATGTTTTTTGAAAAAAATTACCTTAGTTGAATGTTTGAGATGTTGTAGACGTCTGTAAATGAAGTAGTGCATAGGCATTCGTGAAATGTGAGTGTTTAAAAGAAGAGACTGACAGCAGCAGGGGGAAATGCAAAATGAATCTAGGCAACCATAAGAGCAAGCGTTAGCTTGGTGCTAAGGCCACACCACACAGTGACACAACTTAACCTGGTGCTTGTTTGTTAAGAGAAATAAGGACTGCAAAAACCATGCAGCATTGCTGACACACAAAAGAACGCTGAAGATTTGAAGAGCACTTAGCTGACATGCCCTTGTCGTTAGGGTCACCACAGGTAATTCTGGCAGGAATATTTGTGCACAGATATCTCAATACTTGCAAGTATGTGTGTGCAAGTTCAGGTTTTGTTTAAAATAGAAATCAGCTTCTTACCTCTCTATGATCACTCAGTGGATCTGACTTAAAAAAACAAAGTTGAAGATGACTTCATTTTTTTTTTCTGGCTAGGTGCTTACTTGTCAAATAATAATAACAAGTGATAATGTGTTAGTTAAATATTGACGCCGTGTTGACTGGCAAAACCTGTCTCTGTGTGGGAATCTGTAGGAACAGCTGTTGGGCTCCTTTCCTCATCCAAATTGCTTGATGGTTTTCCTGACATAAGTTTGCATCCTTTATTGTATATTTAGCAAAAAACCTCTAACATGTTTCTTCTGTTGTGATGATGTAAACACCAAAGGAATTGAGAGCTGCAGTTTTTATCACTGGAACTCCAGTCAGCCCAATCACTGCAGTATAGTTAAATAGTTTAATCAGACAGGTAAAGAATGATGAGTATCACTGAATTTCATACTTCTCATCAGAGTGTGGGGGAAGACAGTGTTATAATTGGGATTGTTAACGTACCTGTCTATTTGTAACCAAGCAAGCCCAACACCAATCTACCCAGGCGTTGATTCAGTCTAGGGTTTGGTTGTGCTCCGGAAGCTGAGACCGATGCCTTGAATATTGTGATGCCTTGTTTATTGTGATGACTGGGGTGATCTGAGAGAGTTTGGACAGACAGGTTGGGAAAAGATGTTAAAATAAAGCTCCCTCCATGCTGGCACCTGATGGCTGATGACTGTATGAATAAATATAATTTATCATAGCTTTGGATTGTGTTCTTTCTTTTCTACCAGCTATTAGTCAGAGTATTTGGAGACAACCTAGAACTAAAACACACTAGAAAATTTGTCCAGACATCTGCTAGTAATGACTGAGAATGAGGTTAAATCAGTCTGTGTTTGGTACATAAAAATCTGTAATTCTGGTTTGGCAACTCAATAAAGTTTTTGAGAAGTATTAATCTGGGGTTTTATTAGTAGATCATCTATCCTTCTTACAAAAAATGATGGCAAGTCCAAGAGAGTTTAGAAAGACATACACTTAAGGGAATGAAAAATATTTCGTAACTGCACTCTTCAGTTGTTTTGTTGTTGAGACCCTCTCTTATAACCAATCTGTGAAGACAAGCAGTTGGCAATTGTGCTTTATGGATGGAACAGCTTTAGTGTGCGTGCAGCTGTGTACATTTTTGACACAAAAGTGTGCCAGCTTGTATATGTCAGTCAGCAGACAGATACTTCTCGGTGTGTCTGGGAACTCCCGCTGTTAATCCAGAAAAAGATTGATCAGTTTATTCATTGCTAATAAATGCAGTTGTCCTCACTACCTCCCTAGCTGGTCTTACACTCCAAGGTGCAAGTAATAGGGGCAGATGTATTATCTGGGAAATTTTCCAAATTCATCTTTAGAAAAAAAAGTTAGTCAATAAACACTGGCTACACTAAGCAGTGTCCTTCTGTCTGTAACAAAGCCTCCAGCTGCACAGGAAAATGTGCTCTGAGTACACATTAGATGAGAGAAAATCAGGTAAAAAAGAGGATTTTTTCTGCTAGAACTGTCCTCATGCAACTTCTCAGCTCTTCAAACTGTGAAGAAGTGTTTTAAGCATCTGTAATATCATTTCCCAAATGGTGCAGACTTGATTTTTAATACTTATTCATATCCCTTGACATTCTTAGATACAATGGCATTCATTGTATCTATCAAAATACTCCAAGGCAAGGAAGTGTTAGTGTTCTTGTTTTAGCTAAGGAACTTTTCCATCTCCCATCACTATGAAGATTGGGGTATTCAGGTGTTTATATTCATATCTTCCCCATGGCGTAGCAAAGTGCGTGATTCGGATTTAACGTAGGGGGAGCTGAAGTTCAGATTCTACTTAATGCAGGACTTTATACTTAAAAGGCCCTCTAGAAATGGCTAGAGGATTTTACAAATTATTTATTTTGTGTGGTTTGCTTTTATTGGTACAGCTTATGTGATGTGGATATCAATCTGGAGTCAGAATGCTCCAGCAACACTGTTGTGTTTGTCTTTCTGGTTCTCTAGTTGTCAAGAGAGCTGCTATCTATTGTATACAGAGTGTAGACAGGCAAGCTTGGAGTTCAAAGAACTGTAAACAGTTGAGTGTCTAAATATCTTTTAAAATTCAAATGATACTTGTATTATCTCTTTAATGACTGACTCTAATGGCTAGGTCCAAAAAAAGCCTAAAGATGAAGGTAATGAGCATGAAGGCATGTTAACCTGGCTTTCACCACTAACAAATAGGTGAGAATATTTTGTTCTACAGGAAAGCAGAACAAAATGTCTTTGTGTACTTTATAGGAGAGGAGTACTAAGGCTTATAAGTGAGATCCTTCAAGGCAGTTGAATAGAATCCATGGGAAATAGGATGCTGAACTGCTGAAATGTGTGTTTGTGTCAATATCAATAATAAGCCAGAGATGTATTTATGAGAACTTTTTGCCCTTTGGGTTAGGACTTGAGGTGCCTGAATAAATGAAATAAAAACTGATTTAAGAATTTTGATCTGTGTAAACAAGCCCTGCTTAGGATCAAGTTTGGTTCTAATTTGAGGCGCTACTGTCTGTTCCAGATTTATAGTTTAGAAATATCTCCTGAGGATTAAGCATCTTTAATTTTTTGTTTTACAGAGAGTCAGGGATGACATTTTTCTTTGAAAACAGGACTCCCTGAGAAAGCATATAAGCACCCTACTGAGTATAGTGGTGGATACTGTGCCTTCAGATAGGAGTGTCACTGTTTAAACTTTGTAGAAAATCCTGTCAATAGTATTTTTGAGAGCAAGTATACTGGATAAAGTTCCTAAGCATGGATAAAGGGGAATTTAGTTTCGAGGTTTTATTAAACAAATAGATGCCAAACTACTGATTGTTTTAGAAAGGAACCTGTGGGCCCAAAGAGCAACTGACTGAAAATTGAACCTTGAATTTCCTTGACAATCAATGGCATCTGAACTGGGAGTTTCAGGATAGAGTTGTCTAAAGTACAGTCACACATTACAAAAATCACTTATTGAAATCTCTCCTGTTGCCCATTGCCAGGCAGAAAGTTTGTGGCAGAGCTGATGGGATAGGGCATATTATAGTTAGAAAGGATAGAAATTGCAATCAGTTGGACACATGGATGAATGACAAAGTTCCTTGACTCCATGCTATGGAGGTGGAGCTGGGCTCCATGAGGAGAAACTTGATGCATCCGGAGGGGACTGCATGAACTGCTCACTGCTCAAAGAATGACTTACCACAAAAGAAAGAAACCGCAGAGTAACAAGATGGTTGTGTAGAAGGGGACATTCCTCCCAGCCTCTCAAAATAAGACTACTTTTTAAATATAACATTGAGCATAAGTTGACAATTCATTGTAGAGGATTTTGTAAACAATATGCATATTCTCTCTATGAAATAGAGCAAAACAAATTCTCCAAGTATGCTTTATTGATTGTTTCAAATGCAGTTTGAGCTTGATGTCAGGAGTTCTAGTTAAACATCCATGTGAGAAGGGTGGCCTTTACTTTTTTAGTGATAAAATAATTAATTTTGTCAGGTGGATAAAAAAATTCTTTGTGATATTTTAAAAATAATTAAATTAGCTATTAATATTTTAATGTCATTCCTCTTGGATGCCCCTTGTTTAAAAAGAAAATTATTCATGTAATATTGATCCAAATGCAGTTCACTCTGAAGAAACTTTTTGTTCTCAGCCTTGCTTTGAATCCAAGTTTTCTGAAATAGGACACTGCACTTAAAAAGAAGTAGGTTTTGCCTGGACTACGTAATCTTTGCTAACCTCTGCATGATGTGTATCAGCTCTGTAATAATTAGAAAATAACTGTATGAGGTAAGATGTTAATATATTAAACATTACAAGCAGAACTTTTTACGATGACATTTTTAGTGTCATAAAGTGGTCTTAAAAATGTATATTTAAAAAAAATATATATTTCTGCTAGTGTTTTTACTGCCAACTTCTGGCTCAGATACACAGCCATTTCTCAGGGAATCTTTCCAGTAATGATGTTTCTTAATGAGTTTGCCATGGAACACTGCACAAGCATCGTTTACATTTGTTCTGAGCAGAAGTGCTGAGGATGACTGTGGTCATTCAGTGTTGCATCTCCCCATAGCTCTTCATCCCAGTGAACTGTCTTTGCAGTAATGTAAAACGAATTCCACTCCATGTAATCTTGAGCAAACATTTGATAGTTGAAGGTGCAGATATTTTTATTAGTGTATGGAGCCAAATAAACACACCTTTTCTAGCATCCTAACAGAAATTTAGGGAATGCATTATGACTGAATACCAAGAAAATTAAGGCAATTAGAGGTCTTAAAACAATGTAAGAGGAAAAGCCAAAAAAACGGAGTAGTTTAGAAAAAAGAAGACTAAAATGAAACACGATGATGGTGTTAAAATATATAAAAATATGTCGCTTAAATGAAGGGAATCAACTTTTCATGTCTACTATGAGTAAAGCAGCAATGCAGTCATAATAAGCTGAAAATACAGCAAAATAGATTGTAGATTGTATTCCCAGAAGAGTTTTTTCCTAAAAGATTCAGGCTAGTTGAGCAAAAGAATTCATTTTGTGAGAAAAAAAAAGAAAGCTCTGACAATGCAGATTTTAAAGAATAGTTGGATGAGCATTTGTCAGGAATAACCTGGGTAAAATTGATTCTCCTTTGGAGTAAGTGGATTGATTCTGTGACCTCTAAGAATGTTTTCCAAACATATATCCTATTATAAACTCAGACTAACCCAATGAAACTAGGAAAGATGTTCGTTTCACCAAATAACTTCTAGGAGGAAAGAGCTGCCTTTTTTTTTTCTGATTGACAATTTTCTATAAAGAGGGAAGGTTATATGAGTTGAAAAAGTTTTGCTTCTATTTTATTTTTTCTCCTCCAGATATTTTTCAACATTTCTTTTTATGACTAATGATTTGAGATGGTAAGAAATTAATTTTAATCAATAATCAGAATAATGTAATAATTTAGGATTGAAGAGAAATCATCTAGTCCAATCTCTTGCTAGACCTGTTTAGGCCTTTACTTGAGTTTTCTCACCATATGTAGTCAAGTATATTTCCAAGAACTGTTCCAGTTTCCAGTCTGACCAGGCTTTTGGTTAACTTTCCCTCCTTATATCTCTACAAAATTTTCTGCATTTGAACCTACGTCCATTGCCTCTTGTTCTTTTTCACAATAGAGCTCTAAGAAACTGTGGCTCCATCTTCATTATATCCTTCTCTGTGGTAATTGAAAAAGACAATAATTTCCTCCATCCTTCCATGCTTAAGAGTGAGCAAACCTTGTTGTCTCAACCTCTTCTCATATGTTGTGTACTTTGGCCCTCTGACTATCTTGGTGCCCCTCCACTGGACTCATTTCAGTCTGCAATTACATTTTTTCTTGGTTTGGGGTTTTTGGGTTTTTCGTTTGTTTATTTAGTTTGTTTGGAGTTTTTGTTTGTTTTGGTTTTTGTTTGTTTGGGGTTTTCTGTTTTGATGCACTTTGGTGTTTTATTTGTTTGTTTTGTTTTGTTTTGGGGTTTTTGTGTGTTTTATTTTTTTGTTTTGATGGGGTTTTTTTTGTGGTTGTTTTTTTTTGTTTATTTGTTTTTAATGCCAGAGTACCCAAAACTGCACTGTAGGACTTGCATTGCATTTGCTGGATTTCACAAGATTTCTGTCAGTCCATTTCTTCAGCCTGTCAAGACCTCTCGGTTGCAGCGTATCCACTGCAGCCCTCATTTTTTTTTTTTATTGCCTCCAAACTTTTTGATAGCACGCTCCATCCCATTGCCTGGGATCCATTTTAATGAATAAAACTGTTAAACACAACTGGTCCCAGTAGAAGTTTGTTGTAAATTCTGCCCAATGGGCTTTGTGCCACTCATCACAAGCCTATGAGTCCTGCTGTTAAACCACTTTTTTACTCATTTTTATAGTCCGCTTGTGGTCCACCTATTTCTTCAGCCTGATGATAAGAATTCCCTAATCTATAGACACAACTTTACAGCAAATACTGTTAAATTTGTTTACTTCAGCCTTACACTAAAAAGATGGAGAGAATTGGAAGAGGAGGACAGAAATCTGACCTTTTTGCTTAGTTTGGCTTTATGTATTCTTTGTCTCCCTACTGGCATTTTTTCCATTCATAGCTTTTTAAGAATCAGCGTTTTTTATTTCATTACACTGAACTGAAGAAAGTAAACAAGATTTTCTGAGAGAAAAACTATTACAAAAGAAATTCTTACACCAAGCTTTTGAATACTGAGAGAGAAAGAAAGAGAGCACATTTGTTTTGCGGTCTTGAAGAACACACTTTGTGTGTTAGGGAACTTTTAGTAATGCCAATAATTTTTCAGACTTTTATATTAAATCATACGCTAAAAAGCTCTTGGAGTACTTGCATTTTGTTGTGTCCTTTCTGGCTAGATGGTTGCCACAGGACTTGTCCTTAGAAATTCTTTTAATTTTTATGCCAACTTTTTACATTTTCTCCTCTTGTCTTCACTAAAGATTGATTTGAACCCACATCATCTTCTGTGAAAGGAAGATAAAAATCTCCTGTATCAGCTTCAAGTGGCTGGCTTCAGTAAGAAGGAGAACCATCCTTTTTTCTACCTGAGAACTGTTTGCACAGAGATTTTAGGTAGAATTTTATCTTAGTACTTAAAAATGAATTCACAGTTTCATCTTGAAAAACACATTCCTTCCTTTCTTCCTTTTGAATCCCAAGAAGCCTAAAGATAGGGAGAGAGAGAGGAGCTGCATATAGAGAAAAAGTAGTGATCCAGCACAACAAAGTGAACTCTGCTGCTTTATGAACAAAACAACTTAAAACATTTTTGAACATGCACAACAGGGACTTAGGCAACAAATAAGCCAAGCTGATACTGACCTTGCCAGTGTTACAGGGGTAATATTTTCACCAAGATGAGCTGATTTTTTTTTAGGCACTGACATACTTTCTATCAGTACACATAGCTACTTTTTCTCTTTTTAGTGTAGCCACAACAGAGGAGAAAAAAAAAAAAGAATCTCACCTTGTGTATAATTTTTCATATTTACATCTTACCTTTAATAGATCAGCTATGCAGCATAAGCTTTGACACACAATTGCAATTTTTTTAAAAAATCTTCTTAGCATTAGTGCCAGAGTAGATTTTTGCCAGCGTTGTGTGAAGGTACCAAGCATCTCTTGATGCTTGTGTACTCTGTGTTAAATGGAGGCTTATTTCACTTCAGTTAAAGTAAGGGCTGAAATAACCCCTAAAGAATCAAAGAAAGAATTTGATCAAAGAAAGAATTTGAAGCAGGTTTGAACACAGAAAAGAGTAGTTTAATGGATATTCACCTTTTGGAGGTGAGAATACTAGGTTTGAAAGAGCCCTCAAGGATCATCTGGTACAACCTTTCTTGGCAAAAGCATTGTCTAGACAAGATGACCCAGCACCCTGTCCAGCTGAATTCTAAAAGTGTCCAGAGATGAAGTATCCACAACTTCCTGGGGACATTATTCCAATGGCTGATTGTTCTCATTGTAAAAATTTTTCATCTTGCATCCAACTGGAACCTCCCCAGGAGTAACTTGAACCCGTTAACACGCATCTTTTCTATGTAACTCTGTAGAAAGGGAGTCTCCGTCTTCCTTGTAGCCACTCTTTAAATACTGGGACATGGTGATAAGGTCTCTCTTGAGCCTTCTTTTCTCAAGGCTGAACAAACCTTTTTCCCTCAGCCTTTCCACCCATGGCAGGCTTCCCAGTACTTTTATCATCTTTGTGGCCCTTCTCTGGCCCCTCTCCAGCCTGTCCACGTCTTTTTTGCACAGTGGGAACCAAATCTGAACATAGTGTTCCAGGTGTGGCCTGACAAGCACTGAGTAGAGTGGGACAGTGACTTCTTTATCTCTCCTGGTGATGTCTTTGGTGATGCAGCATCCTGCTTGTTTCGTTTGTCACAGCAGCATGCTCTCCGTTCATATTGAGCTGCTTGTCCACAAGATCCCCAGGTCCTTTTCCCCAGCAGGGTAGATCCCAGCCTGTGCTGCACTTCTGTTTTACATTTTCCCAAGTGCAAGACTTTATATTTTCCCAAGACCTTATATTTGTCTTTGTTCAACTTCATAAGGTTCTTGTTAGCCCATCCTTCCAGTCTATCCATGTCTTCCTGCAAGGTGACTCTCCCTTCCGATGTGTCCACTTTTCTCAGTTTGGTGTCATCACATCTCATCAGGGCACACTTGATCCCATCATCTAGATCACTTATGAAGATACTAAACAGCTTTAGGCTCAATATTGGTCTCTGGGTGACCCCACTGTAACAGGTTGCCAGTTACCATCCCCCTCTGGGTGCTGCCTGACAACCAGTTCCCCAGACCAGCCACACAGACCATCGTGCATCAGGGTCTCTCTGAGGAGGCAGTGGCAAACTGTATGGAAAACCTTGGTGAAATTGAGGTAGGCAATGTCCACTGCTTGCCTCGCATCCACTGAGGAGGTTCCTTTGTTGTAGAATGCAGTCAGGTTTGTCACACACAATTTACCTTTGGTGAATCCATGCTGGCTTTCCCCAATTATGTGCTTCATCTGACTTGTGGCAGCCCGCGGGAAGATTCACTCTGTAACTTTTCCAGGGAATAAAGAGTGATGGGCCTATAATTTCCTGGATCATCCTTTAAACCCTTCTCGTAGATGGGAGTGACATTAGCCTTTTTCCAGTCTTCTGGGATGTCCCCTGATCTCCACGACTTCTCAAAGATTATGGAGACTGGCCTCGCAGCACCTCATAACACCCTCAAGTGGATATTATCAAGTCCCATTGATTTGTAGAGTCCAAGCTCCTGTTCTCATACAAATTCTTCCTTTACTGACAGTGGGTCTGTGTTTGCATCAACCTTGATTTTTGTTCCCAAGGCCTAGGATCCAACGGTGCTGGTAAAGAGAGGGGTGAAGAAAGTGTTGAGAACTTTGCCTTTTCACCTCTCTTTCTTAATAGTGGACCAGAATTTTCCTTCTGATTCTATTGAGAGTTTTCAACAAGGTTGCAGCAAAGAGACATTTACCACTGTACTGGAGAGATACTTGAAGTGAAATTAATGCTTTCTGGTACATGCTTGGCCCTCATTTACATCATTTTTATAATGGGTTGTTTAGTCCAGTGGCTTCAGACATTGTGTTTGACTAATACTGAGCCTTTAAATTATTTCTGCTTTTAAGATACAAATTCCTTCCCATATTGTTTTTAAAGGGTGAAGATGTAAATACTGAATTATGTATTGACTAAAATGTGTGAGATGTCATGCATTGATTATGATTGCATTTTGAATTTGATCAAGAAATTTTCATAATAATAACATAAGGAAGCTTTTCACCTTCTAATTGATTTTCAGGGTGATTAAATTAAGACCTTGTCTAAGTACGACTGCCCTTATCAATTACGGGCAGAATAGAGAAATTAAAGGATTAAAAATTTACGTGTGTTAAGATTCAGTATTTAAGGTCTAAAATCAATCAGATCATAGACTGAATAATTCCATTATGGAAAAACTATCATTCAGGATTAGACTCTGGTAATTTAGAGGAAAAAAACCCAACTGTCTGCACTAATACATATAGAAAAAATTAAGTTTGCAAAATTAAGCACCTAGAGCTCTGGAAATGGAGTTAAAATAAGCAACATGAACTTAATTCAACTGTGTTGCATTTATGTGTTATGATGACATGTAACCAATTGATTAAAACTGTCTTTCCATAGGTTCTGTGTATGGTATGGACCAGCTGTTGCCTTTTAAAAATTCTTTCTGTTGCATATATGGCTTTATGTCTGTCTGACTTTACTTATCTATTCTTACGTATATCACAGAATATGCAGATTTTCTTTTTTCCTGTTCTGTTTTCACTGAAGTACCCGAGTACTTAGTAATCATTGTTATTCACTATTACAACATTTACATTACTAGTTTCATTTTATGAATTGGGACCTTGGGTAAAGAAAAAAGAGGAGTGAATGCTAATTTTGAGTGCTTGGTTTTACATAGGTGGGACCTGAGTTTTCAGAGTAGTTCATGCTGCCATCCCCTTTTCAATTAGGACCACTTAACACTTTCACAGATCTCCATGGAGTTGTGTAAATGCAAGCACTAAAGAGAATGAAGAGTGGATAACTGAAAAGTTTGACTTAAGTGATTTACCTCATATTGAATAAGAATTTTGTGGCAGAGGTCAGGACAGATTTCTCCAGAGTGACATTGAACTGTGCTAGTCGTTCACTTTTCATACCCCCCTTCCTCTTTCATTAAACATCCACAGAGCACTACATCAAAAAAGACAGGCTTCTGTGCACAAAATCCTTATTTGCTACATGAATTCTGTTTTAGTTACTGAACATCATAAAATCCTTGAGGCAGATATCTTATGGGAAATGTGTGTTTGTATAATTCATTCTCTATTTGGGTATGCATTAATTTTTTGTGGACAATTTTGGTTTTGCATTTCCTAAATTTTGTGTGTTTACTTTTATAGAGTTAGTGTGGCCTAAATAGTTATTCTGAACAGTAATTAAAAGAAAAACTCCAGTGTCATAGGAGAATCCCAGACATATCTATCATTTGGAACATTGCTGATGAATACAGATGTCAATGGGTAGAAATCTTTAATATTCATGAAATCTCTTTCTGATCTAAACTATAAGAGACATTGACTGCTGCATTAGATGAACATCTGTATGTGAAGGGTGGAGTGAATGCTTTTCTGTTATACTGTGTGTTTACAGCAACATGTGTTTTCAGTTGGATTTGTAAGGAGAGTTCTTAGTAGTGGTTATAGGTTCTCCTGATTTTTTATTTACTCCTCTCCACCCTGTTTTTTTTTCTGGCTTTTTTGTTTGTTTGTTTGTTTGTTTTTTGTTTTGTTTTTGTTTGTTTTTTGGTTGGTTGGTTGGTTTGGTTTGGTGGTTTTTTTTTTTAATTTCTTTTGCTTTTTCATTTTTTTTCCCCCAGTTTTGGCACTATCCATGAATTGTTTCTTGCTTTTTCCCCTTCCACCCATTCTTTTTTTTTCATAGTTTTACCATTATAATGCCTTTGATTGTATTCTGTGTTCTTCATGGTCTTCTTTTTTTTCATATTGCCTGTCACAAAGTAGTAGAAAGTTAAAAAGGCCTTTCTAGTGTTTAGCAAACCATCAAAATTTGGTGTCCAGGACCAATTTCACACAAAAGCCTTCTTAGCCCCTACATTTCGAAGATGCAAAGTCTCCATGCAAATGTGATTTTTCTTTGAGAATTTCGCTACCATCCTCTACCTAACCATCCTGCAAAGAGTTACTTCATGACATTGATAAATTTAGACTTCTACTTTTTTTTTACCTTGGGATAATCACATCTCTGATACATAGAAAGAAGGAACAAAAAACCTTAAATCCTTTTGTTATTTAAGATTACAAGAGTGATGTAAATTAATTGTTCAAATTATTAATGAAAAAGTATTTGGCAAGAAGAAAATATGGTTAGAAAATATTTTCTTTTTCTTTTACTTATGAAAGTATGTTTTAGAAACAAATTATGCACCATGTTGAAGTTGAAACATTTTAATTTTGCTAAATCCTTTTCAGTTATTTTATATATGTACAGAGTTTCCAGAAATTATAGTGAGCTTTGTCATAGGAAACACCACACAATACTTTTGACACTAAAATGACTTGCTTTCTCACACATTATGTGCTAATATCTTTTCTTAGTAAGTATATATTATTAAAAAAAGATTGAACTTAAGAGTAAAACATACATTTGATTAAATATTGCTTCTATCTTGCTTGTTATTTTGACTTGTAAAGTGTAATCCACTTCCTTGGTTTTTGGGGCTATACATTGCTATATTTTTCAACTATGAAGACAAATAATTGTAAAATTATTTTTTTTTTTAAGATCCTTCTACAGAATTACACGGGAATGCACTTATGGGATCTCTATCTTTTCCTCAATAGGTTCATACTTTCCATGAAATGTGTTGGACTTGATAGACTATCCCTAGTAGAAAGTGGAAAATGTAGATGGACAGAATTTTAACTTCAAATAACTGCAAATTTATCATGCAGTATGGTAACTGAGAATTCAGAAAGCAACTGTTAGCATAACCATTAGAATGAAAACGCAAACCTGCCAACTAGTATTACTCTGGTATAAGGACCATTTAATACAGTGACAGAAATGTTATATCCTAAATTAGTGGAGAATTTATTGATCTTGATAGCAAATTGTTGCATGACTTTTTTTTTTTTTTAATTAAAAGCTGTTCTAGAGAATTATATACTGTACTGTAGAAAGATCTCAAAAAGTAACTATATCTCTGTATATACCCAAAATGAGATTTGACTGAAAGTAGTTAGATCTGTGCCTACTGACTTAAGATCCGTAATACCTTAAGATTAATTGGGAGCATAAATGGAGACGCTGACAACCTGGAACCTTGACTGCTTAAGATTGCTGACCCAATTACAGCTAAGCCCTTTGCTGACATCTTAATATGTCTGTTTAAACTGGTAAATCACCACCATTTCGGTATGTGCAGGGTTGGTCCATCGGATGAAGGAAGATGTAAGTTTAATTTAAATAATTATTGACCTATTATGGTCTTTTCGTTTCACTTGTACTGCTCCTCTCAAGGTAAGCAATTATATTTTTATGGTATAGGATGGTAATCAATGTACAGGAGCTATCTTTATTGATTTAAGTAAGGCCTTTGATCTGGTAATCACCAACTACTGCTCTCTAGACTGGCCTTAACTATACTGGATTTTACTACAGTTTATTTGGTTTTAAAATATGCAGAATTTAGAATTGTATTAAGATCTTGCAAGCAAAGTAAAAAAAAAAAATTGGAAATCCAAAAGATTTGACTTCAAAATCTTCCTTAGAAATTGGAAACAGATTATTTTTTACAACAATTATTTTCTTTAATATCTAGCAGATGGTCCTTTTGGGATCAGTTTTACTTAGTGGGAAAAGTCTGGCATTTTAATTTTTTTTTAATTTGCTACTAATATTGGACATTTTTGGGAGGAAGGCTTAGTTCATGGGTCGTTTACTTTATTCTGTCTTATACTGTGAATTCAGAGTTGCAAACTTCTGTTCTTCCATTTGTGGATGGAAAAAATCTGAAATTCATATTCTTTTTTTTAACCAATGCATTTAGTGCAATTTTTTTAACCAATATTCATATCAATGTGTTAGGTAAGACTGATAATTGAAATATTGGATCTTAATCGTAATTTGCCAGTGGTACCTTGAATATCTTCCAAAACATACTCAGCTAAGTTGTTCTCATTGTTTTTTTCTCACTCCTCATTTACCTACTTCTTTTTTACCTCTGGCTTAACATTCTTCTCTTTTTTTTTTTTTTGCCTCCTCTCTTTTGTTTTAATGTATGACTTTGGAAAGCCTGACTAGATATGGGTTTAAACTGTCTTTAGGAAGATGGGAAATTTGTGGTCATTTTTGATCTGCTCCTCTAATGAGTTCCAGGGCTTCTATCCTTCTTGCAAAGGCAGTTCAGTCTTGCTCTGGTGAGCCTTGAAACTAGCATCAGCTGTTGAGAGAGGTCACCAACATAATGAAAAGGGCACTCTTGAGATATCTTGAGCCACCTCCATGGATGGCCATGAAGATTAATATTGGGACCTTACATTTGACCTAATATTCTATGGAGAGCCCATGTAGTGAGCAGGGCAAGTGAGATAAGGTGTTTGTGGCAGAGTGTAAATAAAGCTGCTGCATTCTCAATTTTTTTTTCCTTTTTTCCCCCATTTTTGTTTTTGGTATGAAAGCTAAAATATTGCAACTTGTTCTTGCTTAGGATCATGAAGGTGAGAGTTGTTGTGACCAGGTGCCTTCCTGACAAGCAGTGTCATAATCTCCTTCCTAGTCACAGGTGGCAGGTTTTTGTAGGCTGCTGCCTCTGCCAGCCAGTGCTAAAATGGCTGGAACTTGGTGTTTTTAACTGTGTTCATGAAGAAGTTGATGATACAGTAGAACTGATAATTAAACACAGCGATGTTCTTTCCAGTCACCACATTTTGTGATTTCATTTTCTATAAAGGCCTGTAAATTGTTATTTTGAAATAATTTTTTTTTATTTCTTTGTCTACTGAAAAGGCATTTTATTTTTTCATATTTACTCTATTTTGGTTTTAAGAACCATTCTTTGTTTGTAATTTCAAAATTCTTCTGTCAGCATTCTATATTTTTTCTTGTTTCATATTACTAATGGATTTAATTATGCAAGTAGTCAGTACCATGGTTGGCTTAATCCCAGCATTGTTGTTTTGTCACACACACTATTTTTTTTCAGTCTGTTGGTCAAAGAATAAATGAGATGGTGAGTAGAGGTTGGGACTGATTGGGAGGCTTGAAAATTTTACCTTAAGACTTATCATGATCCCCTTTTAGGACTGAGGTGTTCAGAGTGAAGGAGCAGATATACACATGTGAATTTTTTATTTCTAAATGGTGGAAGAGATCTCTAAATGATAGGAGCATATTCCAATATAGCATTTGCTTTTAAAATAATGTAGGTACTAAAATAAATATAATCCCTGGCATGGCTAAGAACTAAAAATAAAAATGACTCAATGCTGGGACAGCTCATTTTATGTTGGATAAAATTATGGGGATTTTTTCTCCTCTGTGGAAAAAAAAGTTAAATTCCTTGGAACTGTGATAAGCCTTGAAGTCATAAATGACATTTACTTGTCTTTTGTCTATTCTTTTTTTTTTCTCCCTCTCTGACTGGGGAACATGCCAGACAGAGGTCTCTTACCCCATCAGGAGAATATTTTGTCCTGCTCAACATCTTCTCTCTATGCTATTGCACCTTAGTTTGGAGTACTCTGCCAAATCTAAAACACAGTATAAAAGCTTTAAATATTTCTCTTACAGCAGTGACTTCAGACTGGTGTTTAACTCAATTGTAAATCTTGTTTTGAAGATTTTTGTATTAAATAGCTATATGGACAAAATACTAATAAAGAACAAAATGTTGCCCGGTTATGCTATAAATATATACTAATATGAAATGTTCTCCTGAACAACCCTAACTCTAAATGTGTTCCCTTGGACCCCCATTGTACAACATGGTGTTTTTTAGATTTCAGGAGGGGATTGAGATAAAAGATATCATCTACCTATGGTACAGCACTGCTTATATGATAGGTATTTAATACTGATGATAAGAAAAACAAATTATCACATTTCGAATTAAAACTATTGAACCAGGTCATATCCTGGATATATATGATCTTAGGACTATACTTGCTGATCTGAATTTCTGTCTTCCCACAAGAGTTCAACCAGGTTTCACAGGCTGCCAGTGTATTAACCATTCTCTAGTATGCATTGTAGATGGCAGGTGCTAGAGTCTTTGTCATCGTGCCCCAAGGCTAAGGCACTCTGCCTGAAGATATTAGATCAGCCAATTTTATCCGTGTTTATAAAGCTGGCATTTCTATTTTCTCAAGTTTTCCAGGCAGCCAGAGTGAACTCTGTCATTCTTTCATTTCTTTTTGTTTGACTCATGGGATATTAATAATATGAAGTTATTTTAGATGTTTTTACTATGTTGCAATATATTTTTAAACTGATCATATGTAATCTGCAGGAAAAAGGGGAAGCGTAAGCAAAAAAATTCTCTTGGTCTATCGGGTGAATTTTCAGAACAATATACGAGCATTTAGTCACACAAGTCCCATTAATGTTAATGGTCCCAAGCTTTCTTTTATTCATCACAACACTGATTGCACTCGGTCAGCTCTTTATCAGTTTGAAATATTGACAGTAGGAGGAGGCGTTCCCTTAGCCAGGCCTGACTGTTGCAGTGCTCTTTTAACTTAGTCATCCTGCAAATGCTCCTATAAATGGATTTATTTCAGCAGATCCAAAATACATCAACTGGATCACCTTACCCTGGTGCTAGCCCCTTTGCATTGGCTTCAGTTTGCAAGAGCATTGATTTTAAACATTGATCATTACTTATATAGCACTCTATGGTTTTGCACCATCCTATTTATTAAACTAACCTGTTACCTGTGCTGCTGTTAAAGTCCTATCTTTATCTTGTTAAGAAGTGATTATTTTCTCACTATGGTTATGATTTAGATTATAAAACAAAACTATTCCCTGAAAAATATGTTGGCTGCAATAACTCAAGATTTCTAAATTTTCTGCTATGCAGCTTCACTTTTCCTTGGTCTGTATATAGGACAAGGGGTAATGTTTTTTAACTAAAAAAGGGTAGACTTAGGCTAGTTATAAGAAAGTTTTTACAATGAGGGTGGTGAAACACTGGAACAGATTGCTCAGAGTTGCGGATGTCCCGTCCCTGGAAGTATTCAAGATTGGTTTGGACATAGCTCTAAGCAACCTGATCCAGTTGAAGATGTCCCTTCTCATTGCAGGAGGGGTTTGACTTTGTGGCCTTAAAAGGTCCCTTCCAACCCAAACGATTATGATTCAAAATTCTCCCAGTGCTTTCTGCAATACATATCTAAGAATCTCCATTTAAAATTCTTTGTTCTGATCATGCTTACATGCTTAAATTTGGATTAGTGTTATTCTAAGGTGGTTAGAGTTGTAACAACTGATTCTTGGAATGGAGTGTGTCCTCAGGGTTTCTCCCAAGTAAAAAAAAAAAATGTTTCAATAATAAGTAGTATCACATTTTTACATGGACTTTTTTTCATCCCCCTCCCCCGGCTTTTTAATTAATAGTGCTCTTTTATTCTGGTTTACTTTAAAATTTTCTTGATTTACTAGAAATGAAAGTTCACCAGTAGAGTGGAGACCACTAGCAGAATGCATTACTTTTGTAGTAAACAGTGGGAATTTTGGAGTGGAGTTTTAGCCCTTGGGGGATTTTATTTTATGCATTTTCAGGTTGCATGCATTTTATGCATGCTCAGTATCTTGCTGCAGACGCAGGGAGAGAGGAGGGGGAATCTATTTACACGAATGACAGTCTTTGTTCCCATCAACATTCATGATTGGATGAACAAAACGAAGGCTGGACTGGTAGGTACAACTATCCCAGGTCATATCTTTTGAGCCAGAAAAAAATTATGAAGTGAATTGCAGTACCAGGGTGAAACCTTGTTGGGAAGATTCAAGGGGGTGTGGGGAATAAGTGTTTTTGAGGATGTCTACTATTGGGAAGACTTGTAGAAGGAAAAGAGAGTTTTATCTTGGGATGAGAGTCATCCTTTCTGCAGAAGTTTTGGCACTATTCAGAGTGAGTTCCTTTACAAAAAATTTGCACATTTATTTATTATGTTTTAGAGGTTTTGTTCATTATTTTCAGAAGATGAAGTTTGTTATAAAAACACTGTCTCTGTACTCCAGCTTTCATATTTAGGTGTTTCTCCCATTTAATTTCCTCCTTTAGTATTCTTTAATATTTCTTTCATCTGTTTTATATTTTTTCTCTCCCAAATTGTTTCAGTTCAGTGATTGAAATATACCAATTTCAGCTGCTTATTCCAAACTCATGTTAAATTGTCACGTTAGCATCATTAATTTTCAAAAAATTAGGATATGTCTATGTAAACTTGGTTATGCTACTGAACTGCATGCACTAAGGGGGAAAAACGAGCTGAATGGGAATCCTGGGTGAAGCAAAGACTGCATAATTGGTTTTATGCCAGACCTTCTGCTTTTCACATAGGCAGGAAAGGGCCAGGGAAATGTCAGAGGTGGAAATCAGGGCAGCACGGTACTTCTGCAGAATTCCAAAGTGACCACCAACTGTAACCAGCCTGAGAAATGGCCAGTGCTCGAGCTGCTTTAAGACAGAAATGCCTGGTTCTTCTGACTTTATAAAACACCGACTGAAATCTTTCTACACCCAAGAGCCTCAGGATTGCTACTGCTCATTACAGGAGGAAATATGCTGATAGCTTCCAGCCGGTCTCTGCCCAGAGCTCTTACTGTGGGGCAGGGCTGAGCTGGGTGTAAGGCTTCAGCCTTGATAGTGCGATACACCCTTTCTGCAGCAGTTTAGGATCCGGATTACCTGCCGGTCCCTGTGCCTGGAAGCCCTGCTGGCACCTGCCTGATGCAGTGGCAGTGTTCCTGCTCTGACACAGCCAAGGGCCACATGCTGTTCAAGGTCCTTTGACCAGCTTTCCTCTATGGAGGAGATTAACATACATATGTCGTTGTATGCTAGGCCTTGCTACTACAGTGACACAGTTCACCCTTTTAGAGACTGTTTAGTTTAAATTTTTTTTTTTTTTTAATTTAGAGTTTTTAAGTGCATCTATAAATATGGGGTTTTTTGCATTGTTAAGGATGAGGTAATTTTTTGCCATTCCCTTATAGTGCTCCAGCACTGCAAGCAAAACTTGAAAATAATCGGTGGGAGTTAAACAAGCTGGCTGTCATCTGAATCCTCAGGCAGGAAAAAAAGTGATTTGGAGCCACTGTTACTGCACATGGGCAAGGATTGTTGCTCCTATTTTTTTCTTTTTTATATGGATGTCTTTCTATGAGGCATTGCAAGTGGTAAAGATACAAAACTGATCACACTGGAAACAAAAGAATATAAAGTCTCATACTTCTTAGTAGCATTGTATGTCCAATCACCCACTTTTTGATTTAATCTATTACAGTGTTGTAATAAATCATGATTTTCTCTTGCAGAAAGTCTCATAATTTGAAAGAGAGAGGGAGAAGAAAGAAAAAATTATCAGTGAATTTTGCAAAAGAGAATTTCCTTATTGTGGTAACTCTGAATTAGTCACGTATTCTGTAATCACTCAAGTTTTAAGCTATAATGTAAAAATCAACACAAAAGCAGTCTATAGCGAAGTGTTCTTTAATTCAAGAATCCCGTAAGGAATTAAAATTCTGAAAAGATGACATAGGCTCAATCAATAACTCCCTGAAAATATCACAATATATGGAGGTTAAGTGACATCATGCTATGTGAAAGAAATGAAAAGAAAGTCTTTTCAGTATTTGCCTTATCTCTTTTTATTAAGATTAATAAAATAACTTGAATGTTAAATCTTTACACGTCTGTTTTGTATTGGGAACAAAAAGTTGACAATGTCTGCCCTAAGGAGTTTACAGTCCAAGCATAAGACAGGATCAACTACACATACACAGAAGGCAGAGAAGGGAAATTTTATCAAAATTAGTTATTTTTTTAATCTTTGTGTTTGGGCAGTTTAATTCATTCCTTGTTTAGTGTTGCAATTTAACTTACACTGGATAAACAAAATTAGAAAATGTTATGTGCTATATCAATTCATTTCATTATAGTTTTCTATATTCCTTAATTTCTTACTTACCTCAAGTTGAAATTTTTTGTAAATTGTGCCCTATGTTAAGTCCCTACAGGTTGAGTTATATGGCTGTTCATACCATTACAATGTCTTTGTTCATGCTTATTTCTGGATCACCTTTTCTACTGCTTGTACCAATAGATGTAGATCAGAATTTAGAGGTATACTTAGTTTCCTCTGAGTACTGATTAGAGTCATGGGAAAATTATGAACTCCTGACTGTACATGGAAAAGCACTGAAACACCAATAGATACCACTGCTGGTGCTGTGTATCTCTTGGCTTACCACTCTTTTATTTGCATCTGGGCGTGCAGTGAAAATCTCAGCTCAAATGCTGGGCTGTGGAGCAGGTAGCCCACTTGGGTAGGAGGAAGGTATTACCTTTGTGTTCCATTTCTACCAGCATTACCATGTAACATCTTAGTTGTCCAGGTAGGTGACTGCACACAGGACGTAATACCTGGTCCTATCTGTCCCCTACGAGGTGTCTTGGTCCCATTAGCTGTATTGCTGGGTGTAGTATAGGAGTTTTTCCCTGTCCACCACATACCACAGTATTGCTTTCTTAAAAACTAGAGAAGAGGGAGGGTTTGAGTTGTATTTATCACTCCGAAAGTATTTCATACTGTGAGAATATTCTGCTATAGATAAATGTGATTTCATTGCCATGCTACTTTTGTTTTATGCTTCTGTGTGTGTTTAATGCTTACAGTGACTGCAGATTCTTGGGAATAAGCCAGACTACAAATTGATAACACAACCTCCACAGCTGGCTTACTGCACTGGGTCGTGTTTTCTGTGGCACACTTTGTATAGAAGCTTGGCAGAGCAGCTTCTATACAATGTTGGTGAATTTGGTGAATATGGCGTTAACATATGATAAATAACGTGAAATCCTCTGTTCAATTATGGGGCCATATATTGGGCCATGGCCTTCTGACAAAGAAAAGGAAATGGTAACAGCAACTGATGCTGCTACTACAACTGCTACAGGTGGTTCTCCCCTCCCTCCTCAATTCTATTTTCAAAATCAGTCCAGGGACTGTGAGAACTGTTTCCTTCTGTGTACTTTGAAACATTAGGGAGAATAAGCAGGGATCGCACATACGCTAAAGTAGTTTCTAAGAGAAAGCTGCTAGATTTCTTAGCTTCTCATGCAGCACTTACCTCTGTTTCTATTCTAGATAGTGCATAGTAGTTAACTTTTACAGTAACAGACCCAAAATGTTGGTTTCATCCTGTTGACTTTCATGCCTTGACATGGTCATTTAAAGACAGCAGGCCGTCTTTTGGGATTACAGCTAATGGAGAAGGTTGGAGAAGATTGAAGAAGGTCAAAGACAGGCAGACAGAACTGGGAAGACAGGACAGAACAGTGAAGAAGATGGGTGGAGATGAATGAGGAAGAAGGAAAAAGGAGCAGGGCAAAAGAGAAGGTCAGAGAAGGTAGAAGAAGGGCAAAGAGAAGGATAGATAGGGGCAGAGAACAGATGGGTGGAGAAGAAGGGCAAAAAATTGCACAAATATTTGGACCAAGTTGAGGGTGGAATTGCACTGGAAGTGAGCAGAACTGTATTAGTGCAAAATGCAAATCTCACCAGTCAATGACATAGATATAAACCAATCAAGGCAAAAATAAAAATCATAACTTAAAACCAGTTCAAAGTACAGCTCTAACAACTACAAATAGTACCAAATCAACTATTCAGTGACACTTCATGAAGTGACACGGACTACAATGGTCCACAAAACTGTGATAAACAAAGGATTGGAAAGATAAATTGCATACCTTTGGCTTTTTCTCACTTTTTTCAGTTGCAGCTTCCCTTGCATATCCTTCTTCAGTAAAATTTCCTGCATTTGAGACTTGAATTTGATAACAGTTTTTCAACCTACCTCCCTTATTTTTTGTGTAGATCACCTTTTAGGAGCCTTCTGCTTTAGAATTTGTTTTGCATTTGTCTTGTGAATTCAAACAATTCAAAATAAGTGTAAAATAAACTCTGCCTCAGGTAGGTTACTCATTGAAGTCACTAGGTCTTTTTCCTGATTAAGCTAAGTAGATACAGCCTCTGATCTATTCTGAAGTTCATATTGAGATGTAATTAGCTGCTGATAGAGACTAGTAATGGAGGCAAGGACCTAACAGTAGAATGAAAAGGAGTTTACAGCAAAAAGGAACAGATGTACCTTGTTATCATGTTCCAGGACTACATTTTGAATAAACTGATTTCACTTAGTATCTGAATCCCAGAGTGAAAAATGCCATCATCTACATGTCCAGTGCAAGAGAGGTTAGGCTGAACTTCCATTTCTGTTCTATCCTGATCTATAAGGGTTGTGCTTTCACTGAAACTGAAATTGTGGTTTTGAAGATGGTGTTTTGGTAGCTCTGGATCATATTTAAAGTAAAATGTTTTGTGCAATTGCTACAGAGTGTTTGGGTATATTTTCAGTAAACATTTCATGCCAAACCCCATAAAGCACTTAATTTACAGAGTGTGAAGTTCCTAGGTACACAGGAACACGGATAACAGAACAAAATATGATGGAATATTATTAACTCTTTCGAAGTGGGACCTGCAGCACTTTCAAGATGTAGTTCCCTTAGGTGTCAAATAACTTTGAAGGCAATGAGTGACTTTCACAGTCGCTTATTTATGCATAAAGCTTGCACCTGATCATTCCATTGAAATCCTTTTGTGAACTTAGTTCCTACAAATAAAACCAGTTTTAGGCTTCCTTTGGAAAATGTTATTATGTCAAGAATAGTCAAGGGAAATATTGCCACAAAAACTACTAGATGAAGATATTACATATTCCTTTCAGTTAATTCTTAATTTGGCAGGTTTTTTGCAATCTACCTTAAATCTCTGCATTAACTGGAATATATTGTTAGCTTTTTTTTTCCAGTTATACCGTGAGTAGCATTTGTTGCTGAGTTCGTAACTTTAAACTATGCTTTTTGCTGAGTGTTTGCTCTGTGGTGTTGTATTTCTGTCTGCAAGGTTTTTGGGTTTTTTTTCCTCCTTGTTACGTTTCCATTTTTGTCCTGTAGTATTCCTCAAGACACTTATTAGCTTATTTTAGTTATTCTTCTGTTCCATATGTACACTGCCTGATCAATAACCCTCTTCACTGGCTGCAGGATTTCCACCTTATTGTGCTTTCAGCTTCTGAGATCCTGTGTTATGGGATTCTGCCTTGGCTAATGCATGATTGTCTAAATCTGCTGTGTTTCAGATCATTACACTGACTTTAATTTTGATATATTTGCATTTTACTCAGTTCTAGTCTTACTCTTTTCCCTTGATCAGTTAAATTACTATCTGTGCAGTGTTACATTTGTGCTACTGCTGGAAATACTAACTAAAGGCTTATAATTGAAGTGCTATTTACAACTGCTGACCTCCAGCTCATTTCTGATTTCACTGTGATGTTGACCTTTTATAGATTGCACTGTTGTAAATCTTTGAAGTGATTCTTCTTGTCATCATATTTCTAGTAATTATGATTTGCATTGCATTAACACCTAGAAGCCTCTCCCACCTTACCCTTGTTGCATAAGATGACCTTTTTTATGCACTAATTCACATACGGGTAACAGAATACAGTTCTTTCTCTAAAGAACTTATTCTGAAATGAAGATGAATGCTTGCCTCTGTTTCCATTCTTTAAATATCAACCTTTGAATTAATGAAATTGCTCATAAAGGATTCTTAGCCCTAGAAACTATTTTCTTCCTTTTCTAAGATCGGAGTCTGTTGAACTATTCTGGGCTATGAAAAAAGGAATAAATAAAGATACATAAATAAAATTGTTTGAGGGACCCCATATTTGTGCAAAGTTTTCTCAGATTTTGTTCAAGTTGGACACCAACATCAAGGAAAGCATTAGCTGAATATTGGGCTGATGTTTCTTCTTTGTTCATATTTCCACTCAATGTTTAGCAATACAGATGCAAACCTGCTTACTCCAAGCAGCATTTGACTCAATGAGTTTCAAGATTACAGATATTATTTCTTCTCTGGTAGCTATGCTTTGAGAAAGGAATGCTGGTTGAATGTTATGCTCGTTGTATACTTCCCCAATGTACATGAGTGGGAAGGCAGTTATGAATTCTGTTCATAGACTTGCCTAATAAATGAATTTGAGACAGAATACTAGTTTCTTTAATGATAATTTTGCTTAAAAGTCTGTGTAAAGAACCGGCTGTTGATTCTAGTGACAGAGGATGCTAACAGATAGTGTCATCACCTGCATCTTTGTAGATGGTTTCATGCTGATCTCTTATGTGTGTTTTTGTAAGACCTTCATTTATTTGGTTAGATAAATCTAGGTAGGAAGACTGACCAGTTCCTTTTGGGTCTTACTAAACTCTCAGATAATTTGTGTCAATATTTTTAATATTGTCCTAATGATGTTTCTGTTTTCACTGAGAAGTTGTAAAGTACCTGTGAAAAGCTACATTTTCACTTTGAACTTCTACTGTTTTACTTTCCTTAAATGATCTTGTTTGTGTGTTGAGCATGTGTTGGAAAGCTTCTCTGCTCCTTAACTGCCTTTCCTAAACAATTTCTTATGTTTGTATTATGTCCTGCACTGACTGCAGCAAACCAGTCTTTTTCACTTTATCTTCATATGAAAGTATTCTCATGTCATGATCAGTCTTGCTCTGAGCATGTTTGTTTTTCTTAAAAAACTATTTTGTACAAATATAAGTTCTTTAATATATAAAGTATGGTTTATTTATTTTTTCACGATATAAAGAAATGATAGAATAGATCTGGAATGGCCAGTTAATTCTAAACCACAACTATTGATGTGCAGAATAATATTAATACAGACTGAGAATTCACTCTTTATAAAGTCTTGTGATGTTCTGCATAATATGCAGTGTTTGGAGAAGGCTAAACTAATCCTCTCTTTTGGATATATTAATGTGTTCTCAGATGTCAGTAAATACCTAGGTGATTTTTCTGAATACAAGTGAGTATTTTGCTGATTTTATATATATTTTAAGGCTGTGGAGGACAAAACAGTAAAGAATTTTTTAAACATTATAGAACCTTACACAAGTTATATTGGCCACCATTCTTCAAGAAGGAGGAATATGGAGGCAGGATGGTTTAAGTGATGGCTCTCAGATGACATCTCAGTCGTTGGCTGAGTGCAGACTCAAGGTCTCCTAATTTTGAATCCCTTGATTTAACCACTAGGTATTGCACTATTCCTGACAAAGCATCACTCTGTAAGTGAGGGGATAAAGTGCTACTAATACATCAAATCTTATCAAATGACTTTAAACTTATCTTAGCTTTCTTTTCACTAAGGTTTGCTGTAAATCTTTCCTACTGGGGAGTAGCAGGACTTGTGTCCTTGCTAAAAGGGGAAGATTGATTTACTATATTCATATAGAACCAGCAGATACCTATGAGTATGCAATAATGGATTGGAATATCCTTTAGCTTTTACCCCGTGCAACACTTCAGAAGACCTTAAAGCCTGGAATATGTTAAAGAAGTCCATTTGATAGAAACTTATGAATATGTGTCTTCTCCATAGAATAACAGCATAACAAATCTTTTAGTATGAGCAATATTCTTATTCTTCAGATACTCTAATTGATTGTTCATTGGGCTCAGTCAGCCAAAAGTGGAGAGAAACTTTGTACAGACATCATTAGTTTTTCTCCATTTAAAGATTAATCATGAAGAGCTCTGGCTCTTTAATTCTGTAATTTGTATATTTAATGGGCTGCTGCAGAATCTATGACAGTAATTAGCATAGCCTGAAAACTCATTAATACGCAACAACATGATTAATGCAGCATTAATGCAAACATGACTGAAGTTATTTGGGTTATGTAGTAAGAAGATTAAAGCTAAAATGTCCTGTTTGTTTTACCAGTAGTGGATATAATGGGGTAGCAAGGAAAATAAGAAAAAACAGGTATCAAATTTGTCATTTTAGTGTAAAAGAAACAGTCAGTTCTCATCAAGAAGATTTGGAGTTTTGCCTGATAGTTGATTTCCACAATAAGTGTTGCATATTTCCGCTTTCCATTCATTCATCATACTCCGTGTTTCTGCTTGCTCAGCATTTTAGTTTGACTTGGGTTTTTGGCAGTTTGAGGTATTAAGAGTTGTGTCATTCTGAATAAAGTTAGACTTTTTCAAAATACAGGGCTTTTGTACAGTTAAATTTAGAAACAATGGATTTTTAGCTTCTCCTGCTTTTACTATGATCACGAAAGAAAAGGGGCTCCTCTCCAGTTACAGTTTGGGGAAAAGTCTGGAAAGTTTTTATATGTGTACAGATATGTATGAATGTGTACATACACATGCATATATATGTACCATATGTATGTGACTTTTAAGTATATATTTTAAATAATTTCTACTAAAAAAATTAAGGCAACTTAAAAATTAATAACATTTACTTCATTGATGGAATTACTAACTTAATGTTTGTGATGATGAACTTTGAACATATTTTCAAACACATTAAGGTAACAGTAAAAGATGGAACCTGTACCAAAGACAGCAAAAGATCTTGTAGAGATTTGGGAAGAAGACTTGTCATCTTCTCTCAACAAAATGCAGGAACGTATAGACCACCACAAAGTGTGAAGAACTCCTTGTATTCATGACTATGTCCAGGGAAGTGTCCTCTGAATTCCTTCTGTTCTTCTAATTGCATTATCCATTACGTGAAACTGCTTTGAATGTTGATACATTTTTGTGAAGTCTTCCTTCTTATTTTTTCTACAGGTGCATTTTCTTATATAAAAAACATTTATATTTCTTTTAGCTATTGTGATGACATGAGGAATGCAGAATTACTCTCACAGAGAGAGTAACAACAAAATGTTAATTCAGTGGAGGTGTATAGCAACTCAGAGTTTTACTCTCCATCTGTCCCCTCCCAGTTAGAAACAAATTTTGTTTTATAATTTCTGTGGGAAAATGTACTTTGATTCGGCAAAAGCATTTATACACAGTCTTAATGTTAAATAAATGCTTAACGTTTGTCATCCTGAAAGGACTACCGAGAGCCTAATGATGTAGTCAAAATTTTATATACAATTTCTATTCATTTTAGCTGGTGTTATGCACAAATAAAGGTTCCAGTAAGCATAAAGTGACTGCTTTCTTTGCCAACAATATATTTTTTGTTCTTTTTATTGGAATGTACAATTGTATAATTATTTACACCATTTCATATAACAATGTAATGAGAATGGAAATGCAAATTATGCTTCTACAATTGTACAATTCTGGGAAAAATTTCACTGAACATGGATGTACTTCACCGATTATGCAAAATTCATTTCTAAAAACTCTTTGTAATTTTCCAGGTACTGGATACGTTTCTTTTTTTATTTATGAAATCAACACTGTCAAGGTTGGAAATACATTTTTTTGGCTGTTCTTAGCACTTTTGGATAGAGTTATTCTTCTGGTTATGTATAAGTTTTGATGAAGTGTCATGAGACTTTTGAGACTTATAGCAACTTCTGTATATTTATTGACTCTTCTGTTTGTTGACTATTTTGAACTGGACCCTGAACATCTAGTTGTAGAGAAAGGTGCTTTACAGGTGTTTTTGCTGGATGGGTCGATGGACAAAATTAGTTTTTAAGTAGGTCACTTTGCTGAAATCTCTCAGCTGTTATTGTAAAAGATGTTTTCAATTGTCTTGACCCTCTACCTACGTTCTCTGCTCAACTCTTCTTCCCTTAAATTTCAAAAAGTCAAAATTTTTGAGTAATGTGAATGTTTTTGTATTTTGAAATGTTGATTTTTTTAAACTTCTTTTTTTTTTAGCATTAGTTAGAAGTGGATTTTATTGCTGAAATAATTATAAATTATTAGTATATGTTATGCTAATCTAGCAGCTGCTCTAATTTATTAATATTTTCCCACTGACTGCCAACTGCTTCTTCTAAACTCAAAATAATCCTGTGTGCTCTGTAAACTTGCCAGAAACACAGTCAGCTTCTCAAGAGAGCATTTCTGGCTGTTAAATAGTTTTGTGCAGGTCTTGCAAGTCATCCTGAATTGTGGTAGGAAACTCTGAATCTAGATAGTCTGAATCTGAAATGTTGCTGAAGTACTGAGACTTGCTAAACTTATATGAGGGAGGTGAAGAGCAGGTATAAAAATCACCCCATATGCATTTCATTAGACAAAAAACTGTGTTCTGATGTTTGTGATGATGAAATTTGAGAATGTTTTCAAATGCACCTAATATTAGAGTAATAGTATATCATTTTACTTGTTTTATCAGCCTGTTACTAAAAGGGACTCTCAAAACTGTGTCACTCTCAGGGTAACTTACTGATATTGTGTCTCGGTTGAATGCCTTTAAAAATGCCTGCATTGGTAATTCTTCATATCCTCGTTCCTCTACTAACCTGGCTGTGCCATCTTTGAAACTAGGACAGAAATCTAATCACAATCTGCTATTGCATAAATTGAAACTGTGTAGATCCTGACGGAAGGTTATTCTGCCCTAACACAGTTGGAAAAGTATCCAACGTAGTATTAATGCTAATACTAGTAATTTATTTTACTTGTCCTTTTTATGACTGTGTATTCTTCTTTTTGTCTTTTATGTCCACTATATACAATGCTTGTATTATTTTTTTGTGCAATGCCATTATAATTAAAGAAATTCAATTACAGAAATAAATAAATTATTTTCAATTTAAGGAATTCTGACAGCTTCTCGAATTGCAACTATAATTTGAAGTGGAATTAAAGATTTTATTTGAATGACATACTTTAATGTTTAATTTGTGCTAGAATTTCCTGTTGGCTTTTACCCCAGACATGATAACAACTTCTTGTGGAACAATAATTTTTGTCACACAAACAGTTCTGTTAGGTGAATTCTTGAGTTGCAATTCAAGATTCAATTGATTAAAAGTACATTCCTACTATGCCCCACAGATGGTCATGTTTTCCATCCAAGATTTAGTAGGGTCTGTAGTGTGGCTGAGATGCAGTTTCTATATATGACAAATGACAGAAGTAATTATAATGTCACTATTGTGTTTATGTTTCTATTTATCTGTTATATTTAGCATTGAAATTAAGGTTTTAGATGTGCATACTGAAATAATAGACACAATACTTTGAGAAACTTTCTTGCAAAATCTCTCACTCTTCCCTCCCCCAGTATAAAATAAAGGAAAATTTTTTTTGGTTACACAGTGTAGTTTTCAAGTTCAGTGAAACTTCAGATTTTCAAGGGAAAGCTGTCTGTGTTCAGGTCAAGTAAAATCCATTTTCAGCGTTCAGTGTCATTAAGACAAAAATGACATGCATGTAGTTGTTACAAGTCTGAATGGGTTTCTGTTTATGCTTTGTTTTTACCATGAGGTCCAACATTAATCAGTATATTCCTGTGAAAAATATTAATTTCACAAGTTTGTCTTGCAGTGAAAATATTATCTATGGAGCAGAAGTTTACTCAATATTTGGTTTCTCTATTGCGCTCACTTCTAGAAATGCAAGCAAATATTAATATTGAGGTATAAAAGTGTTTATTTAGGGCTGGCTTATATGAACTTTCCTATCTTATGAGCAATTCCAAAGATACCTGAACTTGAAGGGACAGAGTCGTTTTCTCAGTTACGTAATAGGTGACAAATGTATTTAGAAGAAAATAATGGTTCCTGAGTCATTAGTAATTTATACAAAGCTGTGGCAGCTCTACAGGTAGGACTCTTCAATGTCCAAAGAAAAAAGTAAGCTCCTGCATAACATTTAAAACTCTTAGAATTGCTCCAATATCACTGTTATGAACAATTTAATTTATGTTTTCTAACACAATTATTATACAAGAATGGTGTTTTTTCAGAAACTCAATTATTTTGTTTAGGTTTGTCCTTCTGAATTAGATGTGAGGAGGGATCCTCTGGTCTTCAGAAATGTCTTTTGGCAGCTTGGTAAAAATACTGTCAACTTGTTAAATTAACTATGCTTCCTACTGCTGAGATTGGAGGCCATCAGTCTCAGCCTCTCCAGCAGATACTGCTGCTGGAAATAACTGGAACCTCAAACTACAGCAAGTCTTTATTTCTGAGCCAGGCAAAGCTATGCTTTTCCTTAAGTATGGACACCAAGTTTTTTACTTGCAGTGAGTTACTTCTGTGCAACTGCTTTTTGCAGGTGTTTTAATAGCATGGTTTATTTTTGTTGCGTAGAGAATGTTTCATATCTGTGACTGCATTATGTGATTTGCATGGAAAAATTTATACAATTAAGTAATGGGGTCAAAGGATATTTCTTAAGGTAATTAACAAGTGTGACCTAGTAAGAATGTGCATCAGAATTATGATTATTTAATTTTTTTAAATATAGGTGCTGTCTGCAATAAAAACTTTAGTCACTTACTGTTTTCTGCCTGACTTAAGATAGTGAAAATACTGGATAGTTTGACAGAGACTGGTAAAACCCAATAACTTACCCTGTTTTGTAAAAGCATCCTGTGCAGAAATGTTGTGAAAGTGTGGTATAGGTGGATGTTGCTATTGCTGCCTTTTCATTCCCCTTTGCAAAAACTTGATGCAGTAAAGGCATGGCTCTACCATACATTCAGCCTGAGGTATCTGGATTTGCATGTTAGAAAAGCTGGGCCAAATTTGGCATATGTTTTTTTAATTTTCTAATTTGTTACTGCAAGATCGTATTCCAGGAGATAGCTTAAAAATAGTCAAAAAATAGTCAAAACACTATGGTTTCCCAAAACTTGTTAATTCATAATTATACTTCTTGAAATTGGTTACATAATTTATGAATTGTTTTGTTAATGTGTCCTTAGATAGTTCCTGAGTAAGTTTATACACTGGACAACAATAAGCTGTTGAAAAAAAACCCCTATGTTGTTTTCCTTGAATGTCATTTAAATGACATTTCATGAGCTGAGATTTTATCAGAAAAAATGGAGGAATATTGATAATGATCTGAAAAGTTGTTAATTAAGATTAGTTCATTCATTATTTCTTGCGGTTTTTCCAACTTTTGTTGAAACTACTTCTTTTCCTGTTCTTTGTGCACTTAGATATATGTACTTATAAAAAAACATATATAAATATACATGTGAACACATACATATGTATATTTTGGAACTGAAACCCTACTACTATTCATAGAAATCCTTGCATACAGATACCTCATTACTACTTTACTGACAGAAACATTGTGACAAGTGTCCTTACATGTAAAACATCAACACTTGTCAACTATACACATTTAAAACATCAACTATTAGAATAGTAGTCTAATATCTCAATTATATTTTCTTAAGCAAGAAGTTACTAAGCAGCATAAGTCAACAACTGCATGTTTCTTTTTACAGATGAGTAAGGACTCACAGAAATTTCTGTCAAGGGCTGACTCAGTCAGGATTAGTAAAATTTCTCTGGAATGACTAACAAGGGCTTTAGGTGAACAGAACTTCCATGAATTTAGTTTGCAATGTTACTGCTGTTTCTAAAACGGTATTTTGTTGGCAATTTTTGTTAGAATGCAAAAGAACAGCTTTTGGTATTAACCATCTACTTGCTTTTTCTTAACAGGTATTAAAGTGAAATTTAGAACGCAGGAGCCCGATGGTTTGATTTTTTTCTCTGCATCACCTGGCAATCAGGAGGAATACATTGCATTGCAGCTGAGGAGTGGACGTCCTTACTTTCTTTTTGATCCACAGGTACAACAAAAGGATCCTATAAAAATTGCTTATATGATTTATTTCAGCACTTTTAACATGGTTATCCTTGTTTTTTGTTTGTTTGTTTGTTTTTAATTTTTTTTTAATTTAATTGATATAAGTTCATTTGCTTCTTGGAACCCTCAGCGAACTAGAGATTTTGGGAGAGGAAAACTGAAACACTTAAGCTTTGCTCTTTTATTGTTAAGTGTACCACAATTTAAGACTTTGTTTTTGCATTTTTATGAGTTGGGGTTTTTGTGTCAGTACCACCAAACACCACTACAGATTAAAGCAGCAAGATTTCAAAGGTGGGCAGAACAAGGTTTTGAATTAGTAAATAAAGATTATGTAATTTTAGTAAATAATTTTTAAGAATCCCATATTGAGACTTTTTCCTACTGAAATCAACATGTTGCCATTATGCAAAGACATAAATATCAACAAAATGAAAAATAAGGCCACGTTCCTTGCATTTCTGTTTAGGTATTTTGTGTTTTCTTTGCACCCTGAAACTGGATCTCCTCATGGAATTAAAAAACATTACGGACTCACTTATATTTCATAAATATGCAAGAAATTGATAGTAATTATCAGATTTTCTAATTATATTGCGAGAATATGGTATCCTACTTATCATATATGTGCATCCTTTTCGTAAGGTTACTGCTACCTCAGTGTTGCCAGAAGGTCTGATCTGGTTGCTCTATCAGCCATTTCTTCCGTCACACCTTATTGTCTAATTCTGCATTTGGCATTGTATCTGATGCTCCAGGGGGTTGAACAGAAATGCTTAATGGCATAAAATGGTGGGGATTTAGAGATGTGCCAACCCACAGTTAACCTTTGAATCCTGAGCTCTGCCATAGTCCAGGCACTGATGCTCCATGACCATGTGGAGGTGTTGTATAGCAGTGAAGGTCCTCTTAAGCTCTGGAACATCTGTGGGGAGGCAGGGTGCTGCACAGAGGCTGGCTTGTACGTGATCCCCATGCTTGTATGTGATCCCCGTGCTAGAAAACATTAAATCTGCTTCTGACCCCAGCATATAAATTTCTACTATTTCCACTGCATTTACATGCAGGTTTTACTTTATTTTTCCTTGTTGCAAATTGAATCAGTGCATAGGTCAAAGTTTGGGACCATGCTTAATGTTGTTAATATTGCCCTCATCCACATTTTAATAGGGACTAAGTCTATCCCTTTTACACTTCACTTAACTGAAAAGGAATTTTTATTTCCTTCTCAAGATCTTTCTAGGTGTACTGATTAGATTTTGTTGCTGTTGCTGTTTGTTAATGGGAGTGAATGTCTTTCAACTAACATTGTAGTGCTTCAAATAGTATTCCTAGTCCTCCTTGCAGATTTGCTCTTTCTGAAGTAGATTTATGTCAGCTTGTTTGGACTCATTCCCTCAAAGATGTTGTATTTGTTTGGATCCACAATATTTGGGGAATGGGAAGTGAGGGAGGACACATGGAAGGGTGGCTGATTTAGGGCTTTAATTCCACCCCCCCCTTTTATCCTGTCTTTTAACTGTAAAAAAGTGCAGGTCTCATATTTAACTGAGCTTCTCAGTTCAGTTAATATTGTCAATAGTTACTGTTTTGATTTTTAACAGATTACTTGTTTATGAATGCATCTTTGTTTATATTTCTGTTTCGCTTGAATCAGACAACTCTGTCCCATGCTGATTTTTAGGATCATCACTTCCATATTGTTGCCTCTTCTTATAAAGTCAAAAATTGCCTATGGTGCTGCTTCAGTGGCTGTTAAGAGAAAAAAAAAATGTCATTCAAAGTATTCAGGAACACTGTAGGTCTTAACAGATGATTTACAATCTTGAAAGCTAATGCTTTCTAATTTCTCATTAATAATGTGGAAGAGATTCCTGTACTAATCAGATTCAGAAGTAGGGTACAGTGGCCTACATCAATGTATTTTTGTAGCATCTTTTTCAAAATCTTTTACCTATGAAAATACAGTTATCAAAAATTTTCAGTCTTCTGTATCCTTACTGTGCTGTACTACCTTACTGTCTTTACCTTTGTTTCTATGTTTCCTTCATAGTTTGTTTCTTTTCTCTTTTTTCCTTGATTTGCTATTCCTGTCTTACAATGTCAGGGATTGCGTTCTGTAGCGGCGTTTCTTAATCTTTCATTTGTGCATCACAGTTTGCATTAGTGTGCAAATGCTTTAATTTCATTTTATTGACATCATGTGGTGTCTTAACCAGGTTATATGCATTGTTTTCTCTAGTTATGGTCATGGCATATACAATAAGCATTTGTGGCCTTGCCTTTGTGCTCTTCCCTTAAAAATTGCAAAAATTCTTTTTGATGACAACTGTGTTGCTGCTGCTTTTTATCTGTAGCAGTGTGGCATAATATTCTGTGCTCCCTTCCAGCTGTGTCCTGTCACAGGTTAATTATTTTTACCCTTAGTCCCTTTCAGGATGCTGGTATGTATCTTTGCTCACAATCAGCAATGCGTTTTCTCTTTGTTGTGTCTGCTCTGGGGATAGTCCTGCCAAGTCTTCCTAGTGGGGAGCCTTCACCAGCCTAGCTTCATCCTTCGCTAAGTGTTAATTTCAAATCCTTTTCTTCCTGTCCGTTCATACTTCTCTGAGCCTCATGTACACCACCATTCATCCAACTATTGTCTGACGATCCCTTTTGTTTCCCTTTTGTGTTGCGTAACTGCTCTTTTTTTCCTTCCTAATTGTTTTACTGTCATTCTTTGCAGTTTCTACTCATGCCCCAGGAAGCATGAGGGGTTTTGCTAACAGATGTCTTCCTTAGTCTTGTCTGAACAATCAAATTGTTCCATAGATCTTCCTCTAAACCCAGAGTACCTATAAACCTTCAGCTGTCTGTGGATTTTCTTCTTATCATAACGTCTTTACCTCCACCCCTACATTACGTAATCAACTCCAGCTAAATTTCTGTTTATCTTTCAATGGCTGCAGGTCATTTGTTCTTCTCAGGGAAGCACTGAATTTTTTACACCAAGTGAAATCATTAAAAGTGAAAATATAAATCCAGTGTGGAGTACCTTCTTCCTTAGTAATTAGTACAGTCTGGGGATAGTGTATTGAGATTGTTTTCACAGAATGGAGGGAATTGAGTCCAGCTCTTCCATTTTAGAAGGAGATCAATTTACTAAACTTTACAGCAAAAAGGAGGAACATCAGACACTTTTCTTGTTGCCTGTGTTTCCTTTTTGGTTGTTCTTGTCATGAAGAAGCTGAACTAGTAGACACAGTCTGAGGGTAAGCTGTAACTCCACAAAGAAAAGGAAGATGGAGACTACCTACCCAGGTGTGAGTCCCATCCAGACCTTCCTCCTTGGCACTGGCAAAACTTCAGTATTTGTTTACCTTCTCAGTGGTAGGAGTTTGGGAATTGAAAGAACTTGACTGGAAAAAGTATAGTTACACTCAGACTTTGACACCTAAGACGGTATCTTTAAAGATTCTTATTTGTGATGTTTCTATGTGTTTTCAATGTAAACATCGTCACAAGAGAACCACAGTGATTCGTACTTATTTAGTTATCACTGAGATCTACCAAATATTAAGATGTTGTATGGTTTAGCTGAATAACCCACATTTCAAAATGGTGATTTCCAAGATGCATGACAAGACATCTCACAATAGGCTATTTGAATGTGATCACAGAGTGACTCAGGTAGTTCTGGATAAAATTTCTTAAAGGGACCTCCAATTCATTGCATGCTGAATCCTGAATACCATCTTTTTTTGTCTTCCTCCAAAATTAAGCACAGGTTTGCACATATGCTTGTGTGGTCCCAGATTGAATTGGTTACAAATAAATGTGGTTTCTGATGTATAAAACTGTTAATGCTCTAGACTGTTGCCAAACATAATATGAAGAACCACTTATTCAGGCACCTGATCTTTAGAATGCAGCATCGTTTGTAACAATTTTAACGCTAACTAAGTACACTTTGATGAGACAGCATTTAATAAAATGCTCATTAATTTCATCATTAGCAAGGGTATGCTAAGAAGTAAGCCAGTTTCTTATGTCACGCCCAATTAGCATCCCATGCTAGTAATCCCATTAGTATTGTTGAATTCACTAATGGAAAAACTAATGGGCATGCTACCAGGGCACATTAATTGGGCATGACACCAGTTCTGGTTTTAATTATTAAACTACGATAATGAAATGTGTGTGTTTGTAAAATATTAAAATGTTGAAATAGGAGAGAAGACAATAAAAAATAGTATATGAAAAAGTGGGAATTAATTTGTAAGGATATATAGCTTTGTATTGTTTTAATGGGGCAGAGGGCTGCTGCACAAAACTCCTCAGTACCAGGATGTTGGCTGAATGGAGTAGGAAGCATGCTGTAAATATCCACAGGAAATAACTTTTTCTGTAATTGTGTGTATATGTGCACATCATATGTATTTTGATACATAAGATACACAGTGACAATCCCCAATTCAAAAGGTACTGTAAAATGTATTCTGTGTTCATAAATCTTATGCCAAAATGCAATTTCTAATAGATGAATGCCACTAAAGGCAGAAGACTAAATTTTAACTAGAAGTTTTTAGTATTAATTAAAATAGATAGTTGTTTACATCAACAGGTTTTCTCCATGTGCATAACTCTAAGGTCCTTTGGCCAGAAAAAGTCATAGATGATCTGAGAATAAAAAAATTGCTGAATGGTCTAGTTTGCTATTGCAAAGTTACAAACTAGGCCCCCAAATGATAAGGAACCAAATTTTTCTTTTACATGTTTTTTTGAAGTTGTTTTTTGAAGCCATAAAGTAACTACAGAGGTGGAGATTCTTTAATAAGGCACAGTGCCTATACAAGGAAATGTTTTTCCATTCAGTAGTTGCCTGCTGCATAGGACAATTGTATTTGTGAATCCAGCAGAATAACTTTGAGTTCTCAGATAGTTCAAGTAGGGTATAAAGTCCTGAGAAAATATTATGGGAAGCATTAGGAAATTAGAAGATTATTTGGATATAAATCTCAAGAAAATTCTTGAAATGTATTGATTTTATTTTTGTTACATCATTATATTAATTTATGTGATATTTTGTTTGGTTCTTTACAATTGTGAGATTTAGTTTGGCAGCTTCATCTCTTATATTCCTCTTACTCAGCAATTTGGAAAAGATTTCTCTGTACTTGTCATAGATGTCCCTAAATTCACCCCCCTTTGTTGTATTTTTTGTTTGTTTTAATAAAACCACATAAAAATTCTAGTTAAATTTAAATGTATTTTTTCAAACATCCCTTATACCATAAAGCAACTTCAATAACTATCTTTTGGGGGTGGGGGAGGTGGTTGGTTGGTTGGTTTTGTTTTTGTTTTCTTCTTGTTGTTGTTTTGTTGGGGTTTTTTTCCCTTTCTTTGTTTTGGTGTGTCTTCCTGAATCTCTTGGAATGACTTTTTTTTCCCTCCCTAAATTTATTGTACTCTTTCATCTAGAAATTTAAATCCTTTTGATACCAGGTTAACAGGGACAGAACATGGATCTACTGTGCTATAAATACACCTCTTTTTTGGGTTCCTTCCTTTAGACAGGTACTGCAATTAACAATCTTGATATGCTGCTTCTCTCTGTGGATGGTGCATTGAATCATGACCATCAAACTACACAGCCACAGTAATCCATGAAGTAGTTAAATAGAGACATAATTAAAAAAATGAATAAAAAATAAAAAATTTGAGTGACATGACCCTCAACGATTTGTGCCTCATCCTTGTCTTTATCAGGGGAACTACACAGAGTTTTCTGTTTTTAGTAGAAACCAAACTGGATCCTTGATCTTTCATTTATTATTTGAAAAGGTTAATTTAGTGGGGAAATCAGTCCTAAACATCATTCAGTAGTTCAAAAGAAGTTAAGCACAGGACTTCTGTCTATATTTTTAGATGTTACATGCTACAGATTGCTGTAAAACAGTAAAGTATAATTCTAAATTCTATAATTACCTTCATAATATTCTAAATTGGATTCTTCTCTTTATTTAAAAAGGGATCTGCAGTAGCAGTCACTCCAACTAATGATGGTGGAAAAATGTACAATGATAACAACTGGCACCAAATAATTGCTACAAGAATTCAAGCAGTGGGAAACATCACAGTGGATGGGCAGTACACAGGTAATCAATTCATCTAAATAAATTTGGTATTGCTCAGGGTATTGCTCACTTGCTTACATTTCCACTACCTGTGTTTGCCCACACAAAAAAGAATTCAACTCAGTTTTCTCAAAAGATCACTACTGTTTTGTCTGTTCATCTGGGGTATCTGTCCAATGTGAACCTTTGATGATTTAATACTGTGTCTTTTTGTGCTTGTGAATCTATAATTGTTTTAATATTCTGTTGTAAAATAGAGATGTGACTATTTCCTGGATATGTATGGGAAAGTACTAGGACATTGTGTCACATTAGCCTTTTTTATGAAATATCAATATTTTGTTATTGAGTTGAAAATCTGTTGAAAGCATTGAATAACAGAATAATGATCTATTTCTTTCAGGTTCTTCCTTAGCAACTAGTGGCAGTACCATTATTGGAGAGAACACAGGAGTTTTTGTTGGAGGACTTCCACAGGGTTATACTATTGAGAGAAAGGATGTAGGTGAGTATGATAAATAAGTCTTTACAGTTTCTCAAATTTTACCTTTCGAGATAGATCAAAATGTCTATATAGCTGATTTCATCAGCATTAAAGCAGCGTATGAGCTCTGTGTGCATTTTAATGAATTTTATACACAGAACTGGTATGACTGTGAAAGTTAAGGATGTGTTTTACACACAGATTCCCAAATTCTTTTCCAAAATACACAAGAAATTTCTTTTTATTAGCTTAAACACAGGGTTATGCACTTGAGTGCAGGGATACAACATGCTGGCCTTTTTTGGTGTCAGTTTGTATCCTTCAGAGGTTGTTGCATTGAATTTGGTGGTGTATGAATATACCTGTATTTTATAGACATAGAATTTATGTAGAATTGGATCATACTTGGCTTCTAGAAAAATCAATAAACATAAGTTTTCATATATAAATTTGGTATATATTTCAAGTATATAACCTGTCAACCTGTAACAGAGAGGTGACTGCCTACAAAGCCAGTATACAGTCAGCTGTTCTCAGTGAATTCATTTCCAGAATTGTTTCTATCATATTAACCTGGAAGCCAAATTCTTTGCTAAGTTTATGTTCTCACATCTGACATAAAAACTAGTGGGGTACACTGAAGTCCAACTCCCTCTTTCCTTCTTTGTCACTTTACTAAAACCAGAAATACGTGCATGTGTTCTTCTAAAACGTTGGTTCACAAAGTAATCCAGGATGCCTCCCTCAGAAAACACAGGTAAATATTTAAAATGAGACTGACTATAAATACCATTCAAGAGAAGGCCACCTATAAATCTGCTTTATGTTTTTGTCCCTAGTGAAAAAAGAGTATAACAGCCAGGAATCATTGGGAGTTTTTTATTCAAACAAGGAAAGAAACATTTCCTGGTGAAACTTCTAAACATGTATTCATCTGTCTTAGCTTTTGCAACACTATTTCTTCCTATTCAGCAGAACCATGCCTTTCTTCAGAATTACTGTTCTGTTTAAAGAAAACTTTCCTTGGATCTCCATAGAGCAGATTTCTGCTGTTGATTTGAAAGTACCTGTATACAAAAATCTCAAAAAGTTTAGTATTTTTCAGCTATGTAGCAGACACTGCTGTCTTTAGGAACTAGACCCATTCAAAAATCTGGATCTAACTTTGACACTATCTTTATGAAGTGATTGATAGCTGGTTTTCAATGCACACATAGACATATATGATAAGGAGAACATGAATAAAACATATAAATTAATTCCTGTGTTTAGTTGCAGGTGATTAATTGGCTTAAAAAATATTTTCCTTTTTTTGCAGGGATGAAGAGGATAGTACAGAAAGGATTTGTGGGGTGTCTTAGTGATGTATTTTTGAAAAAAGTACATACTCCTTATGAAAACTGGGAATCTTTGAACTGGGAGTATGCTGAAGAACAGAACAATGTCTATCATGTTTGGGAAGGATGCCCCATTGTCCTCTCAGAAGGAGCACATTTTCTTGGCAGAGGTAGTTTCCTGTTCTATTGCACTAACCAAGTATGTTCTTGAGATATAAAAGGTGATCATATTAAAAGTATTGCAGTGATCTGCTTTTCAAAGCATTTTTAGTTATAGAGGTTTATTTTTGAATGGTTTAAAATTTGGTCTCTGGGTTTACAGACAGGTAGTGCTGCTGTAACTGCATGCAAATTTGATGTGCCTGTAAAAGATGAAGGTTCACTTTTGTAGAGACATAAACGATGCCTATAAGGTACCAAAAGAAATGCCAGGTAAAAAAAAAGAGGATATTGTACCGGTGTGGTTTCTTGTAGTATGTTGTCAATAACTGTCCTTTATGAGGCTGAGTGATAAAGTTGTAAGAACTATAATCTCGATGCCCAAGTTCTTTATATCAAAGTAGAAAGTAGCATCTAAATTTTTACTTTTGGTTTCCTGAAACTATTTATTTGTGGATTTGATTAGATTATGTATGCACTCACTCTCTTTCCAGGGTTCCTGGAATTGCGTTCAGGTGTTTTCAGTGGTGGAATGGAATTTGAGATCTCATTCAAATTCAGAACAGATCAACTGAATGGATTGCTTCTGTTTGTTTACAATAAAGATGGCCCAGATTATCTTGCAGTAAGTTCAAAAATACAAATAACTATATTCAGACATGACTTGTGAGTTTTGTTACTAAAGCCAAACTAGCACTTAAAGAAATTTCATACCATAAGTTATTTTTGTGTTTTACTAGTTTTGAAATGCTTTGCATGGCAAAGTGTAAGGGGAGCAAAACACTCCAAGAGATACTCAATTAAGTTACTTGTGTTATTTATATCATAAATAAGAAAGATATCAATATATGAAACGTAGAATTATTGTCTTTACTGAATGAGAAAGGAGAATGAAAGACATATTAAAAGTGTCCACGTTATTCCTAGGCAAGTATAGAGTTACCATTTTCCCAGTTCTCATAGTAGAACAAGATCAGTTAAATTGTAAATCAAAAAGTTCATGATGGAAATTGTCCAGTCTCCTAATAAATCTTTCTCTTTAAGATATATGTATTTTTTTATAATCCATAAATTTTTTCATTTGTATTTGAAACATATAGACAGAAATGAGTGGTCCAGCTTAATCCCATCTCATTCCTGTCATGGTTTTCCCAACACTGCAAAATACAAATCCTGTATTAGGCAAATTTGTGGGATAGTGCTTATGAAGTTTCTTTTTGGCGTCTGTTAAATAAGACTGTTTATACTCAGAATTACTTGTACTTCCATAATTTCCAGTATTTTGTTTAAATTTTAATATGTTTATTTTCATTTTTCAAATTCTTTTATTAGCTGCATGGCTCTGGATTTTGATATTTTCCTTTCCTCAAGGATTCTGAGTGTAATTAGGCTGTGGTCACCATTGCTTAGTAGGTCAACTATAGTTAGTACTTGCACCAATTAGTAGGTATTACAGAGGATGGAAAAAAAATACTTTTACAGCTTATCCAGGAAGCAATAATTTATTTTTAGAGATTTTTGAAAGTATTGTTATTCTTTATGACCCAATCTGCCCTTTCTACTCTATTATTGAATTTAATTTATTTATTTATTTCTTATTATGCAGCTGTTTTGCTAATGGCTGTCATGTCACAGCCTGTTTTATTGCACGGCATTATATCTAATGGGCCTTTTCTTTTAAACTTGTGACCTAAAACGTATAAATGTATTTTTCTCTTTTTCAGGTCAACTATAACTTACTCTATATTTTCTTTTTATACTACTGGCTTTTCTAGCAGATCATTTTTTCCTGGGTTTTGAATTCTGGTAGACCAGTTTGCTTCCTCTTTTTGAAGCAACCTTAGTTAAAAAATTACAATGAGTTCCAATAACAAGTCTTACTAATTACAGTTATTACTTTAATTTTGCCCTCAAGTAATGACCAAGATCACAAGCTAATAGGATAAGATATTATAGGTACACTAGAGTTGTATGTGTGTAATTCACAGCACAGGGGCACTATTTACATGAACAGTATTCACAAGGTTCTTCAGGAGATTCTGGTAGTATGTGATCCTTGTTTCCTCTGTCTTGCTCTGTGTAAGACTACCACAAACATGAGAAAATAGATTCTGACTATAAAGTAAGAAAGGGGACTTAACTAAATTTTAAGTGGAGTCAAAAGCACAAAGCAGTTAGACAAAATAATTTCCTTTTCTACTCATACTCATACAAAAATCATCCAGATTTTTGGCAGTTTTATATTTATACTATTTTCAGCTGTGAGAATTGTGATTGGATAATTTTCTTAGAATTTTTCCTAAATCAAGTAATTTTTTTTAATGTCATTTTAATCCTGACCTCAACGTCTCCATAACCTTAAAAGGAGGAATTTTAGAGAGGATGAGTACATGTATGCATGCTTTTCCAACTCTTGCGGCTTTGTGTTCTGCACATACATAATGATGACAGAAGGTTTTTCTGTACACTTGAGCTCACAAAAAAAGGTTAATAGAAAGTGAAAATGAGGTGTGTAGCATGTTGCACATGAGCTACGATGTCTTTGTTAGGAGCTTTGGTCAGGAAACACTTGCACAGCAAAACAGATTATAAGCTATACCACTTATCCCAAGTGCCGATGTAAGACAGTATTCCCTGACCCTTCCCTTTGCATAGGTCACAGCTCTCTTATTAGCATTATAGTTTGGGAATGACTGTAGCTAAACACGTGGTTGATCTGATACCAAACAGCCAAAGAGTCTGTCTTGTTTTCTGCCCAAGACAAAATGATGTCCTAGAAAGGTGCTGTGCATAAAGGTCACTTCTTCCGTGCCTTCTATGCCCTGAGAATTAACTGAAGCCAGATAGGTCAATCTGATTATCTTTGGAAGCAGGCATAACAATTACAGGCAAACTGTGACCGGATACACTAGTATGAATTACTAGCTCTCACTCTGGAATGGTTTTCCTCATGAGTTTATGTGATTAAAAGAATCCACGATGGCTGATAAAGTTTGCATTACTGATTTTGATGCTGACCACTTCAACTGCAGCAAAAGCCTAAACACTGCCAGTGTGCAACAGTGGCACTGGCTCCCAAGAAATTGTAGCTGCTGATTTGCTTCTGCAAAGCTGCAAAGTAAGAAAAAAGTCTCGAAAGAACTTCTCCCAAAGAATTGCACGTTTGAATAGCTGCATGAAGTAAAATAACCAGAGTCCAAAATGAAAGCATTACTGTGATGGAAATAAGAAGGGGTGTGAAATTAGCATTTTGAGAACTCAAAATGCAAATCGTTGAAGAGTGACTGATTCTGAGGGGACTGTTGAGGGTCTTTGTTTGGGCCTCTGCTCTCTGGCTGGCAGGTCTGAACCAGGCTAGATTTTTAACTGGAATGAACATCAACATGAGTAACATGTACTTTCACTTTCAAAGGACTCACAGACTGCCTGTCCTTGACAAGTTTTTTGAAGTCCATTGCTTTTTTCTGCTGGTATTCCTGAGACTCAGGAAGACTTCCCAATTCAAGGGAGATAAAACCATAGTCACTCTTCTAGTTAAACATTGATTGAGACCATTTTGGGTGGCAGGTTTAACGAAGTGTCATTCAGGCTCTGACGCAGCCCCTATCATATGTGAGTTTGGTTTCCCAGAGCTATATCTGCATATTCCTTTCATCTTCAAACTCATATGTTTATAAGCAGATCGAGTGAGGCAACAACTTGCTCCTGCAGAGAAGTACAATACAGAACCAAAAAATCATTTAAGTTGATTGATCCTTTGGAGTAATTTATTCCCAGTCTTTGCTAAAAGCAGGACCAATTTATGTTTGAATAGGTTGCTCCATGCATTTTCTGCTTGGATATTGTGCATCTCTCTCCAGATGGATGGTCCACAGCTTTATAAATTCTGCAATCTGTTCCAATCTTTGGCCATCCGCATTATAGGAAAAAAACCCCCAAACAACAAAGAAACCAGCTCTGATCTCTTACTGTTTCTCTCATTACAACTTGTTTTTTGCCTCTTATCCTTTCGTAATGAGCCTCTGAGAAGAGACTGGGTCTGTCTTTTTTATATCTTCCCATAATGCAGTTGAACAGTAAAGTTCTCTTCCCTTTTACTCTTAAGACTGAACAGATCCTGTTCTTTCAGCTTCAGCTCATACTGTAGGTACTCCAAGCACTGACCAACTTGGTGCCCCTCCACTGGATTCACTCTGGTGTTCCGCAGTATCTTTTATATACCAGAGATTCCACAACTGGATACAGTAGTCCAGGTCTTATACATGATAGATAGAGGGGAAGAATCAACTCCTTGGAACTGGTGCCTACCTCATTTCTGATGTAGCCCAGTGCATGTTGGTCTTCATCATTTTGAGGGTACATTTTTGGCCGGTGTTCAGTTTGTGATCCATCTTGACTCAGTATTTTCTTCAAAGCTGCTTTATATGCCTAGAACACCAGTGAGAGCCCTCTGAACTATCACCTGCAACCTTGATGAGAGTATACCCCATCCTATTGCCCAGGTCATTAATAAAATTTTTAATCAGAGTTGGTCCCTGTATCAGTCTCGGAGAGATACCACAACCTGCTAGTGAGAGAGTGGAAGCTCTTCTTGCTCCTCATATCTTCCAGTTTCAGGCTAAGCTTTGGTTTTCCTAACTCCAAACTTAAATGCTAAGATATATCAAAATAAGAATTGTGTACATATAGAAAAGCATTAATGAAATTTTGTACCTCAAATTCTGAAAAGCAAGCATGCTTTGAAGAATTAAACTGGAAACTGCTTATGTTTAGAACTGTGATATAACACTCTTGTTCTGTATAGGGATGGCAACTGAGATGTCTGGAAGATGATCTTCATACTTTTTTGATTTAAAGTAATAATACAGTTTCCAAGGACAGATTAGAAATCAAGCATTTTTTTTAAAGTGTCCCAGAATTTTATCTAAAGCAAACAATTAGTCTGTTGTTTTTCTAAACCTATGCTCAGTACCTATGCTCAGATCTATGCAGGAATTTGGTTTTTTTTATCTTCACCATTCAGAACAATTGAAACTGAGCAGTGATCCCCTCTCTTTCTCTTCACTTAGGCATTCTAAATGTCAGTCCAGGTCAACAAAAAAAAAGCATAAGCATTATTCACTGCCTGCTTTAAAACTATGCCAAGATGAGTAAATTGGAAAAGGGTTGTGCTGAGTAGTGACCCTGTGTCAAACACTGTGCCCTCTCTCTGGCTTCCAGGTCTGGCAGGCTTGCTGGCATACCACTGTACTACTGCATCTGGAATGCTTTCTTCACACCAGCACATATTGCTCCATATTAATTCTTATCAGTGAAGAAAAGCAGTGACTTGTCCAATGGACACATTTTTCAAGCTATACTCATCAATACTGATGCCATGATCAGTCCTTTACCTGTATTGTAGAGTCCTTAGCTATAAATGGCTCTAAACTCATGGAAATAAGAAAAGTTGCGGTCCCAAAGAAAGAAATAAACAAAATCCCTCTGTTTTATGAGCAAGAAGTCAGTGTGCACTTGGGATAGGACCTGCATTGCCTGTGTCACTGCAAGTACAGAGTTCTTTCATCAGTTGAAGTCCCTGTTAAGGAAATACAATCTAATTATGAACACTGCAATGCTAATATTATCAGTAAACTAAATATGTCAGTTTGTCAATAATGGTGATAAGAATTTATATTAAATCTGTAGTTTTTATTTCACTTAATAAGGTTTTGTCATAGAAACAGTAATGCCTTTTTGTGGATATATTCATATTTTTCAAGCACCAGTTCATCCCCTAAGTGTCTAGTGCTTTATATGTGCCAATTTACAGTCTCAGCCCACTTGTGTTCCATTCAGTTAGGATAAAGAGTCTTACAGTAAAGCATTTGGAGACTTCTACAGTGAAACATTTAAGTAAAATGTATTTCTATTAGAGAATTGGCACATTAATCTCAAAAAGCACATACAAAACCAATTATTTTCTTACAAGATGTAGAAGAATAAGGATGAAATGTATGAATGTAAGAATCAATGTATACTGCAAAAATTTGAAATTGAGTTCACCAGCCAATTAAAAAGACCTTAATCAGGTCTGACATTTCATTTCCTTATTATCTTGTTACATTCTTCTAAAAAATGAATCGATAGATAAAATACTGTTTTCTCATTCTCAAAAAAGCAAAACAGTCCTGATTCATTGTCCTTTCTTTTTAGTTGCATTAATGCCAAAGTCTGTTGTCAAAAATTCAAAATATATTTTCCTACCTTCTGAATTAACTGATTCACTCACTGTATTTAGCATGCTTTGTGTAAACAGTATTATCCTGAAGATAAAAATTTCTTATTCATTGATCTTGTGCATAACTCCTTTGATTATGTTTTTTAAAATAAATTTCTGTCGTTGTGTATTTGATGTCTCTTTCAAAATATTTTTTCTCCTTGAAAATATATAGATTGAACTGAAAAGTGGAATATTAAACATCTTTTTAAAAACTGGCATTGTCTTCACACAAGTGGATCTCTGGTTGGGACTGTCTTATTGTGATGGAAAGTGGAATGAAGTCACTGTGAACAAGGAGGGCTCTGTGATTTCAACAAGTATGAATGAACTGAGAGAGCAGGCACTTGAACCCCGTGTTCAGCAGCTGAAAGTAAACTCACCTGTCTACATAGGAGGAATCCCACCTGAGATTCAGAATTTTTTTAAAGAGCTGGGGTTAGAACAAGGTAAGATGACACCAAGAACATGTGTTTTCAAAAACTGATGTCATGTACAAGGTGGACATTCTGGTGCTGACAGTGTAAATTCATGAATATGTAACAGGAATTTTTCTTTCCACCCATTGTTACTTTAACTACCAGTCATCCCTACCAATGTAACTTTACTGAGTCCTGATCCTTTTGCAAAGCTATAAAAATTCTTACAACCCAGTGATATCTGAAGCAATATAACTGTTAGAAGGGGAACTGGAGAGTAGCAAATGGTAAACTGAGATGCCCAACCAGATGATCCCAAATCTTTATCAGAGAAAGCCAGTTCAGATAAACTTGTTTCACTTGATCCACTTGTGTCACTTGCAGATCTGGAATACAAAACCAGTGGAAAACAGTAAACATAGCTTAAATCATTGTAATGAGGCTGGATGCTGCCACATGGAAGAATAGTTGAGAGGGTTTTAGGCCATTTTTAGGCAATATTGATTCTAACCCAAAAAAATTAAATGAATATAAACTCCTGAATTTGGATTTTGGCAACAATTTCTGTGACATTTTCCTTGTTATCAGAAAGAGGAGACACGGTCATATTTTTAGCCATCACTGCGACCCTTCTGTTTGGGAACAGGTCGAATTTGTAGGGAAAAGAGAGAAGCATTAATTACAGCCTGATACTAGTGGCCTTTACAAAAGATCTACTGTAGGAAATGTAGCCAAAAGTGTCTACTAAACTGACTCTGTTTGGGTGTGTTTTTTCGTTAGTTGTGAAACTATTCATCAGTCATGATGTATTTTTCAGATACTGTGAACAAATAAGTAGCAGTCAGTAAGTGATTAGTGGGGAATCTACTAAGTGGCTTTGAATGCATGAACTCACACTGAATGTGTGCATCAAGTAAGCTCTGCAGAGCTGTATGGAAGCCTCGTGGTTTCACAGCTATAGAGTAATTTGAATCAAATCCATGCACTGGCATTCACAGATATTTCAAGAATATAGTGTTCTTCCAGCTCTAAGTATCACATATAATATAATCTTCCTTCAGGTTCTGTGTGCATAATATTTATGACCTGAAAGAGCTAGCCAGTCATACCCTGTCAGTGTTGCCTTGTAGCAGATGGTATAGCCTCGTGAGTGGATGCATTCACAACTCCTGCAGCAAAGAGATCTGTGAACAAAGAATCTAGGGCAACATAGCATCTAAAGTGAATGTCTGAAGTGCATACCAAGGCACATCAATAAACATTACTTTTCCACCAAGCCTCCTCAGCACGCCGCAAAATAAGATGGCGGCTGGGAATTTGTATTTAGAGTGTCCAAAGAGAAAAACATTTTTATGTGTTCCTAAATGTAGTTTTAGGTAAACAAGATTAGACATTACAACTTAAAGCGTGTTTCATTTAGGACTACAGTGATGTAATGGTAAGATAATAGAATATGGAGACCTTCTGATTTAATAATTACTTAGATAAGATTTTCTCAATCAATGGCTGCTTCGTAGTTAATTTTTAATAAAGGAATGTTGTTTTGCTCACAGCAAATAAGGGATAAATATCCTTCTCCTCCCACCTCACCTCCATGTCAGTTACAACTTTAATTTAAGAAATTCCAGCTAGAGTCTGTGGGCCTTTGCATGACCCATTATATGCCATCTTGAGAGGTTTAGAAGGAAGGTACCTTGCAGGAATGTTTGTGAGAATTTGTACTGTCTTTACTTATTCTGCAGCTCCTTGAGAATAAACAAGATTACTTGGCTGACATTAGTCAGAAATCTTCAAATAGTGATTAATGTAGCCAAAAAGATACTAAAAATAATGTATTAAAATAGCTTATACAGTGTGCATCTCACTGAAAATTAAACAGCTGTTCATTCTGTCTTATGATTAGGATGCCCATGCAGACTGGGACTAATTCTTTCCTCTGCTGCAGACTAAGAAACTGAGCAGGTCGCTGTGGAGTAGCAGTTGAGCTTAAATTAGGATGTATTCATGCTGAGGAGCAGTTTGGCTAAATTCCTAGCATTGTGGAAAGTGTTTTAGAGGCTGACTCAAAATGGGTGTCCACCTTCAGTACCCCTTTTTGCATGAACTACGTAAGGACATTAGATTCTCAGTTCAGGTGGCTAAGTACAAATAGTACTCAGGTGGCTAAGTACAAATAGTACTCTGATCTGTCATCTTGAAGTGTTAAAGGCAATAAAAGTACATAATATGTAAATACAGTGCTTTCACAAAGCTAAAGAGTAGCACTGATCAGTGAGAGGTGGATTTTTAATTTACAGAGTTAATTCTTAAATGAACTGAAGTCTTCGGTTTGGTTACTGTTTACTTCGGGTTTATGTTAAACACCAATCGCTACTCAGATTTGAGAACTATTTTGTGTCAATTTATTAATTTTTAGTAAATATAGATTTTAACAACTGCATCCTGAATTTTATAGTGATGTTTTAACTGCAAATGACTAATTTAACATGTTGGTAATGTTGATAGGAATGTTACACACATGGACACACAGAAATATATGTATGTATAGAAATAAATATAAAATGTAGCTTCTTAAATTTTTTATCATAAACAAATAGTTTAGGGTTGTGTTTCTAGAGGATGTTTGTACACAGCATACCAGTTATATCCCCATCATAAAAAACTGAAATAACTCCATCTGATCTCCTGAAGTTAATTGTATTTTTAATTTAGATATTTTTCTCAGTTTGAGAAAGCCTGTGTATTAACAAAATATTGGAAGGCAGCAGAAAGCTGATTTTAAAAGTCAGAATCACTTTTATGGTAATAATTTTAAAGTGAGAAGTGGCAAGAGAGAAAACAGAAAGCTGTTTCCTTGTGGGATGGAATCACTAGCAGTGAAAGTGTAGACCGGTAAGGCAGGAACTTACCAGCTTAGTATCGTGAAGTTGTAGGCAGAATGTCATGTTGAAAGTCAATCTATTCACATTGTAGTCTTTAATGCTGAAAATATAGAATTGAAAGGAACAAAAGTGTTTCTTAATGACTGAAGCTCTTTATGTGGTACTAATCCCTTACTGTTTGCTAGGTTTCGGTGGTTGCATGAAGGATGTTAAATTTACACGAGGTGCTGTCGTTAACTTGGCATCTGTGTCCAGCAGTGCTGTCAGAGTCAATCTGGACGGATGCCTATCAACTGACAGTGCTGTTAACTGCAGGGGAAATGACTCCATCCTAGTGTACCGAGGAAAAGAGCAGAGTGTTTATGAGCGTGGTCTACAACCATTTACAGGTAGCACATTGGTTCTTTAAAAAAAATACATAATTTTCAGTTCATTTTCTGTCAATGTGTTACTGTGTTCAGTGTTTTTTTAGTATTTTTAATCTTTTACCTCCTCTATACTTCTCCATGTCCTTTGAAGAATACCTCTATAGGGTGGTTGCCTCAAATGAAGGAGGATCAGTATCTAGTGTATGGACCCACGTTCGTACAAGAGAATCAGGTAAATATAATTTTAAGTTTTACTTACTCTCATTTTTCATAGGCTATCTAATGCCAGGTTGAAGGTGTGCAAGAATGGTCTGGACACAATTCTGTGCAATGTGCTCTAGGATGACCCTACTTGAGCAGGGAGGTTGGACCACATGACCCACTGTGGTCTCTTCCAACCTTACCCATTCTGTGATTTTGTGGAAACAATCCCACCACAATGATTTTGAGTAGTGCACGTTGCACAGTATTTCTGAAGGAGCAAAACTGCTTAATGCTTTGAACAGATACCAAACTACAGTCATCAACTAAAGTGTTAAGGCAAGTATTTTCTTATCATAATTCAAGGTATTTTCCAAACATGTATTGGATAATCTCATTATGTGAGAGGAAAGGATGTTATTGAACTGCATTAACTGAGTAAGAGCAGCCATCCATGTAGTTGTGCTCTTATGTGCACATCTGACCTCATGTTACATGAGTGGGTTGGAGTAAGTAAATCTGCATTTTCCTATGTATCACCTAATGATACAAAATCAGGTATAAAGAAAGGTGATACTGGGATAGCAGGCACAAGTCGTGGAAATAAGAGGCCATGTAGTTGCTAGGGACAAGAAGGTGTTGTGAAAGTTGTTTTTTTAAATGACCCGCACATGAGTATGCTGCTCAGTGCGGCTGAATGAGGATTCTTTTAACAAGTAGTCCATAGATTGTGTGTGAAAATGTGGCATTATGTACTACAAAAGCAGCACGTGGCTTGTAGAGAAGGTTTCAAAGTAGGAATATATCTGCTGAGCATTAAAGATCAAATTTTTCATATGTCTTATGAAGAAAATTTAAAAAAACTTTTCCTCTTCTGTTCAGTGTTTTTGCAAACTTCATCGAGCAAGTTTTTGAAGATTTACAGTTCTGTGTATTTTATTTAACAAACTTTCCCTCTTCTGTAAATTGAAGCCTAATTGCATTCCAACAAGGCAGAGAATTCTTTTGATGGAAGTTATTCAGTGTATGATCTTAAAACATTATGTGATACTTGCACAAATATTGGACTTGAAAATGCATTCTTATACAACTTACTCTCATTATTTGGTGTACCACCCAGAAGGCACAATATATATGCATATTTTCATATTAAAAACTGTCTGACAACTGTAAGGTTTGCCACAAATTTATGTTTGCAAGCTGACCACAGTATTGAGCAGTCTATGTTCCCTGGGGTTGGAGAATAATTGCACTATTTAATTATTTTTGAGTTGGTTTTGTTATATCCCTTATGAGAAGACCATCTGCTGTACAGTACCTTACCTTACCTTCATAACTAATAAAATCAATGTATTACTGTAGTAATGGAAACTTCCTTAGAGTATCACATTCTTACTTTACACAAGAATCACATCTTCCAGGTATTTTTGTACTTTCCGTGCTGATACCCTTCTTATAAAGAACAAGACTGCATTCATATTTAATGAAACTAAACAATAAAATTACCAAAAAATAGGTTATTTAATGGAGAGAAAAGCGAATGATCATCAGCAGGGCTGGGGAGTCCACATGCGTTTACGGCAAACTCATCATCCATCATCCTGCCATAGTGTTCCTTGGGTCTTTCCTTTGCATCCCTTGTGCAGTCATCTGTGATGAAGCTGTTACTGACCAGACCTTTACTTGGTATAGTAATATCTAAGAAATAGTTAAAGGTTATAGGAAATGGGATGATTTCTTTTTATTAGCAACTGTATGCATATATGATCTTGGTTTTCTGTTCCTTAAAACATTTTCATTTTCCTTTTTCCTTTTTTTTCCCCTTCTTTTCTTTTTATATTATGTTATGATCAGAAGCAAAGGATTTTGCAAAAAGGCCTTAAAAATCACTGTTTTGCCCCAGGACAAGTGCATGGCATTGTGGAAATAGGAAAATAAATCAAAGACCTTCAATTTTTTGAAGGACTTCTGTAAATGAGAATGCAGATATTTAGAAATGTCTCATAATTGTGACATTCTGTGGCTTAGATACCCAACTGATAAATATCAAAACTCTTCTCTGTTGCAGTATTGTCTTGCTTCATTCAGTTGTGTTATTTTAATGCCTGAGCTTGTTAGCTACGTGCAGTCCACCTCCTCTCTTTGTGAGTGATGCTTAAATATGTTTGATACATGAAATGTTTTTGGAAAATTGCAACAAGACAAGAAGGAATGTTATGTAGATGGAGTTTTGATGGTTTTGAAATATAGCTTAAACTGAATAGCTCAAGATGTGCAGTCATATTAAATCAATGCTGAAAAGTTACAACTCTAATAAATTGTATTTATGCTAATGGTTGAGTCTGATTTACTGCAGCCATTAAAAGTGAAGAATAGGGGCAATAGTCTCCTTAGAACTGCCATTTTCTCTATTTTCTATTTTATCCTTCTACAGTTCCACAAAATGTGCCAAGTCCCTCAAGAGTTCACAGTATAAATGGTTACAGCATTGAGGTCACCTGGGACAAACCAGCTGGGGTCATAGGTGTAATTGAGAAGTACATTTTGAAAGCATATGAAGCGGATGGTCCCAATGTACCCATCACTAGTGCTGAGCTTGCTGACGCTGGTATACTCACAGGTAAATGCTGTTAAGTACCATTTTTTAGGCATATCTAATAACACAGGATGCTTATACCTTCTTTTGTTGATCTGTTAAAAAATTACTTGTCTATTTTTGTGTATACACAGCATAGATAACATTTGGAAGGATAATTATTTGTGTCAGCGTCCTCATAGTGATGTACTCATTTCAGAGAACAATAGAAATTAAGATACAACACAAATACTAAAAAGCAATTCCCAAACTATTTATGATCTGGGCGGGAGGAATGCTTTTTTTGTTTGCTTGTTTTTGTGCAGTATATGTGTGTTTTTTTTTCCTCCTTCACTGTTGTTCCATCCAGTTCACCTAAATTAACTCTGAATGTGGGTCCCATAGGGTACTATGTGACCTGAGGTATGAAAGCACTTGATCTACTTGCCTAATTTTGATCATATAAACCTAACTGATTTCAGTGAGAACTACCATGCATATGCATTAATCAGATGGTGTGGTTGATACCACTGGGATGTAGAGGTAGGTTATTATGGAATGAAAGAATTCAGGGCTTTGAGTTTGTGAGGTTTGCTTGCTGTTGAGCTGTGGGTTGTGGACAGAAGCTATAAGGAACCATTACATGAGATGTTTCCTGGAGTCTAGGTCTTTTTACTCATAGGAGGCAAATTTTTTTAGGAAGAAATGGTGGACTCTTTCTGCTACATAGAGAACATTTTGGGACATTTCTTCCTGTCAAGATAATGTGGATCTGGCTTTCTGCTGTCTATTAACAAACTGCCTTTACTTGCTGCTACAAGGGAAGGAAGTACATTACAGACAAGAATCTGAATTATGTTATATGGTGACTAAACGGGGCAATAATACAAAATCTTACTTTCATTGTAACAAATTATGACCAATATATTTGTTTTTATAATCTCTAACATCAATTATTTAATTCAGAAAATTACAGAAGTGGTAACAATGTAATGCTCAAAGCTGTTGCTTTGGTTTGACTCAGGTTTTGGGCAGTACAGTAGTCTTGGAAAAACTGTTAACTCAGGCAGTATATTATTGCTGCTTTCCTGAAGCCCAGGTGTCATGGTTTGAGATAGCCCAAAATCCAATTCCCTAGCTCCATCCCCCCTCCCACATCTCAACCTAATGTGAGATGGGTTTTTCCAGACAAAACACACCAGACTCAAAGTGGGGGAAAGGGAATATATTACAATGACTGTACAAATAAATACTATAACACATTATACACACGATCACAACTATCTCTACCATGACATATAGTATTTACAATGGATCAGATCTCCTCTCCCCTCCAAATAAAAGTCCAGGAGGGAAAGAAGGACAGTTCCCTTCCAGTACCAAAGCAGGAATCTCTTCTAAGGCAGCAGGTCTCCTCATCTCATGCATGCAGCAGTAACTGGATTGTTGTAGCTGGATCTCTGTTCAATACACACAAGGGGGTCTCCAAGCCCCTCGGCTCTCCTTCGGTCCAAGCAAAGGCCTCACCTGTGGGCTGCCAGCAGGGACCAGACTCGCATCACCACAGGTATATCACGAAATGCAGGGGCATCTTTGTGAAAGTCCCTTCCTCAGGGGATTCAAATTCCCCTTTACAGAGCTCTGTGCTCTGTCTCAAGGCTGCTAGCTTAGCAGCAGCAGCGAGGGGGGCCAAGGTCAACCCCCCCCGCATTCCTTCTCCGTCCCGGTCCAGCTTCAGGACGCCTTTGAGCTTCTCAGCTCCTCTCTGCAGTGCATGCTGCACTTCAAGGCTATTTCAAGCAAGAGTCCATCATCTTCCTCCTTCCAGGAGGTCTCAAAGGAGTTTGGGGGGTCTAATATCAGTTCTTACCCCCAGAACTCCATAGCTCTGCTGCTAGCTTCTGCTGCTTCCTCCGGTTCAGTTCTTATCTGTCCTGGCTCTTGTCCAGAGTCTCTGGACGCTGCCGCCGCTTCTGCTCTGTCTCTGCTCACTCAAGATGGAAAACATCTCCCAGCTCACAGCTACAGACACATAGTCCAGCTTAACACTGTTCCAAGTCTCTGTAGCCCCCAACTGGGGCTCCGGGCCCCTTTCCTCATGGCTACTACAACATGGCTACTCTTCTACCTACCCAACTACAACTCTTCTCTTCCGGTGCTTGTGATATGTTTACATTTCTGCAGGAGCGCTCATTGGACAGAACTTCAAAACTTCCAGGGTTTCCACCCCTGGGGGTTACCACTTTTCTTAGCCTCTGGGGGAAAACAAGGTTCAAACCACTACACCAGGTAATAGTTTTTACATAAGTGTATATGGTTTGTGTTGTTTCTCTGCCATAAACATACATTTTCAAGAGAAAACTTGCATGTATTTTGTTTTCTTCAGTTTGAAATATCTTGACTATTTGTGAGTGATGAACTTACATACTGCATGGGCTTTCTGTCCTTACTGCCATTTCTTTGATGACCTTGTTGATTTCAATATTCTTTATTTATGCTATAAGGCAATACAAATTGTATTAACAGAATTTAAAGACCCTAGTAGAAACATATGTATTAGATAGCTTATTCACAGCTGATGGTCAGAACAAAAATGTTGTTTAAATTTGTTGGTGCTGTGCCGTGATTATGTGTCAGGGTTATGAAAAAGTCTATACCAGCCTGGACAGGTAAGAGGTTATCTGCATGCAGCTTACGGGAGGTAGAAGAAGAAAACATACCTTTGTATTAAATGGAGACAGTAAGTGGATCTTGGTTCTTTATTATAGCAGATAGCTGTTGAATAATGGAAAATAAAAGAATGGAATCATAGAATACCAGGTTGGAAGGGAGCTCGAGAATCATTTTGTACAACCTTTCTTGGCAAAACCATGGTCTAGACAAGATGACCCAGCACCCTGTCCAACTGAATCTTAAAAGTGTGAAGTGTTGGGGAATCCACCACTTCCTGGGGACATTATTCCTATGGCTGATTGTTCTCATTGTAAAAATTTTTCCTCTTGTGTCCAAGTGGAATCTCTCAAGGAGTAACTTGTACGTATTACCTCTTATCTTCTCCATGTGACTCCTTGTAAAAAGGGAGTAGCCACTTTTTAAAGACTGGAACATGGTGATAACCTGAACCTTCTTTTCTCGAGGCTGAACAAACCCAATTCTCTCATTCTTTCTTCACATGGCAGGCTTCCCAATCCTTTTATCATCTTTGTGGCCCTTTTCTGGCCCCTCTCCAGCCTGTCTATTTCCCATTTTTTGCACAATGGGAACCAAAACTATACATAGTGTTTCAGGTGTGGCCTGACAAACACTGAGTAGAGTGGAATAATGACTTCTTTATCTCTCCTCGTGATGCCTTTCTTGAGGCAGCATCCTGCTGGCTTTGTTTGCCACAGTAGCACACTGAGCACTCATATGGCCCAAAGAACTTAAGAATGACCATATTAAAATATTGGTCTCTCTGACAATGTCAGATTATAGATGCTTAGGAAGAAAATGTAAGGAATGTGCTAAGTGTAGAGTGAGTGTTCCTGTTAATACAAATGCAGCTGTTTGGCTGAAAGCTGCATCTGGATCATCATGCTTAACGTACTATGGTAAAATTGTCTTTATTTTTTAATACATTTATACTTCTAGCTTCTGTAACTTGCTGTGGCAGTAAGTTTTCCAATTCAGTTTTGTGTGTTTAAGGACTGCTTCCTCTTGTTATTTATAACTGCTGCCCAATAGTTTAGTTACGTATTTTCCAATTTTGGCATTGTATGAAATATATAATTGATGTCCTCATGGTGAGGTCAGAGCTGAAACAAGTGGAAATTAAATCACTGGTCTTGAAACTATTTTATCTTAGTTCATTGATTTCAATGAAGCCTACACAGATGGGCAAGTCTGTGGACATTGAGAACTGGTTATCCACAAATGTGAGGCTCCCAGGAAAAGGTGTCTTTCCCTGTTGAATTATCTTTCCTAGTTAATCAAAAGTTATCATAAACCCAGAACCCCGCAGAAGATGCTATCTTTGCTTACTTTGAATTTACTGAGAAGGAAAATGTTGCTTGTTTTCTCCCTAATTTCAGGTAAATTTCTTCAGAAATTCTTTTGCTGTGTTCCATGAAGAAATGCCACAGTAACTCAAACAGCCAGGCTTGTTAATGCAACAACAGAGAAGAAAGTGCCACACCTCTCAGTGGGATCACTGATGAAGAAACTCTGACATTTTTCCACACCCTCCTTCAAATTTTCATTCCCTGTCAAACCTAGGCACCACTTAATCTGCTGCTTGCAAATGTATCTGAGGGCACTGACAACCCTCTTTGTCTTTTTTTTTTTCCCTTGAAGCTTTTTATGCCCATCTCTTGTGTTTTGGTTTATACTTAAATTGTAAATTCTTTTGAACCATTTCAGTAGGCTCCTGAGTCATAACTGTTGCACAGTGACAAAAAGTTAAGAGCATTACCCATTTCTGAGAAGGCTGTCCTGTGTGTGTCAAATTCAGAAGAACCTGTTGTACCCTTGTCAAGAAGAAGAAAAGCTGAGCTAAATATTAAAACAGGTCTTTAAATGACTATAATACCACAGTCTCAAATGCCTATTTCTGACTCATCAGAAACCAAAATCCTTCCAAATCCGACCCTTGTAATCTTCAAAATGTCAAACTATTTTTTCACTTTCATCCAAAAAAGGAGTATTCATCAGGTTTAAATGCTTAAAATGAGGTTCTGACTGTTGAACCAGGAGTGTATTGGATATATTATTTGATATATTTCCACATGGTGTTCAGTATCTGTATTCTAGGTTGAGAGTGTAAAATTAGAGTGTAAATTTTTGGGATTCAAGAAGCACTGTGCAAGCCTATCTTGCCTTCAAAGACACATCTAATAACATTGATACACTTTGGATACAGCTCGTCACACAGAGTAATAAAGGAAGTACAGGGTCATCACATCAAAGAAGTTTTTTCCTAGAGACTGGGTTGCTTTCCTGTGCATTCCAGTGCATTCCACATGCTGACATGAAAATTTGGAATATAAATTAGTATCAGTATTTAAACAAATGAAAGAGGCTTTAGAACATACAGTTTCAGTGTGGTTTGTGAGAAGCTTTGGCTTCTACTTCCCTTTGGAATCCAGAATATCAAAGGATCACTGGGGTTGGAAGGATTATCTAGTCAACTCCCCTAGCTCAGGCAAGGTTAGCTGGAGCAGGTTTCCCAGGACCATGTCCAGCTGAGTTTTGAATATCTCCACATATGGAGATATTCCACTGTGGGAAGCCAGTTCCAGTGTTTGTCCACCCTCACAGTAAAAAAGCATGGTTTCTTGTGTTCAATTGGAATTTCCTTTTCTCCCACAGGAAAGTGGTCACAGTACCAAGCGTACCAGAGTTCAAGAAGAGTTTGAGCTCTCAGACAGATGGTATGATTCTTGGGGTTGTCCTCTGCAGAGCCAGGAGTTGGACTTGATGATCAAAGAATCGTTTAGGTTGGAAAAGACCTCTGAGATCATCACAACCCATGATCCTTGTGTGTCCCTTCCAACTCAGGATATTCTATGATACTATGATTCATGTATTTCAATTTGTGCCCATTGACTCTTGTCATATCACTGGGCACTACTTAGAACAGTCTGGCTGCTTCTTTGTTCCCTCCCATCTGGTATTTATAAATATTGATAGATCACCCCAAGCCTTCTCTTTCCTGAGCTCAGTCCTAGCTCTCTCAGCCTGTCCTCATAAAAGACATGCTCCAGTCCATTTTTCATCTCAGTGGCCCTTTTATATCATTCACAAACTTACTGAGGGTCACACTTCCCCCATCATCAAGGTCATTAAAGAAGATGTCGAACATATTTGCCCCAGTATCAACCCCTGGGATACACCCCAGCTGTCTTGCCTCTAAACAGGTTTTGTGTTACTGATCACAATCCTCTGATGCTTCTCTTGTCAAGCACAAGCACTCCTCCACATAGGAGGACTATGGTGGGTTTTTTCATCCACCATACTTCCATTTTCTCTCATTTAAGAATTCAGGAGATTGACAAGCCTGTAAATGACAGGGTCCCAAATACAGGCAGTGAAGGATGCTAATGATACCTGCAAATAATATTGAAATAAAATATGCTGCAAAAGAATTCACAAACAATTGGTGTTCCTCTTATAGATATCTCTTTCAAGTGTGTATGGTTTTGCTGTTCATCCTGCCTGTGTCATTACTGCGATAGTTGAGGGCTGATGTTGTGACTGCACACGTGGTAACGAGAAAATTGTTGTCGACAGGTTCCCCTCTGAAAGCCCATGGCAGCCGTTCCCTCCTTCCCGTGGCACGTGTTTGTAATTACTTTTCAACTTTTAGTCTTTTATGCTTGACAGATGAATATCTCAGGAAAAGTTAATTTAATGATTTAATATGGTTAATCAAAGTGTCTGGGCTGCCCCTTGGTTTTGAAAGTGCTCTAGCTAGAGAATCTCTCAGAAGAGGAGACAGGGCCACCTGCCAGTGACAGATCGGCTGGGGCTGGACAGCGGGACCATAGGGCTGAGGGAAGCTTGCTGCCAGACTGGCAAATACCCATGCTTCGGGAAATGCTGCTGACTGAGAGATTCTCCCTCTCAGGGAAAGCTCTGCCAGGCCTCAGCCGGCACTGCCGAAGCAGCCTGTGGCTTTGCAACCAGCCTCTGCGCCCTGAGCACTGCCTCTGACAGCGTTCGGGGGTCACTCTCTGAGGTGGCTCTTAGGAAATATTGTTTCCTTTGGGCTTTTTTGGTCTATGTGGGGCCTGTAAGCAATTTACCATCGATGGGGAGCGTGCCACGTGAAACTGTTAGTGGATTGCTGGAATAACTTTCACGCACTTGAAATTACTTGAAAGCTCTTGGTTTGCGCAAATATTTTACACTGAAAACATTCCTATGCTACAGTTAATGAGATTTTTATAAATTTATAGGAATTTATAAATTTATAGGAAACGATTGCAAACCAACTAACGTAAACATATGTAGGGTCAGAGCACTAGGAGGACTCCCAAATCCCTGCTCCAAACTGAGACAAATTTCTAATGTTCTAAAACTTTTTATGTAGATAAAAAGAGGCATAATGCACTAAACAAGTTTGGTGTGTTTAGTTTATATTTACTTACAACTAATGTTTAAAGTAATAAAAGCTGGAACTTTGTAATGAAAATATGGTTTTTGAAAGCTGCTTCATTAGGTGCTTGGCAGCTTGAGCCAAGTTAAATACAAGAATGGCTGGTATTTTGAGGTGGATTATTTCTCAGTCATCATTTTGTTGAAGTAACCTTTGATCAGAAACACAGATAGATGACAGAAGATGTCTAAATATTTCCCAGAAGAATGACAGTATGTGCTTTACAATGCCATACCACAGCATGTGAGATCTGGAGGGCTGTGCGCATTGTGCCCGCACAAAGAGGTGTCGTGCATTGAGATCCATTTAATGATGAGGGCTGTGATGCTCATTGTTGGCCTATTTTGTCCCTGTGGGTGTCATAAGGAGATTTGGTCTCTCTGTCTCTCTCACCCATCTGTAGGCACATCTGTCTTGGTGGGAGGAGCTGAAGGAGCATACCAGAAGCTGCAGCCCAGCCCCTGCTCAGATCCCTGTTTGACTGTGGCAGCTAATGCAACATCGGGTAGCCGATAGACCTGTCTTTGCCCATTAGGCTTCTGTGAGTTGTCAGGTGGTGCTTGAGCTCCTAATGACTCTAAGTCAGAGTGGCAGAATGTAGGTTCCTATCTCCTTTCATTTAGCTGGCTTTAGCAGACTAGTGGCATATTTTTCAATATATGAATTTTAAAACATAAATTATATTAGTATTCTACAGTATTAAGATTCAAACTTGATTGAGTTTAGACCTAAATGAATCTTGTTTACAGTCCAATGCTGTTTTATAAATTTATTCATACGAAATGTAAATTGTCTGATTAAATAAACCTGAACATTTTATCAAAATCACATCAACTCTTAGCTACATACCAATACTTTTATTAATAAAAAGAAGTCAATGTTTTAATGTTTGTCAGGACAGAAGGGATAATTAATATGTTTTTACAGACATACTCAAAAAAGTTTGCAAAAAGGTGGACAGTATTTCTTTCTCTCTTTGCAAACTTTTAAAATTAATCATACTACAGAAAATGAGCATTGCCAGTTGTTTGAAATGATCAAGGGTAACATAGTGGTAGATATTACAGAATTAATACTCTGTTGAGCCAAGGTTTTTTGCAAATTGAAGCAGCTAGAGAGTTACCCTGTGTTATTAGGAATGTAACAGGTTTCTTTCAACCACTGCAACCTGAATTGCATCTTCAAAGCCAGTGGAGCTTGTACATGGTTTGTTATGAAATATTTCTGTTGGGAAAAAGAAGGGTCTTTCAAACCACCTAAATCCAACAGCTAAGGTAAACTGTTTTTTGTTCTTATAAGCCAAAGAGTTGGAATAGGTATCCTCATGTTCAATAGTCCTTCAACATTTTATGACTCATACTATACTTAGTTAGAAGATGCTTTAAAAATGCAGATGTATGCGACAGATTGATGTGCACAGGCTTTCAGTTCAGAAATGCATATGTAGAAGACACATGTACTTAAACAGTTTTTGCTACAATCTGTCAAAAACAAAGTCAGTTGAGGACTTCCTTTTCTGATCAGTGGACTGTGATTAAGTGTACTGTGGCAATGATGCATCTCGACACACAAGTGACTTTGTTGGACAGATGCTGTATGACCTCAGGCATTCAAGTTAGCTAAATAGTCTCGAGGTATGGCGAGGGGAGATTTGGTAATTTTTGTTTCTGAAGCTTAAACAAAAACTAAGGTGAATCTAAAGGTCAAGTGTTGTTTCAATTGTAATAGGTGTATTTCAAAATAGTTCCTTATGAAATAGAGTGTTAGGGAGTCAACAATGCAAAAATCTGGCAAAGAAAAGTCCTTTTGGCAACAAAATGCACTCAACTTGTGAAAGAAATGTGTGATAAGCTTTGTTTGGAATCTTAATATTCAGTAGCAAAGCTGAGTTTTCAGACTGCATATGAAAGTAATGCCTGGTTATGATTAAAATTAGCTAAATTTATCCCCCCAAAAAATAGAATTAGCCTTGCAAAATAGTCCTCTTCAACCATGTTAGCTGAGCAAAATTTTTATGAAAGTGAGGAAGTGAACTTTAGTATTTGTGTTACATCTGTAAGATTAAATAGCTTTTTTTGTGTGAGTTGTGTATGTAGGTGAGTGGTTTTGTTTTTATGGAAAGGCTTCATCAGGAAATATATTTTAAAAACCTCACCTCAATTTATATTTTTTTATAATCAATCCATTATGCAGAGTAAAAGCTCTATAAGTTGCAATAAGCAAGTGTGTCTTTTCATCTCTGAGGACCTTGTGGAGTTTTGAAGCAACTTCATGAAACAGTAGGGTGACAGATTGGAACAGTGAAGCAACTGCTTTCATAAAACTAGATGAAGAAATTGCTATAATACTGTAATTGCCTTTGATTCTATTTTTTCAGTTTTTCTGAACAGAATATTAGCCCGCATACTTTAGTGGTGAACAGTTTATTTTTTCGTTGATGAGAAGCACTACTTTTCCACTCAAAATCTGCCAGGATGCTGTGTTGCCTAAATGTATGAGACTTCCCTTTTAGAGGTTCTGAACAAAAGAAATGTCTGTTTTACGGAGAAGTGAAGGAAAGAAGCTGGATATTTAATCTTCTTATATGCTGTATGCATTAGAATGATGAATGGAGTGGATATAAAGATGCAACTTACCCTGACTAGTCCATGCACCCATTTTACCATAAATTCATTGTTGACCCCTTTTCTACTGTCCATAGCAATGTTCTTATCCCTTATCTGCTAGAATGAGTGTAGCGTTTTCTCTCTGACACAACTCTAAACCTCAACTTTCAATATTGCAAATAATTAAAGACCATTTAAATAAAAGTATAGAGAATTAAATACTAGTTTTGCATATAAAGTGGGCTTAATGTTCTAGGTGTGATTCCAGATCACTCTTTTAGACTGTTAACTTTACATTCATATTTAACAAATGACATTATTCAGTTTCATGGGGTCACTGTGTCAAAATGTCTGTGTTAGAACTTTAATTTATTTCCAAAGGTTCTTTGGGCAGATAGGATGGTGTGTTAGAATGATTTAGTGTCTCCACTTTCCCATGTGGATTTTAAGGCTTTGAACGTAGCCTATGATGTAAATTCTGAGACTAGGTGGATTCAGCTGCTCTGTGGTGGCAGACTGAATGAATGGGACTCATATCCCAAATGTGGGAGGTTGACCCTCATCTTAAATATTGATGATGTCTCTAATTCTATATCCTGACCAAAGTGACAATTTATCTGCCTCTCTCCTGTTAACTTTAATAGAATACATGCAATTGTGGCCAAATTTTGCTTTGTTAGCATCCCATCTTGGAAAGCCTGATGGATTCTTATCAGATCAACAATTATTGGGTATAGACAAGACATGCCAGTCAGGGAGCACGATAATTGAGAAACCGGGGTAAGTTTTTTAAAGCTGTCAGCTGACTTCATTGGATCACAGGCTATTTTTTACTGCAAAATTTATTTTGCTGTGCTATAAATTAATTCACGTGTATCAGTGATGATCTTTGCTGTGGGACTGCTGACTTCGTATTTTAACGTAGTCAGGCGCTGAGTGTAAATTTCACTGACTGACTGAAAGTGCAGAGGAAATGAGTGGGTAATGAGAGCAGAGCAGCCAGTTCTTTAATTGAATTAAAAGCCGGGTGACACCAATGCAGACACCTGTCCAATTACAGACAGGCCAAGGTGTTTACCATTGCTGTACAAGCGATTTGAAGATGACAGAAATCTTTCCGCCCACAGATTAACATAATGAAGGAGAACAGATTACAGTGGATGCTGGCCAAACAGATAGGATGGCAGCTGAGAAAAAAGTAGTTTGCTGAAGTATGTAAATAAAATCTGTGCACTTTCTATTGCCTACCTATGCAGCACATCTGTTTCTTTGTTGAAAGAAAATAGGGCAAGAGTACATGTGAAGGAAAAACATTGATTAGGAAACAAACAAATGATTTTTTAATTTGCTGCCTCTGATGAATGAATTTTAAACATAAAACTCCTTTTGCAAAAGGACTTCTTTACTTGTTTGGGGGTTTTGTGGGTTTTATTTTTTTTTCTTTTTGCAAATTCTTGCTGCCTTTCGCAAACCTGCCTATGCAATGTGAACTCTGTTCTGCTGCAGGTGCTTTATATAAAACCTTTCTATTTTGTCAAAAGTAGACAAAACAGCCCAATCTCAACCTTCTACAGATACGGGCATCTTTCTGGATATGTCCTACTGCAGCTCTCATTGCCTGAAGCCATTGGTGACCCTACAGAATGTCTTCTAGCAGAAAATGCAAGGAGCATTAATTCACTGCTTTATAAGAAAAGAATGCTACAAGTGCTAAATGGACAAATAAAACTAAATTGCTTCCTAAAGCACAGCGGAGTGAGTAGAGAGGTGGCATATACACTGTACTATGCTCCTCTTGACTGAGAACTTGCAAATGTCACAGTTAGAGTATTTGGTTTCTGCTTCTGTTTATTCGCAGAAGGTAATTCCAATTGTGCCTTTTATAGTTTCCTGTGTTTAACCCTCTATGATCTGGAAATAAGTCTTATGCAAAAAAAGATATTTTTTTAACTAATGGAATTTCCGTGATGAAGAATTTAGTGTAGATTCCAGTACTTCCAATATTTTACAGGGGTAGTAATGCCTAAAGGGGGCATACAAGAAAGCTGGAAAGGGATTTCTTGCGAAGGTGTGTGGGTGTGTAGTGAAAAGACAAGGGGTAATGGCTTTAAACTAAAAGAGGGCAGGTTTAGATTAGCTATTGGGAAGAAGTTCTTTAATGTGGGTTTGGTGAGGCAGTGGAACAGGTTGCCCAGAGAACTTGTGGATGCTCCATCCCTGGAAGTGTTCAAGGCCAGGTTGGATGGGGCTCTGAGAAACCTGGTCTAGTGGAAAGTGTCCCTGCCTATGGAGGAGAGTTGGAACTAGATGATCTTTAAGGTCCCTTCCACCCCAAACCATTCTATGAAAATCATTATTTCCTGTTTTTGGCTTTTTGATGGCTCTTAAAAATATCTACCTTCCATCACAGGAAGACTACAGGGACATTTGCTTAGGTGGTGGCTGACACAGTGTTCTTTTGCTTTCCTGTCACATTTACTTCGGATAGTAAGATGTCAGTACAACTTTCTGCTGTTAGCTTTGATTTTGCAAATCCCTAGTTATAACCAGAGCAAGCAGATGCTGATCAGCTAGTTTTAGTTTAACATTGCTCTGAAGTATAAGTGATTAATTCTGAATATTTCTTCATGTGTATGAGTGGAACTGCACCTCAGAAAATTCAAATAGAAAGATAATTACAATGCCAACCTTTGAAGTTTTTTGATTGCAACAAAAAGCACAAACATTACTAATTCAGTGAAAACTAGTCTCATATTTTCCATGTGAACACACCTGTTAGTAAACACAATATAAACCTTTACAGACTTTGATTTTTCTACTCAGAAAATAATGTATTTATTCTGTAACTGTTAACTTCCAACATCAAATTCTCCAGGCCCTTTTTATGATTATAAAGGGCTTATGTGGGGAAAAAAGATTTTATTTTAATGAAATGCAAAGTTATGTTGCATTCTGTGTAGTAAAGAATGACAAGTAGTAATAAGGACTAATTTTGTCTACTTGTTCATGTACATGTAATGCTGGGAGTTCTTTGAGGTACTGGGGGTTTTTAAACTGCTTTCAAAATGCAGTGTTGGACAGTTTTGAAATAACATATTTCACTGAAATTTTATTTTTTTAATGGAAAACCACATTGATTTTACTAGAGAGCTGTGAGAGTCGAGGTGAGAACATGGTTTGAAATAAAACTTGAACTGGCCTCCTTTTAATTACTACTGCATTTATATTTCTTATTACTTTATTGTTGGACCTATTGTTGGACCTGTTTGAAATGAGAGCTGCTGATGTTTCTGAAAATGATGGTAAACCAATTTTTTCCCCTCGTAATTCTTCTGTATATTGATGTTCAAAATATTGTTTAAGTTCCTGAAGTGGTAAGCAGTGATGTATTGTATTTGCTGTGGCAAGGATCTGATTGATATGTGGGAATCTGGTAACTTTTCTTCACTAATATAAGCAGGACCTAAAATAGCAGAAGGTTACAGATCTTTTTTCTTGTAAACGGTGTCATCTGAATTATGTTACAGTAGTAGTATAGCAAATGTATGGTCTGAAGTAATGGGAGATAAGTGGAATGTTTCATACAAAAAAGATTTCAATTTATGGATGAATAGGGGCAATGTTGGAGAGGAAATATTGAAAAAAATTTGTTCTGGGAGACACTGAAAATTCCTTGGAAAAACAAAATGATTAACTGAAAAAACTTTGTGAGACAGGGACTAAGAAAAGAACTACTTTATTATCATTGTTACATTAAAATATACACCTCAGTTTTGAAGCAGTATCTGTTACAGTGAGCATAATTAAAGAAACTTAGCTGCGTCTTTAGTATTTAAAATGGAATAAAATAGCATATACTCTTAATTTATTTTGCAAAATTTAAGTCATGGATGATAGGAATGAAACCTTGAAATAATTTTCCTTTTCCACCTGTGACAGTGGAAGCCTGTAACAGAAGACTGTTACTTCTGTCTGTGTATGCATATAATCAGTCTGTACACTGCACATGCACAACACCTTGCTTTCTTGTGTTGCAGGCATATTGACAGGCTTGGATCCCTTCACAAACTATGCTGTAACCCTAACTGCTTGCACTTTGGCTGGCTGTACTGAGAGCTTACATGCATTGAACATCTCCACTCCACAAGAAGGTAAAGTAATTTCAAAGGTCTTGACTTCCACATTTCAGTCATGAATAATAAAACAGGAGAAGAGCTAAACGCTGCAAAGCCATTTGCTGGAAAACCCCAACCTAATTTGATGACAAAGTGCATTGCCAGACCGTAATTGCTCCATTTTTTGGGGGGGTGCGAAAATGAATCAAACTCCATACCCTTTAATGACATGCATCTTTAATAGCTGTAATGCAGATTAATGGGCTTTTTAATTGCTGTTACATTGTTCATGCAAGAGCCTTGTCATTAATATGAAGCATCTGAAAGATTAATGAAAGCTTCCTCATTTTACTATGGCTCAGAAGTAAATCTAGAGACAGTCTGACTAAAAAGAATTGATTGTATGGCACAGTATGAAATTGAGAATCAAATGGTTGATTTCCATGGTTTCTTTTAACCACTAAACACCATCAATAGGCAACAATTATTTCAGTGTGATGAAACCACCAAACGCCAATTGAGTTATTTATTAATTGCTGTTCAGATTTTCCCTTTTTTTTTTCTAAACACTTTCACAGGTTGTTGTGCTCAAACTAAAAGGTTATGAGTATAAATTAATGCTTCCTATGCTTACATTAAGAACAAACCAGGAAGAAAGAAAAAATACATTCAGTTCTGACTTTAGAGACTAGGCTGCTAAGTAATACACATCAATTACAGATGCTCCAAAAATATCAGTGACATATCTAACTTCATTCTCAATTAAACATGAAGTCCACATCTCCTGTTTCTATCCTAAAGCCATGTTAATCGAGTTAAAATAATCAGTTACTCCAAATCTACACCAGTAGAATAATGAAGATTTTGACATGTATTTATTGGACAGTAGTTAATCTTCCATGATGCAGAGTAGTTTTCAAAATTCCCTCCCTCCCACAGTTCTTTGTTTTATCTTCTCATGTAAACTAGGTAATAATACAGCACCAGTAAAGCAAATAAAATTTTGGCATGAAGTCATGTGAATTATAGCCATACTAATTAAAAGAATGCTAGCATGTTGAATTGCTGCCAAAGCAGGTAGCCATGCAAAGTATTGTCTTGATGAGGGCAGTACTGAAGATTGCAGTCTAACACTGCTAGAACAGAGTTTTGTTGTGACCACATTAACAACTGCCAGCAGCACCAATCAAATCAGAATCCAATTATTCCCTCTTGGATGTTCAAAATAAACTGAGACTGTCTGGTGGCATTCTCCATGAAAAGGTGCAGCCTCTGACAACCAAATAGTTATTGGACCCTGTGATGCAAACATGAAATACAGTATTTACATATTTCTTTCTGCTGTGACATGTAATTAAAAATAAATTGTTTATGTCTTATTTTATCTGCTTAGTGAGTAAAGCAGGAATCCTTTACATGTCCTATTGGAAAGGTTTAGGCAAGAGTAGATTTTTTCTTTTTCTTTCCTCCGCCCCTCCCCCCCCCGAAGATCAAATAAAGCCATGGGGAACATGTGTTTTATCTCTCAGAAGAATTGAACAAAAAGTCAATGTGTGGAATTTCTATTTTTGGATGCTCTTGTTGCATGCTCTTAGTAACAATAAATTGGCGATACAGAAGACAGACACCATATCACACCCTCCAGCTATCCCTGTTTCCCTGTTGAAACATTCATTACTTTATATTGTTTTCACATTGCCAGCCACTGCTAGTTATTGTTTTAAATTGCTAGCACAGAGCTTGTAAATTACAAGATATTTCTCCCAGACTAAGGCCCAAGCTCTGCTCTCCTTGCGATATTCAGTGGGATTCCTTGTGATTCTAATATATAACTCATTGGAACGGTGAAAGAACTCGACTTTTAAATTATTATGCATTGCCAACTTCCAGTATATTATATGTATAAAATCTACATTAAACAAACATTACTAAGTGTATTGAATTATGAAAAGTTTGAAATAAGGGGTAGTACCTAAGAACACATTGCCTGCATCTGTGATTGGAATGATCCCTTTGTAATTAGGAATAAAAAACATGAAGGACGAGAAAATAATTTTTATTAAAAAAAGGACTGCACTAAAATCATGTCCCCTCACCTTGCTCAGTGTTATCAAGCTGGAAAGATAAAATTATAGAAGCATTATTATTCTCCTAAACCCAAGGAGTATATCATCATCTTTCATAGAAGTTTCTGTTTGGCTAGGAATCCTCACATAAAATAGAAGGCTTCTCAAAATGCTGCTATGTTGCAGACATAAAATCTCTTCTGAAATTTCAGCTTTACCAAAAACCATTCTGGTAGTAGCTTCTCACCTAAATTCTTTATTATCCGTGGAAAGACAATATAATATAACGTTATACGTTTTTTTCACCAGCCCCTGAAGATGTGCAATCACCTACAGCAATATCCTTTCCCACATTCCTGCTGATGAGTTGGAATCCACCCAAAACACCAAATGGTATTATTACACAGTATACTTTATATATGAATGGAATACCAGTTTACTCTGGAAATGGAACTAAATATGTTGTAAAAGGTGAGTTCTCTGCTAGGTTGCATGTATAATTCATAGTTGCTATGAATAATTATATGATTAACCTCTTCTTATTTCAGAGGAAAAGAACTATAATTCTAAAATTGACTGGATGCACTTTAAACCCTGATGGTTTTATTTTTTTAAAGAATCTTTCATAGAACTCTTTGTCGGGACTCACAGAAATTAACACCACCATGGATGGTATAGCTAAATCTTGTGCTGTATTGCCCTCTTTCACAGGATTCAAGTCATATTTTTAATGATTTTATAAAATTTTGATCTTATACCATCTAGCTCTCTAAGCAAGTAAACTGCAAGCTGTTGAAGACAAGATATTATGTACAGGTTTAATAGTTTTTTTTCCTGTCTTTCTTAGAATTCTTAATTAGAGAGACACTGCATTGCTTACCTGAATAGTCCATGTTTAATTAATTTATTGAATGTATAAACTAATTGTCTGTTTTCTTCTGATATTAGTTATGCTGTGTACCAGTAGCCAGGTTATATCAGTACTCTTAAACTATTGCATAGAAGCTAAATGTCTGTTGTTTGGCAGTACAGTGAAGCGTGGTAATCTGTCTTCCTATTTTAATGTAATTGGTGTAGTTTAATGAAGTATCCAAATTATTTGTTCAGACATTATCCAAACAACAAACAAAATTAATAAAAACCTCAAGATATGGAGCTAGAAGTAGCATACTACAGCATAAGCACTATTCTGGACCCATCAGAATTTGTATATGTTAATAGGTACAAGTAAAAATAAAGCATTTAATACTGGACAACTCAGGGGGGGAAAGGGTACCAAGACCCTACTTTCTTTGTAATGTAAGGCCTTAAAATTCAAAACCATTTCTGCATCTTAGTATAAAACATATTTAAAAATTCATATAGTTCAAATTTCTTTGCTTTGCACAGGCCATAAGCTACTGGTGTGGTGGGTCAGTTTTGACACTGAAAAATGAATCCAGTTAGAGAACCTCCTGAAGGCTGTTGATGATCGCTATAATAAATAGTGCACACTTTAAGTCAAACTTTTTCATTCTGTATTCAAAGGTAATGGATTTTTCGTAACCATAGTAACCTTAGTGTATTTCTGGATAAATACATGAGGTATATACATTCTGGTTTTATTTTTGAATATAAACTACCACATTATGTATTACTAATAATATGAAAAATAGGATATAGGTTAGCATAATGACAGCTCAAACAAGTGTGCATTTTTCTTCTGCAAAAAAATAAATATTTATCAAAAGTGCAGGTTCAATTAATTTCTCCCCCATCTCCCCAGTTTTCTGGTATTCTTGCAGTGCCATTTATCTTTTTTTTTTTGCAAGATTTCCGTGAATCTCTCATTGTGATATCATAGCACCATTCTTAAAAATTTTGAAGTGAAAGTAGTTGTGCTTCCAATCTTATTAAAATCATTACTGAAAGCTCATCACAGGTAGTTTTACCAATGTGTTCATCTGCAACCTAGTTGTAAATGGGCAAGCAATGTGAAATATTTGAGGGAGTGTTCACCATAATGTATTTTGGTTGGTCGGTTTTAGATTCATGTCTGATTGTAGTCTGAATTATAGCCAAAATGATGCTTATTGATAGAAATTATGGTCAAGTAACTTTTGGAATTCTTTGAAAATATAGAAAAGCATAAGTTAAAAAGGGTCAGGACTTGATTCCTCATGTTCTATCTCTAAATCTTGAGTGATATATCAGAATACATTCAGCTGAAGTAGTCAAAGGAAGTCTCATCTGGTTTGTAAGCTTTCTAGAGAAGCTATTTTCCTTCAATTTAGAAATCATTTATTTATTTATATTTTTTCTAGAATTTTTTATATTTTTATATTGAGCATTTCATGACTTTGATTTCAATTAATTTTTAGGCAGACATGGATGTAAGGAGACGAGAAAATCTTACATATTCAAGAGAGAAGGCAGGTGAATCAGATTGTGTTACTGTATGCAGTACAACACAGAAGGCACTCTTGCCCATCGTTATGAACATGGTGTGGACATCAGTCTGTTTACTTTGGAACCATTTTATTTAGCTGCCAGTTTCTCACTCTGCCTGAGGGAGAAGTGGCAATGTGAGCCAGCAGGCTGGGATTTGGGTCACTAGAAATCCCAGTCCTTTTGAATCAAGTTTATTCAAGATCTTGCTTAGATCTGTATATATCTTTAATTTTACTTGATTTTTACTTCCTTTCAGAGCCCAATATTTTCTGTTTTTTGGGCTAGATTTAAAAGAGGTATAACATAATATTTTCTTCTCCCCCTCCCAGTTACAGTCTTATGGTGAAAAGTTGCAGCTTTTGACTTTTGAGTGTTATACAGGTCTTGACCTTTTCCATATGATTATCCTTTTCTTTTCAGCATTTATGCTAGTGTTGCTGGTGACTTGTTGCCTCAACATAATATGTTACTGACCCTAAACAGAGAAACAAAATTCATTGTCTCTGACATCTGTTTCTATTAATTAACCAAAATTATTTTCCTAATTTACTGACTATATGACTTAGTTCCTGACCAGTAGTTGATACCAAAAAGTCATAGATTCTCTCTGTTTTTGAAGTACTGTGTCTGTTGAAATGTGATGAGTTCTTAAACTTTTCTTTTTAAGAAGACAGCTAAAAATTTGTACTTTGCTGACTTTCATTTCAGACCATGGAAAGTGCAATCAGTTTAGACCCGTACTAATTAATCCATAACTTGAGGAGGGATATGTTTTCTCAATACCATAGTTGCGCATATATTGTTAGCTTAATTTCTGATCTTGGCAGTTGTTGAGGGCTTGAAATACTCATTGATTTTCATGGAAATTCAAGGATTTGTTTCCTCTAGGGGCTGAGCTGTAATTAAAAAGGAAACCCTTTAAAAGCACATATGGCAAATGTACACTTTACCACATTGAGAAGGGAGACCCATTAGGCATCCATCATCCATTAGTGCTTTTAAATATTTTCTCCGTATTAACAAATTCGGTTTCTATGTTGTGAGTAATAAAGCACTGAAATGAAGCCAGCCCCTCTACCACAAAACCTCTGTTAACTGTCTGTCTCTGATTTTTCTGCTTTCCACCTTTATGCATTTGCTTTACGTGGTGTATGTTCTACTTCCTCATGCAATCTGGGTTGTATTTCACATCCTATGTTCCACTGAAAGCCTAATATCTCCAAGGGACAAGCAAAGAGGAAATAGTCTGGGATCCCAGATGAAACTTAAGCTGTGTGAATCCATGCCCCTGTATTCATGCTTTTGTTTCCTCTGTGTGTGAGTGCAGAAGCTCCTGTAAGCAAAACCAACATCTACAGCTCAGGAGGGTAGTTGCAATAGGGTCCTTCTCCCCAAACCTTCATACCTTGCTGTTCTGTAGATGACTAGCAGCTGTGAGGAGATGGAGGAGCTTGTACAGGTATTTTAAGAGCTCTGACCTTAAACATAATACTCTTAAAAAGGCTTTTGATTGTAGGAAAATTTGAGTTGATTTTTCCTGTGGAGAGGAAAATATTCTTCTCATTCAACCAAATACTCACAGATAAAACTGAATCTTCTACTTTGAAATGTGGAGGTTTCTTCATGTAATTATTTAAACAATATTTTTAATTTTATGCAAGGTATTCCTTCTTGTTTTTTCTTTAAATTAGTCTCAAAAATTTCTTACCTGCCTTAGACAAAAGAGCCAATAGAGTGGGTTTTATCCTAAGAAGTATTCAACTACAGTGGCCTTAGCTGATGGTGCAAATACACCAGCAGAAAAGTGATCTAATAAATGCAGAATGTGATGGCATAAGCAGAGCCAGTGATGCTTAGATGTGACCCAAGTGCCAAGTTTTATTTTGGTGGAAACCTTATTGTTGTGAAGAAACTTCAGAAAAAAACATTAGAACAAAATATTCCCCTCTTCTTAAATGCTGAGGATTTGATGGGCTAAGAAAAGCTATTAATTGCTTAACATGTTTACAAAAGGAAATGACAGACACTTTAGAAAACAAAAAAACCAAGAAGTATGAATCTATCCTTGCTCTGAGCTTGGCATTAAGGATGTATGTCTGCATTTACTGCAGCATTTGGTACTTGACAATGTTAACAAATTGTGTTCATATAATTTTCCTAGCAGAATCTAATGGTTCTCATCATGAATCTTTAAAATGAAGATGTTCTTATTAAGACTCAGCTATATGAAGCTTATTTTTCTCTGCCAACCTGAAAGAAGTGTTTCCAGTTTTTCAGGAAAGAGATCCTATCAACTATATTACAAGGACAGATCCTCAACTGACTTAAACAAGAATAGAGTTATCCTAAATTACATGCCCAAGAGTTTATAAAAAAATGTGACAGAGTACTTTGTACCAGGTTTCTGGAAAAAATATTGAGTAGAGCCTTGGTAAATGTGAGAAAGAGCTGTCTTCATAAGTTTTTTCTGAGAGCATGAACTAACCTTTGGCTTATTCAAATTGTTATTTGACCTGAGTGTGGAAAGGCTGATCCTACAAAACCAGGTTAGAATGGGAGCCTTGTTTTAGTGTGAGGAAGAGACAGATGTTTGACATCTGTTCAATCAGGGCTTAACATATCTGAACTTAAAAAAATGGGAGAATCCCAATTTAGTACCTGTATTTTTTATGATACTCTAACCCAGGAGTGATTATAGTACACACTATGTGCAGCCATGTGAAATTACTACATTTTACTGAAAAATTAGAAGGTTTTTGTCCTTTTTATCCCTATGAATACTACTGCTTGTTTTAAATGATAGATCATGGCAATAAAAGCAAAATCCATCATAATATCAGTATTGTACTAATTGCCAAGTGAAACAATTTGAGCAAGAAAATCCACCAAATTGTACATAGAAGATCATTTCAATAAGATGTATCACTGCTAGAAGCTGAATCACTGAGAAGAAAATCCTTATTATGTTAGGTTTAAGATGTAGTTCTTGTGGTTACTTTTCATACAGTTTTCAGCTATAGCAATGTTTAAAACCAACAATTTCCATCCTTAAGGATTTGCATTCCTTTGTTTTAGGTCCTGCTCAAAGATGACAGGCAGCTTTTGCCTTAAAGGACAAACAATAAAAATATTCTGTAGTCCTCTGGTATGAGTTTATTTCCCATCTTCCAGGTTGCAGTGAAATACATATAAATAACAAATGTACCCAGTCTATTCTTTCACTAGAGTGTTTTGGAAAGAGTTGTTTGCTATTCAATAAAATGTTAGTGCTATTTTTGTGTATATTATAACCTTGAATGTCACAATTGCTCGTTTTTTTGTGAAGCAGAGACTTCTTTAGCACCATGATGAGCAATAAACACTAGTCTTCACCTCTTCTTGGAGAGGTTATTGGAATCTATCTGAAATGTCTTGCATGTGACCCAATAAGACATGCCCTGGTGTCTCACTCTTGTTTTAGGGACTTGCAGTACTGTGCAACAGTGCCAGACCAACCCCTTATGTCTGGTTTAGCAACATCTCCAGCTGATAAGTCATACAGAAAGTACCATGTTTTCTAGGATGTCATATGAAGAATGCCTGCTGCTTCAGGCTTTATTCTGGCCTGAGTGTGCATTTAAGTGAACATCTGTTGGTGCACCTGGCACTAGAGGGCGGGGTACACCAGTCTTACAGGAGAAGCTGCCCTCCTCTAAAAGTTCTAGGCATGTAAGAAAGCACATTTGATACACCTGGGTTGGCAACACTGACATTGCCTGTGACTGGTACTATCATAACTAATTCCAAAGACCCAGAATGCAGATTCAGCAGGCACAAAACCAAAGGGCAAATGGGCTGTCTGAGCCTGGTGTTCCTGTATTTCAGCTTCAGACAGAAAGATCTGGTGCACTCATTGGGCTTAATAATACAGATCTAGGGAATTTAGAAGGGAGGGGGCCAGTGTAAGGGTAAAAGCATTATGTTTATTTGTAGCAGCTCTGTTGTATCATTTTCTATTGCAGTGCATTAGTGCAGTGTTAAATAAAATCTGCTTATTTAAAATCCTTTTAAATAGTGTTTAAATATTTCCTGCTGATACAATCTGCTAAAGTAGTTATCCTTGCTGCAGATTTCAGTTAACCTTGTCGCAGATATTAAGCCTGAAGCTACACAGACTTTTAGGGACCTTGATTATAGAGCAAAACCTAATGGTGTCGTTATAAAACCACAGCTGGACAAGCTTCTGGAGTCCTTGTCCTTTGATCAGATTTGGGTAACACAGCAAGCCAGGAGAGAACTCACGCTAACCCTGCTGGAATTGCTGAGCTCTGAGGTTGCTTTAGTACCACTTTCTAAAAATTAAAATGCAACGCATGTTATAAAGTGAGAGCAATCGGTACCTTCCAATCTTTCGTATGTACCAAAGAGAACTGGAGCAAAATAGCTTCTCCAGAGCTATTAGCTGTAGAACAGAGAGAGTATTTTTTCTCTCCTTTCCCTTCTCGCATGTAAGAATTATTTTGACTGTGGGCTCTGTTTTTTTAAACAAGAAGAAAAACATTGGTTTCCAGGCTTGTCTGAATTCCATGACAAGAAACAAAACTACTAAAATCACTAAAAAAATGTAAAACACCCAGATTATTTTGTCCTGTGATATTACGCCAAAAGTATTTGTCAGAATTAGACATATGTAGGCTTTTTGTCCTATATTTTCTCCTTTGCAGTTATGTAAATTGGTTAGCAGACTTAGAGATTCTGAGATTTCTTCAAAAGACAGTGGTCTACTGAGGAAGACAGATTTACATCAAGAGTTCATTGAGTTCAATTTGTAAAATGTGAATTTACAATTTTACAACCTTACAGCCTTTTTTTAATCAACCAACAGAGCTTACTGTCCGCTCATTATTGTCTTGCAGGTGGTCTCCACTGGCATGTGGATTTGTAGGTCTTCTCCAAGACATCCACTCTGCAGTTAGATAGCAGCAAAGTCTTATTTTGCCACTTTCTGAGATCAGTTTGTTGTAATGTTGCCTGTGTGAATCTTTCTTGGGTAAACTGGCTGCATCTTGTCTACCTTGCCCTTGGATCTTTTGAAGTGTGTAACCTGTTTATCTGCATTTTGTCTTTCATCAGCGAGGACTTCATATAAAGTGATATAGTTTCTCTTTGTGAGCTGTTGTGTCATGGTGACCATTGTTTGTTACCAAACATTGAGAGCTCTCCTAAGATTTCTAAGAACTAGGATATGCTTTCTTGGCCATGCTGAGCTCACAACCTGACATACTTTTTGTGGGATCTTATTTTCAGCCGTATGCCTGGTAATTGTGGTTTGCCTGAAGCTAGTAAGGCAAAATGGTGGGTTCTGCTCTGGTTTTAATTTCTCTGATAAAACAGACAAGATTTCATTCATTCACACCTTTGTTAACATCAAAAACTGTGCAAGGTTTTATGTTCAAATTATAAGCAATATATTTATGGATCAAGAAAAGCATCTTCACTTTTCTAAAGGATTTTTTTTACCAGGATCATTTTGAGATACTTGGTAAATGATTTATGCTTACTTTCAGGTTATGCTGGACTCAGGCAGATAGAGATATGACACCTCTTGCACAGATGGACTAGGGCTAAACCTGCTGCTTGAGTTTGAATCTCTTGGTATCCTGAAGACATACCTCACATAGCTCTAACTTAGTAGGCTTTGATAGAGTGGGGCTGCCTTCCTGATATTGCCAGCTGCATAATGAAGCTTCTCTCTGAGTTTTTCCTTATGCCCTGGAAAACACACTCATATTTCTGCTTACTAATTTAGGAACATTTGGTCTCCCAAACTGCTAAACACTTAATGTATATTTAATTTAAAATAGATATTTTATTCCATGCTGCTATAACAAACAGTGTTGATTTATCAGCTGTGATAATGTTTTGACTGAGCAGTACACGAGTTTCTCTTTGGCTAATGCCAGGCACAGACCCTCCTCTCTATACCCGATATGTCCGAACATTCCTTTAACAGTCGTGGAATATTGATAAATGGTGACACCACAGTAACACCACAGTAGTACTTCTAGAGGGTTCCCAACCAAGGCTTCTCCTTTCCCTTGGTTTATTAAAAATGTGGCCATGAGGGTGTTCAGTCATTAATGACATATGTTCAGCATTTTATTTATTCAAAAAACCAAAGCTGTAATGAGACAAATTTATGGAAAGTGGAATCTTTTAATTTTGCATGTGTTTCAGACTTGTAATTTCAATAAATCTGAGAAACTTCCTTACAACTTGCATTTCTAAAATTCTTCACCAAGTAATGTAAGTCCAGACTTTCCTTAGTATTTTTCATCTTTCACAAGTCTTATGTGTGAACAATACAAGACTGAGTGTTACAAGGTCATAAAATAGTTGGATATAAGTTTGATTTTAAAAATATTTGATGGTTTGTATGACTGGAGGAGTATTCCTGTATTTTCAAAATCTGTTTATCTATCCTCCTAAGTTATGTGGAAGCATAGATCTTTTCCCAGAGAGCATGAAAGGCATTCTAGGATACTTCCTTTCCTGTTGAAATCTAACCTGTGTTTCTATACTGTTTACATAAAGCTTAAAAGACTTTTAGTCAGTACTGAACTCCATCATGCTTTTCACTAGTCGTCCGCGAAATATTGTCTTTTTATGACAATCTGTTTCTGATTGAAACATTTTTCACAAATTGTTGTTGGGCTTTGAAAGGTGATGGAGTTTTATAATTTTTCTTCCTTTGTTTTCTGTAGTTTTTATTTTACAAATACAGAGATACATTAAAGTGATGTTTTACTGGCAAATTAACTAGTACAGGGGAAAAAATATTTAAGTGAACATAAAGCTAATCATGTAAGAAGAACATGAGATTAGCATGCTTTAAGTAAGGCTTAGACTTATGATCTTAAGGTGAATGCAAAGGTGGATGATAAACATTGGTATTGTTTTTGTGATGGCTGCTTTGGACACACCGTGTTCCTTGATTACCCTGGTACATTTGAGTCACATTTACAGTCTGCATAGCTCAATTTTTTTTTTTTTTTGAATGTCTGGTTATCTTTAGGGCTACATAAAGTTGTTCAGGGGTGACAAGAGAATCTGGCTTATTAAGAGATTCTGGATCCTCATTGCTTACCTATCCAGGAGCATTGGCTAAACTAGATGAGTTCATACAAAGGATGCATAGGTGAATTTTTCAGTCTGTTCTAGGAGAAATGTTGAGAATTAAGGAAATTATCAATAATGAAAAGAACCAATGTTGATAAAGTATGTCGATAACATCCTTTTGAAAACTGAACTTTAACATTGGAGCTATTTATCACTTCATTTTAACAATTTCATTGTTATTTGTTTTCTGATAAAGGAACAAAAATTCAATTGGCAAGAATTTTTAAATGTTCTCATGAGCTGGCTTTCTAGCCTTTTCAACAGCTCAATGGTAAGTTAGATTAAAAGTATTACTTACATTTCAACTAATTTGTTTTGATTTTCTTTTGTTTATTAAATCTTGGGATTTAATACCATTGTTGCAATGTCATATAACAGTTTTTAAGCTGTTAAATTGTAGTAGGAATTAAAATACATACACAATGTAAGTCTTCCTTGTAAGTTTGCAGGCAGAGAAAAAGTACATGGAAAGTTTGTCAAGGAAAACTCAAAATCAAATGAGATACACTGAAGAAATAAAAAGATTAAATAAATAAGTAAATGATACCATAAAAAAAGAGGTACAAGTCTTAGTTTAACTATGAAAAGAAGTTGTGTGGCAAAGATTGAGGCAAAATAAACAAATGTTAGTTAGAACTAGAAAATAATTCAAAATATTTGCATGCAGGACAAAGGAAAATCCAGGCAGAAAAATAGACTAAGTTCAAAACAATTGAGAAAAATTAGAAGGTAACTTCTTCACCAAAGAGCTTGTCCCTAGTGGTTCTTCTTTGGGATGTATATGAATCAACATTGTAGTTCCTCAGCCTGAGAACCAAAAAATATTAAAGCAGCTAGACTTAAATTATCACCAGGTAACAGAGTTCTTCTTAGAGGTAGAACTGCTGTGGAGGAAAGCCACAGGTTCAGCAAAATCTGTGACCTTTGTGTGCTATCATAAAAATTCTGGTCACAACAGGTATTTAGAGGCTTCAGCAGAGAAGCTGAAGATGTGAATGGACACAGAGATTAGTGTATTTCCCCAGGAGGTCCAGCTAGAGGAGCAATATGTCATGTTAACTGTGAATCATGGAATCAGAGAATTATATAATGACCTGGATTGGAAGGGACCTTAAAGATCATCTGGTTCCAACCCCTCTGCCCTGGACAGGGACACCTTCTACTAGACCAGGTTTCTCAAAGCCCCATCCAACCTGTCCTTGAACACTTCTAGGGATGAGCATTCACAAGTTCTCTGGGCAGTCTGTTCCAGTGCCTCACCACCCTCATAGTAAAGAATTTTTTCCTAATAACTGATCTAAACCTACTCTTCTTCAGTTTGAAGCCGTTTCCCCTTGTCCTGTCATTACATGCTCTTGTAAAAAGTCCCTCTCCATCTTTCTTGTAGCTTCCCTTCAGGTACTGGAAGGCCACAATTAGGTTACCCTGAAGTCTTCTCTTTTCCAGGCTGGACAATCCCAGTTCTCTTAGCCTCTCCTTGTAGGAGAGGTGTTCCACCCCTCTAATCAACTTGGTAGCCCTCCTTTGGACTCACTCCAATCTATTTATGTTCTTCCTGTGCTGAGAAGTTTCAGTTGCAAGTCCTGTGTTCTCTTAGTTGTGTCCCTGAGTATCACAAGAAAATTCATAAAGATGACACCAATAATGTGACATAAAGCAGACACATACCCAGTAATGACTACTAATATAGTATCTGTTGCTTTTCTGCAAGAAAGAAGTAGTGATTATAAAACCTGAAGAGTGTAGCTGGAAAAAAAATAAAATAAAAATTTGTGAATGACTGGGACTGAGCAATATGCTATGTTTTACATAGGCAAGACTGAGGGGGAAGAGGGTTGGGGTGAAATACGAAAGCCTCTTAAGGGTTTGCCACTTGTGAATTATGCATCTCACTCGCGCTAGTAGGCGTAAATGCATAATTCTAATCTGTTCTTATTACTTATTTATAGCACACAGTAGAACGTAAATTCTATGCCTCCTTTGTAGAGACTTACCATGCTAGTTAAGGTATGCAGATATTTCAGAGAGCCTACATAGACAACTTTCTTGGCATAGCGTTCTGTTGCCAATTAAAGGGCATAAACTTCAAACAATAAATTTAGCCGGCTCTCCCCCCACCATTTACAGGAGGAACATGGACATGATGTAAGAAATAAGGTATAGGATCAACAGATAATAAGAAGAGCATTCATCTTGAAATAAACTACTCTGCATTATTATTATTTATGATAGTTACTAGTATTAATAAACTACACGTCGGATAGAGGAAAAGCCTGCAACAACCACTGAATTTATGAGACTGGGGACAGATGCATGCTCTTTCTGTTATATCGCTGGCACTGATCGATTTGTATTTTTCCCTGATGATGGTTTATGCCATTATAACTGTTTGGTGGCTCCTTACTATTGACTTATGGTTACAAAGCACTTCACAAACGAGAACAAGCCTCTGGACATTATATCCTAATCTGCACATCCTATAGATACACCATAATACAGAGCAGCTGACTGTACCACCTGTGATCTGTGTACCCACAAACGTGATTTATTCTGGTAATCCCAGTTTAATGCATCACATCAGATTGTGGCAGTTATGTTATCTGATGACATTACTGACACTACATGACATAACTGAGTAGTGCAACATGTCAAGTTGAAAAAAACTTTGGGCTTTTCATTCTTTTGGTTTTGTTTTTGTATGCATGTGTTTTTGAAAATAAATACAACCCTCCCCCCCAAAAAAAAAAAAAAAAACCAACAAAAAAACCTACAATGAAAAAGACCACAAAAATGGGGGATGGAATCCAAATAATTTTTCCTGATCACACATTGACCATATTAATGACTCTGCAGCTGGGGCTGATTGTTCTGGTAAGGAGAGAGGAGAGCACGTAGAAGTACAGTATATTTTACTATGCTGCTAATTCCGTGGTCAGCTGAAAACTATCTCAGCTTTTGTAGTCTTGCAACAGATTTAACTTGCTGTAAATTGTTTTGTTTAGGATCAGTGCTCAGAAGCTGAGTCCTCCCACTATCCTTGTTCCAGCACTACAGTAATGTTTTGGCAAAACCCTTTATCCTCTGACTATAATTCAGATATACAGAGCTGTTCTGGTCCTGGGAAGGTGATAGTATCTCTTCTACAGAAACTATTAAATCACATGATACCTTGCCTGGATGGTGAGAGTTGTTCTCTAATCATCCTGCGTGCCTGGTACTATACAAAATGATAGAACAAGTTACCCAGAGTGAATGTAAAATGCAGATATTGCTAAATAAACCTCATAACGTATAAATCACTAATTTAATCAACCTGTAGTTGATGGTAGTTCAAAGAACCTTTGTCATAGTTTTCTTGTTTAGGTTCCAATTTCTAGTCTGATTGTGGCGTATCAAGCTTCTGCTTGTTTGATGGATTTATTTTTGTTGAATATTTTGTTCATTAAAACAATTGTTTTGGGGTTAAAATGGTATTTTGTGATTTAGTATGTATATTGAATTCTAATAAGAAAAATCTAGTAGTAACACTGTTTGATTTTTGTCAAAGAAAATATTTCTTTTTGAAATTAATTTCATTAATCTCATCCCTATTTTTTTTTCCTTGGTGGGAAAATTTAAAAAATAAAATACAGTGTTGAAGAGTTCTACATTGTCTCAGATACAAAGAGAGAAGTATAGAAATGTTGCAGGACTATTCTACAGATTTGCAAATTACAGTGATGCTTATAAAAATAATTTTAAAAACATGATGTTGATACTTAATGTCTCTCCCCTCAAATTTGATTTATTAAGATATGCCTGAATTTTCTTCTCAGCAGCAGTAGATGTTCCATGATTTTGGGTGGAGTGATTTTCTCTGAAAATTCCACTTTCTAAATTATTGCATGTCCTTTTTCCCACCCCCACTGCATTATTGAAAGGGAATTCCTGGGAACAGAGCATCCTAATTGCTTTTCTATGTAGCACTTACTATCTTAAACCCCTGTATGGTGTGTCATCTTCTTTGTTTCCTTTTCTCAGGTTGTTTTTGCAGCCTCTCTTCCTAAGAGAGTGTTTTTAAGCCTGTGCTATCTCATTGCTATTTTCCAGACAGACTTTATTTCTGCACTCTGTAATATATGGTATTCCAGATGAGACCACACTGTTGATTTATATAAAATGGATAGTAAGAGTTACTGTATTACTTACCATACGTTTGTATATAACTTCATATCTTACTGGCTTCTCTTGCCACATCTTCACATTCATATGTGTTCTTCAGTGGGTTGTAAAAGTGGCAGTCTGGCACCTCTTGAGGCCTGATACAATTACTTCAGCACCAAATGTTAGGTAGATCTGAATTTTGTTTCTTCCACTGCTGCAAGATTGGAATTACTTGAGATGTACTTCTGCTGGTGAGCCAAAGGGGCTTTGGTCATACTAATGTGAATCCAGAGTAGTTCCAGTTTTATAGAAGCAGGTATCTGAGATTCAAATTTGCAATGTATTTACCTGGTGCAAATATATTTTCCAGTTGTGAATATAAAGCTGAAGTAATACAGAGGTAAAATGTTTAAAACACTTTTTTTTTTCCTTTTTCACTTTTTGGGCTAAATATTGACTAAGACATCATGGTTCTTATGATGTATACTAACAACGCCCCTCTGTTGAAGCTGATAGAAATACACTGACTGGATTGGAAGCATTCATGAATGGAAATTTTCATTTAACTCTTAGAATAGGGCTGCTTCATTCCATCTGATCTGTAAAGCAATGAGAAAAAGTAAAACTAAAATAGTGATACTGTTTACAATTACTTCTCTTTGTGTACCTGGTAAAAATTAATGTGCTCTGTCCTCTTTCTGCTTTCTCTCCCTCTGACCTTCAAACTCACTTTATTTGTCCAACTGTTATAATTGAAGTAAACTAGGGAGACAGTGAGTGGTTTTAATTCTAGTAAGCAAAGATATAACTTGGAAATTCATTAGGCTCATTTGATGATGAATGTTTGCACTGACTGACTGGCTTTTTGTTGTTTTGGCAGCAAGATAAACATTTGAAAAAACCTCTGGTTGGTGAGAGTTGTTCTCTCACCATCTGTATTTTTCTAATGCTGACTAATGATGATGAGTCAGGGGAAAATGTGTCGGGGCATAATGGTAAGGAGGTTTCCAAGGAACACTGTGATTCTTCTGTGGTCAGTGACATGCACAAGGAATCAGGTAGATTAGTTGCTGGTAAAGTGTTAAGAGAAGTGTAAATGCTTTTCTCTGATGTTTTGCTTCTGCTTTTTCTTAATCATGTGATATGGGGCACTCCACATGATTTGAATTTTCTTCAGCTGAGCATCTTTAGGATTTCAAGCTGGTGTGTCCTAACTGGAGAGTAAAAACAGCGTGAAAATGTACCTACAGCAGCTATCCCAGGATGTGGCTTTAAAATAAAAGACTTAAATTGCTACTTTTGTAATGAGGTAGGAATAATAGTCATGTTTAAATAAAAAGATGTGTACCTATCTAAGTTAAGATTAGAAATAAAATAGTATTACTAAAATAAAAAGGGGAAATGAAGCACATTTATCAGGAATGGATGCTGATGTGGCCTTGTGAATTGGCCAGGATGAAACCTAACTTTTGAGGCATGAGTTTGGGCTCAAAGAAGTACAAGAGTTTGGGCCAATAAATAGCGGAAAGTTTTTCTATGCAACAGTTGAGGGTGTAAGAGAACATAACCAAGAGACACTGTTATTAAATGTGGAAACAAGCTTTATAATTCTTGCTGTTAAAACATAATTATATTCAAAAACCTTAATGTACTTAGGAACTGCCCCTTTGCCAAAAGTGCCCCTTTTCCATAGTCCTACCACATGCCTGTAAAATCTCTACTAATTGTTTGAATTCATTGCAAACTGAAGTGATTAAAGATCCTTTTGTTTCGCATTTATACCAAAGGGTTTTTCTTCTTGAATATAACTTTTTTATACAGTCTAACACATAACTGTCATGTTTGCACGCTCCAGTATGTTACATGGTTTTGTGCCATGCTCTTTATTTCCTAAGATGGGACCTGGAAGTTTCCTGGCTTTTTCTTGAGTGTAAAAGTCTCAAAAGGAATGAGATGTTCATAGAATGGTCTGGGTTGGAAGGGACCCTAACAATCATCAAGTTCCAACCCCCTGCCATGGGCGGGGTCACGTTCCACTAGACCAGGTTGCTCAGAGCCCCATCCAACCTGGCCTTGAACACTTCCAGGGATGGAGCATCCACAGGTTCTCTGGGCAACCTGTTCCAGTACCTCACCACCCTCACAGTAAAGAATTTTTTCTTTTAGGAGTAATTTGGAAAACCAGAGATATTTACTGCTGAATGAATAGTTTCTAAAACACATCAGCATCTGCTGGCCAGCTGGAAGCCAAGTTTTTTTGTTCATTATGTCAAAGTCTTTGCTGGTTAGAGAGCAGAACAACAGCTTATGGTGCTTCCTGAAAATAGTTATTTGAGACCCTGAGTTTATTTATTTCTCTTTATTTCTTGGCCTTGTTTTTAATGGCTTCACAAAATTCTTTTAATTGTTGCTCTGCAACATTACGGAATCACATAAGCATTCTTAATTATTAATTAATATCTGTTAGAATTTACTACTATCTTGGAAGGTAACTGTTTTCTTCAATTAATGGGCCAGTTGCACATGTGAAAAGCCTTGCTAGTTTAGACAATTAAGTACACAAGCACACTGTTTTCTTTGGCTTACCTGAGTTGCCTGAAGTACCTAAGTGGTGTCATTGTGACACCCTGATTTTTCTGAAATATTTTCAAGAGAATGTTGAGTATGGTGTGGGGTTTGCAGGAAATCTATGAAATGATGCAGCAATAGTATAATACCTTTCTAGAGAAAGGTATTATACATTAGTGATTATTCTTTGAGAGTGATCAGTGCTTTATAAACAAAGCAAGCAGGATGTACTGTACTAAAAGTTAAATATGAGTTGTTGCTTGCTTTCAGAAAATGGTGGAAGGCAGAGGACTGCTAATGGTGTCTGATGGAGCAAGCCTGATAATGTGATCTTGACACTTAGCGTATGAATTAGATTTTTTTTTTTTGGTGGTGCATAAAAATCAGAATGGGACATTGTTGTATTTGGTGATGGAGATTTATGGTCCCAAAGAGTTTATTTTCTAATTAAATATTAAGTTACTGTGATTTAATATAACAAATTCTGAGAAACAAGATGAGAGAACAGAGTAAGGATATGAGTAATGGGCTGAAGTGTTCGTACAGTCTACCTGCATAAACTACGTGGTAATTGGAATTCTTTGGAAGTTTTTCATTTTCATACTCTCTCAGCAGGTTTTCTTGGTTGTGCTGCTAAAAATCTCTTGCTACAGTGCTGCTGTCTTATTTTCTCTTGAATATAACAATGGGATAGCTATTGTCTTGATTATTTTCCTGAGAGAAACTATGTGGGGTTCCTTACACAAGTCATGTGAGCACTCAGTAAGACAGGATGTTGCCATTTCTGACCCTTAAAATAGTTGCTTGAAGTCAGGGAGAGTGGAAACAGAGTGGAAGAGGGGAGGAATTGCAGTAAACCTGAATATCAAATATGTTACATATAAATTAAAACACTGTAGATATTATTACCGTGTTATTTTTGAACAGTGATGTACTCTGATGACCTGATGGTAAAGATAATGTTTTGTTAAATCTCTAATTTCAGGTGTTGTTTTTATTTTTTTTTTACTGTACTATGTTTTTCTCTCTATCTTAGTAACATCTCTCAAATTCCATGCTAAAAGTAGCACTGTAGTGTTGCATATTATCTTTCAATGACTACCCATTAAATTTGATCAAAGCAAAGTGAGTGTTCTTATTGACCATGCAAAGAGGGTCATTCTTTATTCTTTCTGTCTCATGCATTGATTGTTCTATCAGGAACAATGCTGGTGATTATTAGCAACTGGGTAGATACCAACTACTATAGTTGGTTAGTGTGGGAAGTTCCACATCACATATGTAATAAATGCAGTGGTATGCAAATATTAATTTTAATGATAGCTATAGTTAACAATTCTCCTGGTGACATGTGAGTTAGAAAATAATTTAGTTTGTGTGTATTGCCTCTGAGGTCAAAGAGATGAAAAGGCAGGTTGATCCTTCCTCTCCCTCTGTGCTACCTTTTTCTTTGGGAAAAGAGGGATTTTATTTTATTTTTTTTCCTTTGTTCTGTTTTTGACACAAAAATGCAGAATTATTTTTCTGTCTACCTACTACTTTAATAGGATGATTTGAGGAAATCCTTTACTCCTAAGAAAGTGTCTTTTTTCTTTGTCCTTTGGTGCTCTTTGCTCTTCTGAGTCTAGAAATGAAAACAAGACCAAATTCTCAATTGTTTTTTTTTCCTCAGTGAACTTCCATGATTTTTAAGTTTAGCTTTGTTTTGGTAAGAAATAAGTGGTTTCAGAGAGTAGTTATTGGAATATTGAAATAAGAAACATTTGGTCTTATTTTAAAGTAACTGAAGGAACTGGAATTGTGGAATAGATGGGAATATAGCCTGATCAAGAAAATTTGTAAGAAAAAATATTTTGTTTTTTTTGCTGTAAGTTTAAAAGAAATAATTGTGTCCTTATTGGGCTCATTTTGTAAATTAAGATCAATAAAATCCTTCCGACCAACAGCATGGAATCAATTGTAAAATAACATATAATTCATGCTCTATATTGTAAATTATAGTTTGTTTGACATTAATCACTGAGTTTTCCATGCTTTGGGGTGCATTTTCTTGTAACACATTTCCACATAATACTTGTGGATCCATTTCTAATGAGTTTGAGAGCGATCTGCTTTTCATGTCCACAATTGCCTACATTTGATCTTATGCAAATCATGCAATCAAGCAAATGGAAAGCAAGGCATTATTGCTAGAGGACCTTGACAAACACTGGCTTTGTAGTTTTAAGAACCTCCTCCCTCCTCCTTCATATTCATGTTTGTATCTGTAGTTGTTTGAATCCAGTGATCCATTATGAAACACGCTGAACTTTAAATAGGAAAATATCTGCCGTATCAGATTGTGACAAATAATTGCATTGATTACAATGTAATATGATTTTATTGTTCAGTTTGTCAGTTTCTGGTTCTAACCTTTTAGAAATACTGCCTACACTTATTTGTTGGCTCATCCAAAGCTTGCTGAAGTATGTGGAGAGATTTTAATGGGTGGCAAAGCTCATACTTTGAGTGGCATTGCTGAGACTCTTAATTTCTTTGTTTTCTACTTCTGCTTCCACAAACATAATGTTTCTTTTTAGCCTTTTCCCACCTAATCTTTCAGATTCCATTGAAACTTTCTATTTGGCATGTAGTAGACAAAATACTTCAGTGTTATTAAATCAAGATGAGGAATAACAATTTTCTTTGATGTTGTTGACATGTTGCTTTTTTCCCATATTTTATATTTTGACTCTTTTTTGTTTTAGTCTCCTGTCTTTCCCTTCCCTCTCAGTGCATTTATCAGTTGATTCAAAAGGGTCTCACTGCTCATATGTGCTGTGTTTCCTTTTCTTGTTATTCTTGGTTTTTTTAAACTCTAGATGTTTGCCTGTCTTGTCTTTTTTGCTTTTTCCATTCTAGGGACTGACAGATACACATAGTAACTTATAGTCAATTGTTTTCTTCAGGGAGGGAAATTAAAAATGTTTCCATGTTTCATTCTCTTAATCCCTGATGAAGTTTACATCAAATTACACTAGGTATTTCCAGAAACTTATGTCTTCAAGTAGTTCTATCAACTACAGTATGCATCAGGCTACCTTTTTAAAAAATAGTAGTTCTAGATGTGGAATTTTCCTTAAAGGAGAGGAAAATAGCCCTCACCAACAAGGAAAAGAGTGATCCACCACAAACAAATGGAAAAGGAGACATCCACTTTTTCTCTTTCCTTTCCCTTGTGTTCACTCTGCTAAGTGAAGCCCCCTAGTATAGTTTCAGCTTAGAGAGAACAATGCATATTCACTGTCTACAAGGTTAGCAATTAAATAGGTGCTGTGAATTGATTTCAACTGTTTGTTTTAGGATTGCTAAAAGTAAAATCCTTCTGGTCACTTGTTTGCACACTCGCAACATGAAGTACCTGATACTTATGTCACAGACTTTCAGCTCCACCTGTACTTTTTCTGGCTTCTCTGATGCTAGCTGCAAGGAATAAAGGGTCCAGGAAGCTGTACACTAATGAAGGCAATACAGTCGGTGCAGTATGTGGAGTTTACTTTCCCTGCTTGCTGAGCCAGCTTGAGCACCTGCTCTGGAGTGTGCTTTCCCCCTCTCACGGACATAAGCACTGCTTAACCCTGGTAGAATCAGTCCCATTATGTTGATTAAACATGTCACTGTGTTACAGGCATTCAATTGATGATTTTTTTAGCTACAGCATTTTTTTTTTAACTCACACTTTGCCATGTGCTCCATAGAACAATACCTCTGAGTGATACAGTATTTTCAATAAAAATGCACAAGTTTATTCTTTCTCACAGAATGAAACAAATCAGAAGAAATTCCGTTGCAGCAGGGACTGGAGTCATTATATAAGAGGAAAACTAATGGGAGAGAAGTTGGGTCTACAAATCTCTGCTTTGATGATGTGTTTGTCATCCAATTGCAGTTTTTGAATTTGTGCTCACAAATATTTTTATACAAAATTATAGTTTGCTACTACCTGGCTCTGAAAACACTACCATTTGTTATGTCTTGCAAAAACCCAGAATTTTTCTGGCATACTGAAAAATGTGTGTCTGTAGCATAAGCATTTTACTTGTATATCTTATACTGTTGCCAAAACCTCAGTTGTAGATTCCTTCTTAAAGGATTTGCTTATTAAAGTATATGATTTGTATTTTAATAAAAAAAATGAAAAATATTTGAAAATTAGGTCTGTATTGGTTTCATACGATATTTTTTCTGTCAAATGTTCCTTTATTAGTATAGGGAAGTGTATATGATGCTAAAGATCTTTTAGAGTAGCAAAAATGTTACATTTTGTTCACCATTTTCTGCAGTAATTGAAACTCAGGATAGCTTCATAATAAATAAACATTGAAGAGTTTTTTTGCTATAGCATTAGACAGGTTGTCTTTACTGAAATATATTTTACAGTTGTTTGGTGTTTGTGCAGTTGAAGACAAACAGGCAAAGAGAGAACAGACCAGTATGAGTGGTGGCAACAAGGAGCTTCCTTTGTGTTCATGCTTATAGTGAAATTTGTGTGGCATGAATCATTGTATGTATCGATGCTTGACATTCATGTATCATACAGCACATTTAAAAAAAAATATAATCCAGCCTTGTTAATGAATTTGTACTTGTTTTTCCCATTAATTTGATTTGATTTAATCAGCTCAAAGGTGTTCATTTGCCACTGTAGCGAATTGATGTAGTATGTAGCACCTAAGAAGCTAAGATGTTTGGGGGTTTTTTTGTTTGGGTGGTATACATTCTAGTGTAAATGGCGTACAATGGAGTCGCCTCAACCAAAGCACACCCCACATATCTATTAGGAGTCAAAATTTGCATTTATTTGCTATTAAAGAACCAGTACCTATTCACTCCTCTGGGACAAACCTGAAGCATTTGAGATACAGGTTGCCCTTCCTTTCGATTTTCTGAATTCACTACTGCCGATGCCTAAAATCTATCTGACACACACTACTGTCTGAAAAAAAGAAAAACAAGGTAAAATCAGTATACAAAGTAAATTCATATTATTTTTTGTCCTAGATTTAGCAGTTTTTACGCCACACCAGTTTCTGCTCACTGCCTGCACGCTTGCTGGCTGTACAAACAGTTCCCAGGTCACCTTGTTTACAGCACAGCTGCCACCATCTCACGTAGATGCCCCGGTCCTGACGGCTTTGGATTCTAGAACGATATATGTACAGTAAGTAAGGATTTCTTCTTTCCTGACAACACAATAGTGCATCAGTTTATTCAAGAATTCCAGTGAGTTCAATCAGGGGAAGAGTTTGTGACATAAAATTAAATTTATTATGATTAAATGCATAGAAGTGATTAGTTTAGTGGTTCTGTGAACCTTCTGATTATCACTTGCCAACTTAATTTCCATTTTGTCTTTACGCAATCAGTATAACCTACATATGGGCATAGCCCCTGCAAACTTCAGTGCAGGAAGTGTTCTGGTGATATGCCCGTTTGTATCCCCTGCTTTGTGTGTTACTGTAATCATTTATCTATTGAGTGCAAATACAGCATTAAAGGTATGGCTTAGATTTATTTTTATGGTTGCATAGCTGTGTTTTCAAATTCTCAAAATAAATCCCTCAAAGTCACCTAAACAAAACCTTACCGTTTTCAGTATGGTCTAAATCTTTATTTGGACTGGTCTTAATCACATTTTACTTTTATTTGCAGATGGAAAGAACCAGTAGAAGTAAATGGAATCCTAGATCGCTATATAATTTATATTGCCAATAATGAGCAGAATTTTACCAAGTGGAATGTAATCTATAACAGCACAGAACCTTTTCTGGATTTTACTATTCCGCAGCTTTCCCCGGGTACTGAATACCTCATAAAACTAGCTGTAAGTTTTAAAGATGTGTAGTAGAGGTATAAAATGGTGAAAATGATTGTGATTTTGTTAGCATCTTAATATTTAATGGTTCATGTGTCCACTTTGTTTAACCTCTTCTTTCTGAAGCTAAGGTGGATGAGCCATCCTGAACAAAAGTAGGTTTTTTGTTTCAAAACAGGCCCTCAAAACTGTGCATATAATTTTAGTACAGGTTTTCTTCAAGGATAAGTTGGATGATAACTAATAAATAATTGACTAGAAATATATAAAATGCTTTAAAAATGTCTCCTGGACCCAACTTACAAGAAAACATTGAATGTATTTAAAAATATTAACCTTTTATATTTTGTACGATGTTATTTTGTTCTTCATAAAATCTATATGTAGAAGGAAATAGCAGAGAGGAAGAGTTCAGTGTGAAGTAGCGTTTTATTTATTCAAAACATTTTAAGAGACATTAGTGTTTTCTTTGCGTTTCATTATCATTGGTCTTATTTTCTGATGAAATAGAACAGCTTCAGCTCAATAGCAAACCTGAAAATATGTGAATAAAAGCAGGGGATTGTCTCTTGTTTAAGCACACTGTTCGTTTTATAACAATACCTATATAAGGATATTTGCTTTGATAAATGCCATAGGAAAATATTCTGCTCTTGATTATGAATAAATTTACATTTATGTAGACTGGATATGCATTCATTTTTTCTTAACATGCTCTTGAATGTTCTAAATATTATACCACAAAAAATAAACTACCTTCAGGTAATGATAAGGATCTGACTTGAACCTGAAAAAACAAGAATATTCAGTCTAATTAAAGCTTAGATTCATGCTGAAATTAATTCATTTGTGCCTAGATATTTCAGCATAGCAAATTGTAGAGCATATAAAATAGCACCATGTCCAAAATTAAGGCAGTACTTCAACAAGCATTTTATGCCCTTATAAAAAAGGAGAATTATCAAAAGAATTTGTGCTGTCCTTCACTGTGCCACAGCTCTTCTCTGCTCCTGCCCAGCTTCTGTGCATGGGGGCACAAGGAGAGAGGCTCATGGAAGAATGAACAGCTATGATCTGGAGAGCAACTGGAACTGCTTCTTTTGGTGCCTCTGCCTTGGAATATGAGAGGAAGTGTTGTGTGGACATTGTTTTTACTTCATCGATGTGCATAGCTTTCCTAGAAGTTACTGAATAAATTTTTAGGAATCTTTGATCTCTATATTTTATTTCTCATTTCTTCTTTTTTTTTCCCTCTTAGTATTTGCATTTAATCAGTTGTAACCAGAAAGTAAGAAAAGATAATTTCTTCTAGTGACAAAGATAACCCGGTTTACTTGGATAAAATGTAATGACCTCAGATAGGCAGGTTAGAAGATCTAAATGTCCTTGCAGGTTTGAAAATGATGAGTCTAAAAGCGCATGAAAAGCCCAATATCTTTGTGATGTGATAGCTTTTTAAAAACATTTGGATCCATTGTATATAGAACTTGTTAGACTAGTTTGAGAAAAATGTAATATTATAGTTTTGCAAGTTATGAAGCTTAAACGTGGCCAAATGTTACTTGTATACTTTATGAAAGGAAAAAAAAAAAAAAAAACCAAGCAAAAAACCACCATCAAAAACCAAACACCCAAAATCCAAATCAACCATACATACCTGAAAAAAATTTGAAATATTTAGTGTTTCATATATAACTTAACTGAAATTCAATAAAAATTTTAAAGAAAAAAGGAAAAATAGCAAGTCAGCAATGGCTTAACTAAATGGATTCCTTTTTTTTGTTAGCACAAAATATTTCTATCAGCTAGAATCTTTTCCTTGTTTCACAGGTAGTATTATTTTTTTTGCATCCATTCAAAAATTGGTTTTGGTTTATGTGGGAAACTGAATTATCAAAAGTTGCATATTGAATGTGGTAATCAGGAGCTTCATCAGTACCTCACAGGCTGCTGGCTTTAACTTTCGTATGACAGGTTAATATAAGTACATTAAATAAAGTTAACAAAATGTTTATCTTTGTATGCGGTTACCAGTTTTCAGAATTGATTACTGCCGTTTATTATTTAGCAATTGTATTCATAAATGAGCCCAACAGCTTTTGTAAACAAATCTAATGCTTCTTTCCAAAAGTCAGCCAAGAAGACTTAAGGTCATGTCTTCATGGACTAGTGCGAAGGATCTTGTGTTTGTTGGATTGGTGTGAGCCAAGCCAGTCTGAAAGCAAATGGAAAGCTGAAAGGCTGCCTTTAGTAGCCAAGGTGTCACACGCATTTGTATGACTTGAGTGCTTTAGTGGTTTACCCTGTTAAGCTGATATCTCCTCAGGACTGTGTTGTGTTGGTAAGCTCAGGTGCCACGTGGAGCATCGCTATATGATGTCATTTTAGGTGGTTTGTTTGTTCTTTACCTGCCTAGTTGCTTTGGTATTTTGGCAAATTTTACCTGAAATCTGTTTCTCAGTGAAGTTCAGAATGACACAATGGGACTTGATCTAGGTGTAGAATTTTGTGGCTTTGAGCATCACTGGATGTGATTGCCAGAGTCACAATGATGTCCAGTCCTTTTGGATACACTGATCCAAAATCCACCTGTTTACAAAGCAGAAGAACCATAAACTTCATGTCCCAGTAAATTTCAGGATACAAAAATTGAACTGTATGACATTCAAGAAATAAATGAATGGGAAGGCTGCTGTTACCAAGCCCTTAAAAGAAAAAGCCCTCACTGCTGAAGTAGGCCTGGAACTTAATTAGCAAGGCAGTAAGAACTGTACAAGGAAGAGGCCTTCCAGAACTGGTCTTTTTAGCTTCTTCATAAGCCAGTAGAAGGGAAATAATTCAAAGATTACTCTGCCTTTACTGGAAGAATAATTTTATTAAATATTTACTTATCAAAAGTTACCTCAGTATCCCTCTAAGCTGACTCTATTTTTTGGGTGGGGTTTTTTTTTGTTTGTTTTTGTTGGCTTTTTTTTTTTTTTTAAATACTATCTTTAAAGTAAAGACCATTTTTTGATGTTCCCAAAACTGTTTCCTTCTTTCATCTTTATTTGGTAGTTCAGACTGAACACAGGGAATCATTCCTTAGTTGTGTTGCGAGTGTAATTTCCAGTGAAATCAAAATAATCTTTGTGTACAAAATAGTTCCTCATTTACAGGCAGTGCTTATTTTTACTCGTGGTGTCAGTATAAACTTTTGGAGGGGGTAGGAGGTATGTTGACTGCTCTCTGATTTGAAACACAATGGGAAACGGGAAGTTGAAGGCAATCCTTTCAAATAAAATATACTAGATTAAGAGAAACTTTTTTTTTATGGAGATCTGGTCAGCAAGGTTATTTTTCCTTTGTGTGCTGATGATCCTTAGCAGGCTACTTGTCCACTTCAGCACATGGGCAACTCTGGAAAACACAGGCGGTCCCATAAATGTTATTTAACTCTATGTTAGATAGAGTTTAACATAGAGTTAATCTCTAGAATCTGAATCTTCATCAAATTCAAGTTTTGATTTATTTTACTGTTAAATAGTAAAACCAAAATAAATAATAAACTAACACAAAAATCTTTAAATCCAGTACAGAGTATATATTTTTGTATTTTTTTAACTTCTCTAAGAATTCCTGTCTCTTGTCATTGCTAGTGCTAATAATTGGTAAATCAGCACATCTAAAGACCATAGCTTTGTGCATGTAAAACTTTAAAAGCTTTATGGGGTGATATGCACATTTCCTTACATATTGTATTATTTCATAATCATCCACAAAAATAGTGTGGTTAATATTTTGTTCTCTGAGAACTGAAATACAAATAATTTTACTTTATTTTCCATAAACATGTAATAATAACTGGTACATACTGGTTTATAATAGAGTGTTTTTTCACTATTTTAATCGTTATGTGCTATTGTGAAGTGCAGCACTGTCTGAATGGCATTTTTTTCTCAATGGCTATTCCTTGAGATAATTTTTTAAGTGCCTTGCAAGTTGGTCAGTATATTCTGTATCTGGAACTTGTGAGAGCTTTTCAGCCATTTACTGGAGAGTTTTGTACTGTAAATAATATATATTGCACTAAAATTATCTTTAACTGTGGCTGCAAAAGCAGTGCAAATCTGATTGATTATGAGTCACATTTAAATGGAAAATGCTGCAAGTTAAATAGTACAATATTTTAGCTGTATTATACCTAAAACTGAAGTATCATGAGTTACGTTACATCATCGTGTTATTTAAAAGAAAACAAATCTATGCTAAGAAAAGTATCTTTTATGAAAATGACAGACTTACTAAGTTTAGATATGTAAGAGCAATAAAACTTTAGCAACATAAAAATTGCTAAAATTATTGATACTACACTGCAGTATGTTTATTTGTTTTGATTAATATTTTAAGGCTTGCACGGGAGGTGGATGTTCCATAAGCGAAGCTAGCACAGCTATAACAGATGAGAGTACACCAGAAGGTGTTCCTGCTCCAAAAGCCCAGTCATATTCATCTGACTCCTTTAACATCTCATGGACTAAGCCTGAGTATCCGAATGGTAAGTGAACTCTTTTAGCCTCAAGTTAAAAAGATGATTAGTAAAGGTAAATTAATATTCTAAATGGCAGCTTATATGTGGTGCTTAATTTTTAATGATCATTTTAGCACATAAAATACCTGAGATAGTATCATTGTCTGCAGCTGGGAGATTGTGGTTTTCAGCCTATCGTGCTGTTTCAGTGGCTCAAAAGTGCTCCCTTTTGATAGTTCTTGTGTACTGCATCTCATTGTTTAATGTTTTCCAGGACAACTGAGCTGAGGAATAGGCATTCCTGGAGAATATCAGTCTAGGATGTTAATTTCACCCTCCAATAAAACATTAATTTCTTTTACATTAATTGATTAATTTATTTTATGTTAATTGATATGTAATAATAATTAGATTTGTGTTCTGTGTAGTCATCATTTCCATGGCTGTGAAAGTTAAATAATATGCTTTCTTTTGTTTAGAAATGTTTTCCATTATGAAATATCAATCCGTAAAACTCTTGGACAAATTTTACATTTCTAATGAGATTGCATAGTATCATTTGCCTTGGAATTCACTCTGATTTTATTATCATGCATGTAAAATCACTGCAGAGGATGCAATGTAGAAATCACTAAATTTAAAGTATTAGAAATACTTTTCTTCATTGGCTTATCATATTGATATATATCGTTTCTCCCAGTGGTTTTACATGAATTTCATTTTTGTCCTGCAAGTTTTTTCCTGCTTTCAATTGTGCTGGAGCACATCCTGCTTGTAAAACTTCCCTTAACACACTTGAAATGATTTCCACAAAATTGGTGATTGTAAAGCTACACATACATAATATTCTGTGAACTCTTACAATAATTTTAGAAAAAAAAATAAGAGTACATAATGTGTTAAATAATGTATTTAATAATTTATGGTTCTTTCATTGGAAGTTGTTGTGGAAGATTTTGCCTCCTAGCCCCTTAGAAATTCCCTAACCCTGTTTCTAAAATCCCATCAGAATATGTGGCAAAGGCAAAGAGGCAGGAGAAAGGGGAGGGGTAGTGGATGGGAAGGGAGGAAATAGGGTAGGAAGGTCATGTATGTAATTTAGTGGATAAAGTCTAAATAATTTTCACTAAAATAGACATATTTTATAGTTCATCTCAGGACCTGATCCTGTTATCCTTGCATTGCGGAAAAAAATCCAAATAGTTAGAGAATGGTTTAACTAATCAAATAAGTATAAATATATATGTGTATATATATGCATATCAACAGCACAAGATAAAGACCTATAGTTTAATATTAAATTTCCACCAACTTCCTTTAAAACAACTAAAAGTTGGGATCCCTGACTAAATTTGGGTGTTGTATCGTGTTAATACACCATTTTCTATGTACAGCTTGGCTCTCCTTTTAAATACGGCGAACAGCTTGTTTGGAAATAACTGAGTGTGTTAGGGCACCCTCAGCAAGTTTACAGACCTCGCCAAGTCAGGCAGGAGTGTTGGTCTGCTGAAGGGTAGGAAGGCCCTGCAGAGGGATCTGGACAGACTGGATTGATGGGCTGAGGCCAGTGATGTGAGGTTCAACAGGACAAGTGCCTGGTCTTGCATTTGGGTCACAACAACCCCATACAGTGCTACAGGTTTGGGGCAATGTTGCTGGAAAGCTGCCCAGAGAAAAAGGACCTGGTTGACACCTGAACATGAGCCAGCAGTGTGCCCAGGTGGCCAATGGCATCCTGGCCTATATCAAAAATAATGTGGCCAACAGGACTAGGGAAGGGATTATCCTCCTGTACTTGACACTGGTGAGGCTACATCTCAAATCCTGTGGTCAGTTCTGGGCCCCTCATTACAAGAAAGAAATTGAGGTGCTGGAGCATGTCCAGCAGAGAGGCAGTGCTAGGCAGCAGAGCTAGTGAGGGTGCTGAAGCACAGGCCTTATGATGAGCAGCTAAGGAAGCTGGGTGTGTTTAGCCTGGAGAAAAGAATGCTCAGAGGGACCTTATTGCTCTCTACAATTGCCTGAAAGAAGGTTGGAGTGAGGCAGGGGTTGGTCTCTTCTCCCAGATAACAAGTGATAGGACAAGGGAGAACGGCCTCAAGTTGTACCAGGGAGGTTTAGATTGGATATTAGGAAAAATATCTCAACAGAAAAGGTTGTCAAGCATTGCAACAGACTGCCGAGGGAAGCAGATGAGGCACTATCCCTGAAGGTATTTATAAGGTCTATAGATGTGGCACTTATAGGACATGGTTTAGTGGAGGGCTTGGCAGTGCTGGGTTAACAGTAGGACTCCATGATTTTAGAAGTTTCTTCCAACCTAAGTGATTCTCTGGTTCTATGATATATATATTAGTGTACATTCCCATTCTCCAGTTTTCTATTTCCATCCTTTTCCTCATTTTATAAAAAGAATTAAAATCCTGACAACAATAAGCAAGCTCTAAAACTTTTCACTGAGCAAATGCTTGATCAGGAAAACTTGCCCTGTTGTGCGATTTTGTTTTGTTCATTCTTAGCACATCTTTTGGGCTGCCTAGTGGTCACATCATTTATAATCGCTCTCTGTGTCAGTGTTTTAAAACTGTGTAAGGGTCTGAAAAATATCGTAGTTGAGAAGACTGAAATATGAGAAAGACCAGCAGAAGGCGCTTTCCCTTAAATTTTCTTACTTCAACCTTCTACTGGTACATTCTTGTAGTCAGAAGTTCTAGATCTCTGGGGCCATTCCTTTCTCTCTCCCTTCCTTTCTTCTGCTACTGCATGACAGATGTTACTGTTTATTTCCGTGGGCTGAGAAAGCTCATCAGCTTCGAATGGGTGTGTAGGCTGACTGGGCCTTGGACAGTACAAACTTTACTAGGCTCTTGTGATATACGTGGAGTCCAGCTGCTTGCCATGATTTAGAAAAACTTAAGGAGAATTAGTATGCTACCCTTGAGGCCAAAGGTGACAAACAGGATTAAAGGCTATATGTCTTCTTCATAAAGATAACATAAAGAGGGGAGTCAAGCTTTGAATCAATATTGAGTTACAGTGGGGATACCACAGAGGTACATATGACACCTACATTAATACCAAATGATCTCATTCTGATTCATGCTGTTACCATAAGTATCAAAGGAATTAATAATGGTTATAATGATTTGTCAGGCATTGATCTATACCCTCTGATGACCAGTGATAGGACCTGAGGGAATGGCATGAAGTTTAGGGGAGGTTTAGGTTGAATATTAGGAAAGGGTTCCTCACCCAGAGGGTGGTTGGGCCCTGAAACAGAGTCCACAGGGAAGTTATCACTGCACCAAGCCTGGGAGAGTTCAAGAAGTGTTTGGACAGTGCTCTCATGCACTTAGAATGATTTTTGGGGTTGTCCTGTGCAGGGCCAAGAGTTGGACTTTGATGATCCTTGTGGGTCCCTTCTAAGTCAGTTCTATTCTATGATTCTATGATACTTTAAAAGGGTTGGTTCTACTGGTAGAGGTGCTTAGAGTATCTCAGTGTTTGGAGCTTTTCCTGTGTGAAAGACACCATTAATGGCAGCATTCACATGTTTACTCTGAGACAAATAAAATATTTTTAAGTGTATCTATATAAAATTAGTTTATTTAATGTAGAGCAAATATCAACCATTAATGCTCTTGCTTTACAAGCAACTAGACATAGAACCACAATGGATTTTTCCTTTAGGAAGCCTGTCAAATGTGGTAGGATTGATAGTGTGAGATTTACCGGGACTTCCTCCCACACGTCTCTGCTGCCTGTTTAGCCTCTTACTTTTCTAGAAGAGAAAAGAATTGAGAAGTCTGTGAATCACTTCACCATACTCAGCTCTGCATTGGTTTAGCATATAAATCTTTTGAAGTAGAACTCTTCAAAGCTCAGCTGAAATAGTTGTGGGTACACTTTTATTTACGACGCATTTCTCCATTTAGTAGAGAGGAAAATCTTTTCTCAATTTCAAACCAAATCTTCCTCAATGTAGATTCAAAAAAATTCAGTTTTAAGGGAAGAAACAGTGAGCTGAGCTATATTTTTACAATATGAAATTGTTTTTTATAATAGAAAGATTAGAAGGCCTCTTCTGAACTAAACTCCCTTCAAATGAATCCTGTAACTTTGCATTTATTCACTTTAAGATTTAACATTGAAATAGCTTTTAAAAAGGGAGAATATTCATAAATGAGAAAGATGGAAGAATAGCACTGAGGAAAAGTACTCTTTTGCAAGTGCAACTTCCAAGATAACTAAATCTGTAAAATTCAGTCTTTAGTTCATTAAATTCAAAATGCCATATGTATGGTCTGTACAGGATTCATGCAATCTATCCTAATATGCATCTTTGGAAGAACAGAATTTTAGAATTCCTTATAAATTAGGTAAACAATCACCTTCAGTTTTTGAGTTGGTATTAGCCAATTATACAGGAAGGACCATTCTTTCCTCTGTCTAAAAGTCTTGCCAATGTTTGTTTTCAGTTTGCAAATATGTTTTCTGAAATAACTGTCATCAAGAATGAGCACCAGTAAGGTGTTTTGTGTGACAAAATTATTTGTTTCTGATTTATTGTAGTTATAACACTGCCTTGAGTTGTCCTTCCACATTTCAATTATATTGTAGATTTTTATCTAAGTCTAAAGCTGTTAAGATGTGGGATAGTTGTCTGTCTTTCTTGTTTCAATAGCCATATGCATATGAAGAAGTTTCAATAGCCATATGCAGAGGCTGTGAACCAGAATTGCCCCAGTTTTCCTGATTCTGAGGTGATTTGGCTGCTGTTCAGAAACAAGTTTGTTAAAGGGTAATCTTTGGAATAGTGTAATTGTATTTAAAGATGCAATCCACTTGTGATGTTTTCAACAGTTAAAGATGGAAGTGTTTCTTCTGAGTTTTATGTGCAGAGTCACACTCAAAACATTATGTGCTTAACTGTAAACAGTTTGAAATGCTGCAACTTACTACCTCCTTGATGTCTATAGCATTAGTTTTCTTCTAAATTCTGTAGCATTTTAGATATTGAATGCTATCACATTGTTTTATAGGTATTATTACGAGCTATGGGTTGTATATGGATGGTGTTCTGCTGCAAAATTCATCACAGCTAAGTTGTTATGCTTATGGCCTTGCTCCTTGGAGCCTGCATTCCTTCAGAGTCCAGGCATGTACTGCAAAAGGTTGTGCATTGGGTCCATTGGTGAGTATCTTAATTTACATTCTGGAAGTGTAATAAATGTCAGATGACAGTGAATATCAGAATAAATGGTGATGATTCACTCTGGGCAGTACTAACCCATCTGGCAAAATGTGACATTTAAAAAAAATCCTGTTTAAGTGCTGCTAAAGATTCAATAGGTCATTGTTAGGCACCATTCCAAAGTAGAACATAGGTACTGTGAAGAAAGACAAAAACTGAGGCTGAAACACACATTATTGAAATTAAATAGAGTTAATATGTTTGAAAGGTGCAGATGTGCTTTAACCAGATTTATAAGGATGTATATAAAGAAAGAGTTACTGTTCCAGTAATGAGCAAATTTCTAGCTGCCTGACTGAAAGGACTAAAGTTAATTTGAGAATCACAGAAGCCAGAAGTGGCAACAGGAGCAAGGAAAATATGGTCATTCATAAATCTTTTGAATGCAAGTATGTGATCAAAATATTATACTGGACATATTTTAACAGTCTTGTACAATACCACATTTTTTCAGGATTTGAGAATACAGGAGTATTAAATTTGACATGTGAAAAACAGGCCTTCTGAGGCTTTTTTATTTTATTAGAGGTTTTTAGACATACAGCTGAACTGATGAATCTAGTATGATTTCATAGTTCTGTAGCTGATGAATAACTGGAATAGTATCTACTATGCTATTTTTGTTTTCAGACACAACTGAGAAAGAAGCCTGTGTTTATTCTGGGATAACAATTTGTTTAATTAAGCTGTAATTGTGCACTTTTAAATTTAATAAAAAGAAAAGGAAGAAGAAAAGAGAAAGATTTGGGAGTTTTTTGTGGTTTTCTTTTAATTTTTTTCCATCACAATTTTATAATATCACTATTTTGTATCTGTGAAGAACTTCTAGGTTTTATTTTTATGATATAATTTGTTAGTCACATTTGCAATATTATTTACAAGATTACTTTCTTTCAAAAATACTGGTAATGTTTTCTATCTGTAGAAGACAACTAGACTTTATAACCATTAAACATTTTATAACTTGCTCTACTTCGAAGGATATTTACTCTTAAAAGCTTGAATGGCTTTTTGCCTGTTTTTCTTGTACATTTTTTACAACTTCACATATACCCCAAAAGCAAACCTTGTTTTAAGGTATTTGATGTGCAATAACCTAATCCATTGTCTTAGTAGTGATGTTTAAGACAAGTCATTACCAAACTTTGCATACAGATGAAATATGTGTGTTTTCAGCACTACTGTCCTATCAAATAGGCATCAAAAAGGCAGAACAGAATAGCAGTAGCTAGGGTTTAAAAACATATTTTTTCTAGCCTTTTTTCACATCTCTGCTGAACTACAGACTCATAACTTGACTTCTGAAACAATTGAAAGTAGGGGTTGCTGTAGCTGATACTCATCTGCATCCCATGATGAGTACGCAAACTGTTTTCCAAAGCCAGTGATCCATCTCTAATCACAGGAATTGAAGTGCAACATCTTTATTTAGGCTCACCTAAGTGCTGCCTAAGTGCTGCTGGATCTTTATTTGACTTTTTAAAAAGATTTTCATATCAATTACAGAGTAAATCCAACACTTAAAACAAAAAAGGAAAAAAAAAAAAAGAAGAAAAACCTAATGTTTTGCCTCTGCTCTAAATAGTATGGGAAACATCTCCCAACAGTAAATTGATACACTTCCAGCTATTTTTGCTGCTGATCTTGTACTTTAATGTGCCCTAATCGATCAATGAACATTATGTGAGTATGCTAAATATGGGATTTCTCCAGTTTATATTTCTGAAGATGGCTCTGAAGATCTTAATCAGTTATGAGATTAATAACATTAGCTGTTATTCTGTTTCAATAACTCTTTTCTTTTGGGTTAGATAGTTCTTGTTTAACTTTTTTTTTTCTGTGAGCATGGTTTATTTTCAAGTGAGATGCAAATTGTTAACATATAAATTAAGAAAAGTTAAATTTTAATATCTTGCTACTAAAGCCACGATATTGCTTTTGTGTCTGTTCTAGTTGGGCTTTTTTACCTGAAAAGAAAAATAACCTGGATTATAAAGAAATACTGTAACCTCTAACAGATACTTTAGAGAAATTCAGAAGTGAAATTCTGCTGGTTTTAAAATATGTTAGCTCTTGGAAATCGCTTGTAAATAAACAGAAATGATCCCCACTGAATAATTCTCATCTCAACCCACTGCAATTAAACTTAGATTTCAGGTTTTTATTTTATGCATATTCTAGTACTTTTAAAAAAAACTTAGATGGATGACAATATTTGCCCTATATTCCTATCCTATGGTTAGGTGTCACATATACAGTAGCACAGTCTTTGTTTATTAAGTTATTGCTACACACATCTGAAAATATCACAGAATTTAGTATAAATTAATGTTTAGAAAAATAAATAGGAAACAGGTTTTCTGTGCCATATGTTTGTATAGCAGGTCATAAAGAAAAAACTGAAGACATAATACAGCTGTTGTGGCTGTTTAGGATGGGATACAGGTTGCTACAAATTCATATTGTTTTAAGATTTTCTTTAATCTTCTTCAGTCGAAAAAAATAGTTGTTCACTTCTTCATGTTTCTGATGTTTCTGATTGAAGTACCTGCATTTAGCAGCACTTTATAGGAAACTATTTTAGTTTAGAAAGCACAGTTTAGTCAAATTCTTCCATGTTTTTGACTGAAATATCTAATCAAATGGCACTAATCCAAAAAATCTGTGGAGTATTTGTTTATCTTTAGGCATGTATTTGATCCTGTTGACTTTACTGCAACTTATCACCTATTTTAAGTATAACAGAGTGTACGAATATAGAAGCACATATAGAGATGTTGATGCACATCGAAGATATAGTCTGGCACTTGTAAAAAATAAGCTTGCCAAATTTTACATGCTGAAAAGTAAAACATTCATGTTTCAAGGACAGAGAAAGTATATTTGGTTATTTTGATGACAGAGCATGTGTGCAGATTAAAAATAGCATTTATTAGCACTCCCATGAACCTGCAGCTGAGAGGCACTTAGAAAGGTGTGAAACCATCTTATACCTTAGAAAACACCAAATAAATAATGTATGAGAAACAAACTTGTTGCCATAAATAACGTACTATCAAATTATTTTGTCCCATAGCACTGAATGTTTACTACAAGTTATGAAATTCAAATACTAAATTTCTAGGATATTGAATAAGTGTTTATTTATTTATAGTAAAATCTTTTATATTCGGTGCGTTATTCAGCTCTTCTACAGTATTTTATTTTCTCTTAAAGATTTATTTCTTATTGCAACTTACATT